>NC_139352.1:9116763-9666763 GCF_055883805.1 Amblyomma maculatum
AATTTAAGATTGCTATAAATTTATATAGTAGTATCATAACAGCACTTTAATGCACGGTGTTACCCCGAAATCCAATCCCTCCTAACCTCCATGGTATGGTTGTCTGCGAATCTCTGAAGCGCCCAACGGCTCGCCTCCATCGAAGCGCGGCCGTCCCGACCGCAGCGGCTGCGTTTCGATGGAGGCGAAACGAAGAGGCCGTGTGCTGTGCGATGTCAGCGCACTTTAAAGACTCCCAGGTGGTCGAAATTACTCCCTATCCGTCCACTACGGTACCCCTTTCTCTCTTTCCACTTTCACTCCCCCACTTCCTTCTCTTACGGTGCGGGTCAGATGTCCACAGCTACAAGTGTGACAGATACTGCGCCTTTCCCTTCCTGTGAACCAATTATTATTATTATTCAGCGCACGACGTCACAACATCGGTTTGATGGCGTCGAATGTAGCCCGGCCACATAGTTTCGGTTTCTCTTTCCAAACCAGGCCGCAGCGCCACTTTGCTGCGGAAACAGCGTTACCGATCGCGTATCAGCCAGCCAACCGAGCCCAGCTGCGCCGTTTTGGCTGCCAATTCGTGCGTTACTTATTTTTATTAATGCGTAAGTATTGTATGGCTGTTTGTAGTCTCCTGGCATCACGAGCTTGTCCGTACGTTTACGTTCGAACGAATGAGTTTATATATATATATATATATATATATATATATATATATATATATATATATATAAAAGAATGGTTGCATCAAATAGAGCACCAAAAATCTTTTATGGGAAATAGGGAAGTGCATCATGCATGTGGGTTGTCAATCAGACGTCTAAATAACCCGGAAGGGTAATACCGACGTGTAAAGGGGGTCACGTGGTACTCGACTTTCGGTGACGTAGAACTAACTTCTGGTGGCGGAAATTTGAAATGTTTGAACGTGAACGAGCGGGAAAAGGCGTGATTTGCGTGCACAAATGGATGGGAATGGTTAGAAAGTGTGTGAAGAGAGGTAATCAACCAAGTGCAATCTGTAAAATTCCGAGAGTGCTGTGCAGAAATGCGAAAGTCTGAGCGTTGCTGCCGCATAGAATGCATCGCGCGTTCCTTGTCCTTCTATTGAACGCATCAGGTTCACTGGTGTTCTATAATTGGTTTACAGGAAAGGAAAGGCGTTATATCTGTCACTCGCGGAATCCCGCTGACACATCTCGCGGACAACACAGCAATGCTCAGGCTTACGCATTTCTCAAGTAAAGATTCTGCAGTGATCTGGAATTTTTTTTTTTTTTTTTCCAGAGCGAAAAGCTGTTCTGGGAAGCTTACAGGCATTTTCGTGTCCCTTGCGCCGGCCACCCGCAGCACGCACCAATGCATATCTTCTTCGGGCAGCAGTTTACAGAGCATCAGTGAGCGCATGCGCAGTTTGTAGCGGAACGACATGCAGATAGTTTTGTAGAGTGCACCCGCTTTCTGTGGGTCATGGGGAAGTGAAAAATTATATCCCCTTTCTCCATGTTGTCCGAAAAGGTTTTGTCGCATTGGCGAGGTGGGCGCGTCTGTTTCGAGGCTGTTTCTGTGGGTCGTGGGGAAGTGAGAAATTAACTCTCCTTCCTCCATGTTATAGGTAAAATTAACTGGAAAAGGCTTCGTCGCATCTGCGAGGTGGGCGCGTCTGTTTCGAGGCTGCACTGTCCTTTGCCCTGTCGCCCTGCAAGAGAATTGCACGCTTTCGTGGCTTCGTTCTAGGAGGATGTGCGACTTCGGGAAGAGGCCTAGCAGCCTCGATAAGCTGGACAGAACACTGTACGTTAATTTGCCGTCGATACGGGCCCTTAGCGGTTCTGGTCGACACTTTGCAGGCTGGCTTCAAAGAGGCAATTCTTAAAATGTACTGCCCAGAAGGATGTGGGGCCGAACACTGGAGCCGCTACAACACCAGGAACCTATATTTCGCTGACCTGAATACAGTGCAAGCAATAGACTACCCGATCTATAATCCCCACCGTCTGCATAGTTCTTCCAGCGTGCCATAAGTGCGCGTTTGCTCCCAGGTAGCACCAAAATATTTGAGCAATATTAAATTTTTGTTTCAGTTGAACATTATTTTTTTCCCCTCCGGCTTTTGCCTAGCTAGCACATACACCTAATACTTCTGGATTCAATGCATATTCTTAAGCAGCTCTTCATTTCTGCACATGTGCACGTGGTGCTGTTAACGCAGTATGTGCACACACTTTGAGTACCAGCACCGCGTTGTGTCGTCCATTGAAGCTGCACCTTTCCTGGAGGGCAGAGCTTGTTCATCAAAGAAAAACTTGTGCATTAAATTTGTTCCTGGCAAGCACCTATAATACCCAAAAATTACCCTTATGTTCTCACAAAGCACATCATTCGTTTCAAAGTACTGAAGCACATATCCACCCAGAGTTTCTTGACCAGCTTTTCGTTTTCCCATTCATGTAGTTTCCCGGTCGTGACATAACATAAAATGTTAGGGGCTTTGTTATACAAAGTATTCTAGTCAAGACGGATGTGACTGCACTTTTGAAGTTATGAGTTGCACATCGTGTCAAAGTGGCCAGTGCTGACTTGAGAAAGGCCCACAAGAGACTGCTAATCTCATCAAATTGGTTGCACCATCAATTCTTCCAAACTCTGCATCGAATTTGCACCTCCATTTAGGCGTTGTAGTCGGCGTGATAGAGAAGCATTAAATCCAACAAACAGCGCAAGCAGACGCATGGGAATGCGAGCTTTGGGCTGGGCCTTAACTCCGGCTCACTAGCTCGCCAACACGAAGTTTCTCTGGCTATCAGAGCTAACCAGACTGAGAAAATATGTGACTCGCAGGCGCACACGAGAGCCACCTGGCTAGGCTTGTTCCTATTTTGGCTGGCTCGGTGGAGCTATAGGCGGAGCGAATGTGGCCAGTGTAGCGAAGGCGGGACAAAATGCCATCCGACCAGCATGCGGGTGGGACCACACCTACAAAAGAGGGACATGTCCCACCTAAATCGGGACAGATTGTCACTTTGGATGGTCTTGGCCCAAGACCCTTGCATTCACGCTATCCCTAGGCCACGCAGGCACATTCATACGGCTCGGTTAAAGCGAGCCTTTGTATGTTGGCTAGTAGCTTACGCTTTCACATCATACTGATCCAGGCGTCCGTGTGGCGCCTTTCATTTGGCCCTTCCTCAATGCCGTACCACACAGCCTACAGAAGCAGACGCAGTAAAACCAGGCATCAGCAAATTTTCAAGCAAAAGCTTTTACCTCATCGTATTTTAGTGGTCCAAAGTGGCACACAAATTTTTTTTTTTTTAGTAGTTCCGCTTTGGCACTTCATACTATATACGCAATAAAGCATTAGCGGGACTTAAAAAAATAGTCACTGCCATGCATCTCATCACGAAAATGGGCGACTAATGCCCCAGTCTTTCATTTGGGTTGTTCAATTAATTCCATTGTTTTTTCGGTTCCTTTAACACTGAATAAATGTGCTTTCACTAAAAGCAAACACACTATTGCCACCAATACGAAAATGACGAAGCGGGCAATGGCGTGGGGCAGAGCGCTCGTGACAGGCCCACTGGCTGTTAAAGCATATCTGTCACCATTGTTACACTGCTTGCCACCAGATAGCAATATTTATTGTCCTCAAAGCAGTTTTCGAAGCGTTTCCATTCCTCTCTCTCCAAATGATGCGATTTAGTGGGGCCAATCGAAGCATCTTATTTATAAAAAGTGTAGAATTATGCAGGCTTAACAGATTGACTACCTACTAGTAATTCGAATTCTTCTCCTGCAAGCTTTTCTAAGCAGCTACAAAAAGAAAACCAAGGCTGCACTTGGCACTTGCCTATCGTGTGAGCCTCCATGTGACAATAAACCAACAAGTGGTTGGCGGCTGGCCACTTGCTACGTGTCATATCACAGCTAGCTGTATGCAAGAAAGTGAAACTTATGGATAGAGGTTACCACAAGTGTTCAAAATCGCACAGGTGTGGAAGCTACTGCCTCACACTCTCAGCTTCCACTCTACTGTGAATAAGCTATGAATTGTAGGCACCATTGCTGGTTGAATGGTCTGTATAAATTACAAGAATGAAAGTTTCCAATCAACAGACCAGATAGAATTAGCAGAGATATCAAAGCTAATAAATAAGTAATAAATAAGTGCAAATTGGCCGATGGAGAAAATTGAGCATGCTGTAAAGAATGAGGGAAGCCTTAAAGCGATGAAGAAATTGGGCATAGGCAAAAATCAGATGTATGCGCTAAGGGACAAGGCGGGCAATGTCATCACGAATATGGACAAGATAGTCAAAGAAGCCGAGGAGTTCTATACTGATCTCTACAGCAGCCAACGAAGTCATGACAATAATGAGATTGGCAGTAGGGAAATGCAGTCAGACGTTCCGTCAGTAACGAAGGACGAAGTTAAGAAAGCATTAGAAACTATGAAAAGTGGGAAAGTAGCTGGAGGGGATCAGGTAACTATTGATTTGTTGAAGGACGGGGGGGATATTGTGCTAGAAAAACTGGCCACCCTGTATACGCAATGTCTGGTGTCATTGATGATACCGGAACCATGGAATAATGCAAACACTATCTTAATTCATAAGAAAGGGGACGCTAAGGACTTGAAAAATTAGATCAATTAGCTTACTGCCTGTTACGTATAAGGTATTTACCAAAGTAATCGCTAATAGAATCAGGGCAACTTTAGACTGCAACCAAGCAAAAGGCTTTCACCAGTTGCTAAATAAGTACTGTACTCATCCATTCTCCCAGCCTCAGGAGTTGAAATAGAGAACCATAGGGCAAAGTGGAGCAATTATTCTAGACAGGAAGGTCAGAACACAGCATCACTTAGGATTGAATTTAATAAGTTCTATTAACACTTGAACATGATATACACACATATGCACACAAATATATTAAAAAAAAGTCATGAGGCAGGCCTTGAAGCAAGTCCACTGCTGTGAATGTAAAACAGCTCACCGAAGGAAAAAAATTCAAGATGTAAAAAAAAAACTTCGCTGTAGAGTCAACAGGTAGAGGTTTTGTTTCACACTGTGGTAAGTTCACTCAAGTTTGCACTGTGACTAGTTTGCTGCCATTTTTTTGCAAGCTAAGTTAGAAGCAAGCGAACACTGGATTTGGTAAATGCGCTTCTGTGCCTGAACGTTATCACCAGCCTGCCATTTTTTTTTCCTGCTACGATGCAGGAGACCAGTGGTTACAAGATAAATAGATACAAGGTACATCTGCACAATGCTGCTGCCTCACAATGTGCGAAAAAAGAAAAAAAAAAGCATTGAGAACATGACTGAGCGAAACAATAACCATTTCATAGCAGCATTAAATAAGTCACTCATGTGTAGTATTATTCACTCTCATTCTTGAAGCACATGTACACCTCAAAATAACCATTCGCAAGTTACTTGCCCAAGTAAAGGCATATAGCATTGTAAATGATGCATTGCCTTACTGTAAAAAGAAAAAAAAAAAAAGAATGACGCATGAACTTCCTGGTGCAACCCGTTTCTTTACTATATGGAGGTTGGTGACAATGGTTAAGAGTCTAACCGTGCTGCTGTTGCAAGTGAAAGCTCGCACAGTAACTTCTGTGTGGGTCACTAAGTAGCTGCTGGAGTAGCTGACATCAACTCAAGCCACCTATAAAAGGTTGATTACGTCATGATGCAAAAATGAACTCGAGCATTTTCAAGCGTCTACACAACATAAACTGTACCAGTGTTTTAACTGCTAGATGCTATGTGTATTTCCAAAGCTGCTCACATGACCCCTAGTTCTCAGTTTCTCAGCATAAAAAACACACAGTAAAGCCTAGCTAAATAAAAAACGAGAACAGCTTGAATGCTGAGGAGGCCACACAACAAATGCATTTAAATCGGTATGTGGCTGCTGCCAGTATGTTCCCCACTTGGCCTCTTGAAGAGCAAGTTTTACGAGGAGAACTGCCAAAATTATAACATCCACTGCCTTTGCATAGCTGCCTACAAGAAAAAAAAAAAAATCTAACATTAGCTGCTTTTTTTACTTTTTCTAAGCTCCAAGCTTTTCTAGAACCTAAGATTTCACTGACCCCTGTCCCCAACAGCAAAACGTCTCTGTAGCAAGTAGTAGTAACATTGTAACGTTGGTCGTAGCACGGTGTTCTGTTTTATCCTTCACTGCTTCTGAGAAACTGAAGACAGCCTTTGTGGTAAGAAAAAAATTAATCAAACAGATAATGTCAACATATCGCCACTACAAATAGATTAATGAATGATGGTAGCAGGGAATACTAAACGTGAAGAACCAAAGAATCCGGCAAGTAGGCATGTTACAGGCACTCGACACCACAACACCTACTTTCTCACATAAAAGAAATGTGAAAACCTTCTTGCTCCTGGTTTTTGTAATCCCGATCACCCTAAGCCACAGCCTCAATGAAAGTTCGACATACAGCCAATACTACAGCGCCTCAACAGTGAGGCCGTACGATACTGTTTGTCCTTATTAACGTCCATAAGAACCTTCCAGTCACCACCTATACTGGTCCCCGCAAACAGAACAACTTGAAACAGTTTGCCTATTTCTCACATGCTAGTTGAGATGGAGAAATCTCCTATTAACAGCAACTTGTGTGGTAAGAGCAGTGCACATTGACCAAAGGTCATTTTCGTCATTCATCTGGACAGTGAGCCCCTGTTCCATCCACCAAAACTTCAGCAGTTTCAAAGTCAGCCCACAACCGATTTCACAGCTCCATTGACTGTCCCATACCACGTAGCCTGTTGTGTGCATTGTCTGCCATACAATTTAGCTTTCGTGATAAGCTGCACACACACAAGCTTTCACACGCAGTAACACTAGCAGCTCTTCGAACATTGCAAAAGCACCTAAAGAATGGCTCAAACTCAAAATACATGCCACGAACGTTAGAAAATGCTCTTAAAATTTGTACGCCTTTCTGCTCAGTCCATATGTTTTTCAAACACGCCACAGCAGCATTTTACATGTACTGAAGGAAAGTTTTTAAGCGACGTCATAATTTGGTTCGCAGTCCTCTTGCTGAACCTCTCGTTGTACACAGCTTGTGGATGTCGCCACCTCTTCATCAGGTTCCAATGCCTGGCCGTTCTGGGCAGTGACAGGTGAGGCCAACGCTGGTGGTGTGGCAGACGGTGGTACAGCTACCTGTGATGGCGACATCTGGATGCGGACTCGCACTGAGTCCACCACGTCGAGCAGGTTTTTAGCGTCGATGGCGAGGGCGTGCGCAGAGCTGAGCATGCCCTTGCGGTACTCAGCGTCGAGTGTCGTCTTTGAGTATTTGATGGCGAGCTTCATGGCCTGTACCAGGTTGGCCATGTCCTTGCTAAGGACGCGGTGGGCCATCTCCACCTGCAAAACGCAGCACATGCATGTGTTCTGGTGACATCTGGATCCTGGAAGTGCTAACAGTGACCACGCAGGTGATGATAATGATGAAAAGTATGATTAACTCTTAGATTTGCAATAACTAAAGGTATACATGGTTTTTCCGACCTGCTGCAGTGCCTGATTCCAAAATGATGACAAGAATACATGCTTACTACTACGCCTTAACAAAGCCCGAATGACAATGTTGTCGATGGTGATGAGAATGAGGCAGCCCCATGTGAAGTTGTGCGGTTTCTCTGACCTGCTAGAGTGCAACTGTGAGAAACATGCTTATTACTCGGCAGTAACTACGACTAACATGTCAGACTTGTACATAAGCCAACGAGAGCTGATGTTTGTATTGGTCCAGGTGTACAAAATGCACGCTGAAGACAAACAAAGCCCATTTCCTTAGGCACAAAAAGAGAGAATGCGCCCATCTCGCAAGATACATTCACAGGCGGCCAAGTTAACAGAGCCCCAATACCTTGGGGCAAGCCTAGTAAGGATTTTTGCGACAAACATTGCATCAGGGTGGTCTTTTTTGCACCAGTGAAAGTAAGACTTCACCACAGGCCAGAGAGAGAGATCAACTTTTATTGGCAGCAGGCGTGAAATATTTGGCCCAGGTGGGCAGCTTCCTCAGTCAAGGAAGCCGTGGACCCGAGCCATCTCCATAGTCCGATCGACAAGACTGTGCTGACCATCCAGGCTGGGCTTGACAGCTGGGTGTCCCACTACTGTTCTGTTAGGTCTCTGGTAGTTAAGGTACCATGTGGTCCCTTGCGTACCCACACCATTTGATGTAGGATGTTTGGCACATTACAGAACATGCCTTTATAGCTGTAGGTCGCGGGTGAGACCCTAAGGTGCCATGTATGTGACTGCTGGTTTGGATTTTTCGGAAGGTGACTGCTTCTTCTCTCCTCAGTTTTGGGTGAAGTGGAGAATATTTCCTTCTGTCAAGCCTGTAATGTAGTGTACACCCTGTGTTCACCGAAATCCCTTTGGCAGTGGTGCCCGGTTATTGTATCCTCAGGCTAAGGCGTCGGCAGCCTCATTTCCTTCAGGATATTATTCCCTTTTGCTATTTTCTGCATGCAGGCTCTGCATCAGTGAGGATGATGGCATGTTCTTTGTGTGTCAAGAGGGCTAAGGTGATTGCAGCACCTTCTGCTGTGTCAGTGCTATTTTATTTTAGTAGCTTTAGAGGTCTTTTCTGTTAATATAGAATCCATGAAGCTAATGAAGTGGGCTTGTCTTCTTGGGTGTCTTGCTGCATCAGTGCATTTATTTTCCAGATTTGTTCTGTGCGCATTGCTGAGGGCCTGAATTCTTGCCTGATGCTGGTCTTTGCGGCATGCAAGATGCATATTTCGCAGGATGGAAGCTACTGTGATGTATCAGAATATTTTGTCCAGGGTGTGCTGCTTTGTGAATTTTGGTTCAACGCATTCTCTCCATCCCAGCTTTTGAAAAAAAAAGAAGTGTTCACCATCACACTACTCAAAAAACAAAGAAAACAAAGCACACCATTGTGCAGACAGAAAAATGATCAAGAGGCAAAACAATGTTACTTTTTGTGCAAACCATTCTAGTACCCAAATGGTGGCAAAGCATACAATGTTATGCTTGGCATACGTTCATGTTGCAAGTGGAGAAAGAAATGAAAACTCTGTGGCCAGCACTTCTGCTTTGGGAACATAAATGAACCACAAATATGCTCACCTCCTTTTTGGACCACAGGGGAAAGAAAGTCATGAGATCATCCACACTAGCCAGAAGGTTTCGAAGCTCTATTCCCACATTCTGAAACAAAAAAGAAAAGCTGTTGCAAATGCCAGATTTCTGTAACTCACTACCAGCTCGAACAAGAGCTGCAACACGTTTAGCATCTTCGTACACACTTGTACGCTGCTTGCCAGGGGCCGCATTTCATAACATTCAGTCTCATTTACTTTTGGTCCTTTGTCATTCATTGGTCACAGCTTCCTTGTGACTGTAGTGGTGGAGATCAGGTTTATATTAGCGTGAACACATCAACATGTTTATGCTGCCATGTCACTAGGGAAGGATGGATGGGGGCAGACAGCATTTCAATGCAATCAAAAGCCAGAAAGAATGCTAGAAGACTTACAAATGAATCTGAATCTGTAACTCGGCAGGCAAGCACTTACTCATAATGCTCATTTCAGCAATGCGGATAGCTAGCAAGTGAAGGAGTTATCACAGATGTAGCAGCCTCACCTTGACCAGGTCGAGGTACTCCTCCACCCTCGCCTCAGTGACCCCCTGCGACAGCTGCATGACCGACCGGACCACGCGAGTGGTGCACTCGTACACGTGGTCATTGGTCCGGTCAGTCTCCAGTGTGGGCGGCTGAGAGGCCGCTGGTGGCGCCATCTCAGGCTGGGGCGGCGGGTATGGTTGTGACTGCTGGATGACAGGGCCCTTCTGCATTTCAGTGACATCCCCCGTCACAGATGGGCTCTGAAGGAGAAGCCCACGACAAGCCAACACAAGGTAATTAAGCATACCTCAATTCATTCTTCCAGACTTCACTGTCTTACTAGAAGCTGACATAATCCCTAAAAACTCCTTGCTTACTTGACTGCAGTTAAGGCCTGATACCTGAAACATCCTGGAGCAACATAAAGGCTGTGAGGAACGCCATCACTGAGGGTCCAGATTAAAGTTGATTTGGTATGAGTTACCATATTGACTCGAATGTAACGCAAGTTTTTTTCATAATTTTTGGCTCTCAAAATCTACCCTTGCGTTGCAATCGAATACTGCAATTCGGATGGCTGAAGCAGCGCCGGGGTGCAGCCATATTGAATCCGCCACCATTCAGTTTCGGTTTCCGCGGTTTTATGATGTTATGTTGGCAACATAGGTACCAGGGAAGCCAAATCAGCCCGTCTCAATTCATCCAAAGTCAAAACATTGCGCTTTTTCTCATGGGCTCAGAATCACGCTGCCCCCTTGATCACGCGCTTGCCACATTTTCTGCAGTGGATTAGCGTGGTTACTTTTGTTGTTATCGCATTTTGCACGATGGCAATGCACTGTGCACAGTACGATGCTCGCCTCAAAAAGGCTATTATGATAGCAGAAGGAATCTGAAATTCTGCAGCAGCTCGATGGCTAGATGTTACTAATCTACCTTACGTGGGTGGCGGACGTAGCGGGAGGTGGTTTTTAAACGTGGGCTAGGCCGCAAAGGCTTCCGAAGCGTCTGGGAGGACGAGAGTGAAAAAAAAAGACTGGGTTTCTGAGAACTCGGCCTCCGACGACGACGACGAATGAGCGTTTTTGATTAGACTGCAATGGCCATAATTATTAAAGGTACTTTTTCAAGCTCTTATCTCAAGCTACATTTGTGGTTTTATTTTTTCCCACTGGGCAGTATGGAAAGTCGCCCCTCGCATTACATTCGTGGTCGCGTTACATTAGAGTAAATACGTTATATCAGACAGTGCTCAGGCATTTTATATTTCATCTCCATCGAAATGCAGCTGCTGCAATCTTGGGACCTGCGACCAAACATAAAAGAAACTGAGCCATCAAATAAATGACAATCAAGGAGAACTACTCAATTATACAAATAATTTGATGCACAAGCGTGTGTTAATGGGCAACTACGAGGCTTTATCAAGATTCACAAATTCTAATGAAACCTTTACTGTAGGTTTTCCACCCTGTCTTGATCATTTCCACCAGGTTTGGGAGCCATGCAGCAATATATTCCTGCATTAAACAGTCTGCCATTTCTGTGGCCTCATTACAAGGTGATTCCTGTTGGCAACACTGCATTTGCTAAGTCCTATAAATTAATTGCAATCCATTTCCTGTTTCACGCTTGAAGAACAAAAGATGAAGCATGTGATTGGTCGTCTTAGGTATTTCATGAACTGAGTTATAATTTATAGTCTCTATTTCGTCCATTCAGCATGTGTATGAGTATTTTTTTTCTTTCAAATAAGGTAAAGTCACCACTGCTTCAGCCAGAGCATCATTTAGTGCCACAAACCAAGTTTCAGACTCCTGTTCTGAAGCGCTTCTAGTTGGTATTCTGAAAAATGATTTGTTGTGTTGAATAGAGGAAATACCGAGAAACATGACGTGGTCATTCACTAAAAATAATGAGAAAATCATAACAAGGAGGGGGGACGCACTGTAAATATATATATACATTAAAATACAGCGCAGTTAAATATGCCAGCAAAAGTAGAAGTTAAATTTGGAACAGATGATAATACAACAACGTCCTTCTCATATCTTTTCTTTCGTTACAAAAAAACATGGTTTGAATTTCAGTAGCAAAGCGAAACCCCTGACAGTGCAGGTTAAAAAAGAAAGAATAATGCACGCGACATCACACTGGCTCTGTCGTGCATATAGACCTTTGCATCGGGCAAGGAGGATGTGGAAATGCGTCCTCTCTGGGCTGTTACAAACTGGTTTTACTACCACTTCCACTGCACTAGCGAAACGTGCACACAACAGCCCAGCAAGCAATATGATGATGTGCCTCACTACAAGGGTCTATAATATTACAAACTTTTGAAAGGGCAAGGATATATAATTTTACAACTTTTTTCAAAAATAAATCAAGCACCACTGCTTTGAAGCTTGTTCTAACTTTTAAAACTGGCATGACTACAAAAAATCTTGATGACACAAATATGGTTGTTAAGAACTTTGAGATGACACAGACTCGTTAAATTTCCCGGCAGAAGTGTACTGCACACAGTGTGCTGAATTTTGGATGTTGTGAACACTTCCGCACCACTACAGATGATGTGAACACGTGATCCGCGACTGCATCTTCAAGCACTAAACACGGCACGCACATTGCCTATGCCGAGAGCGGTAGTCGCGTGGTATGCGCTGCAAGCAGTGAATGGTGCCACGCGCATTAATTCCGTGAGCAGTGAACAGGTCAGCAAGAACACATTTCCTATTCTCCTGACCATAGATTTTATCGGTTTTGTGTGATAAGAATCGGACCTATGAGATTAGTATCGCTGAGATTCTACTGTAATTTACAATGCTTTTGAACAACCGATTTATCATTGTGGAGTCCACAAATAAAGCTTCTTTTACAGCTAATGTAGTTTGTGTTGCACACAACCAACTGATTGCAAAAAAAAGGACAGAATGAGGTTGTAAACTGAGGCACTTACATGTTTCTTCTCTACCATGGAGTATTCTAATGATCCTGTGCAGACTTCTTCTTGTTTGAATGGGCTAGGACTTGCCACAACTGTAGCAAGGGCACAAGGATACATTTGGATAAATCTAAATGAAAATTTCAGAAAGCATAACTGCACTCAACACTTGACCGATGCAACCACAGACACTATTTAACATACAATAATATTCTATATGACACCACCATTTTGTATATTTTAGATATCCATTGGGCAACTGAAAAACCACTCTAAGAGGTATGGTATGTATTTCAAGGCAGGTGCTCATAAGTAACTTGCAAACATTTCTTTGACATGTCCAAATGATGTTCACCAATAGACTTATTTTGGACATAAATATTAACGGTAATAATAATTGGTTATCAGGAACGCCGCAGTATCTGTCTCAATTTTGGTGGACACCAGTACTGCATCTCGCAGAAGGGATGAAGCAGGGAGAGAAAGAAGGTTGAGAAGGTAACAACACCCAGCACATGGGTGTTTTTTGCACTTCTCGTCCATCAAATGTGATACAGAAAAATGGTCCTTTCCATGTCCACATTTGTATGCAATGGTTGAGCATTCAGTGCAACCCCAAATTATTTGTCTATTTTAATTCGCATACATTCTCCATAGCAGCTGATTTATCTGCTAGAAACGACTTTGTTCATGGTTATAAGGCAACAAAAACTGGCACATCCCGTTAAGTCATACCTTTGAAGTCCATAACCTTCAAAGGGCATATGACATATGTAATTGAATGGAGTATGAACTCCTACCGGTATAACACGCTTGATACAGATTATTTATTATCGACTGCAAAACCACAACACAAAAATATTCACTCCAATTATATTGAGGGCATACAGTACTGAATGTGCTTTATGCTCGCCCAGCCATGACGACCGCAGTGTGTGTTTAGGATGCTCACCTAAATGTGTGAACAAAGCTTCAAAAACATCCACAATACACATCCATCAGAACAGCTATATGGATATAGTATATTATTGGCTAGAACCCTTTGAAATGCAAGGGCATAGTTTGAAATGGCACTCTGTATTCAAAATCAAAATCTCGACACTCCCACAGATATATACAAGTGAGCAGAAAGAAGCCAGGCTCAAAAAAGCAGTAATTTGAAACTTTTTTCTCTACAATATTAAGATCCTTGTCTTTTCATGTCATGGCACTGAAGAATACCCTGATGACAGACACAAAAGTCACAAGCATGACCCATTATTACCTGGGGAAGTTGGGCTGGTTCCGTTCGTCATGCCTAAGCTACCTGCGTCAGAAGCATCACTGCACGATGCTCGACGGCGGTTGGGAGTGGTCTGAAATAAAAGGGCAATTTGTAAAGTAGTCCTTCTAATAGCAGCCGAAAGCAATTTATTCGGGAGGCATCTTTAGCAGACCAGAAAGCACTGCTGTGGCACACATTGTTTTACTGCGTTAGCAGTGTGTGCAAGATTCCCCCAGAACGATGGCATGTGAAGTCTTGGTGATCAAAGCCTCCATTCACAAGGAGACCACACAGTAGTGGAATAAAGAAGCAATGGCTAAATAAAATTCAGAGACACAGTGGGAAGGTGATCAATGTAACATTGATACTTACAACTACTACTGCTAAGGCAACTCGAACTGACACTAAGCTTTCCTTTTTCCCTCGGACGATATTAGACTGGAACAATATTTTACAGATGGCTACACAGTGTGACTAAAACTGTATAAAATTGTATCACTTTTTTGTTGTTGCTGTTTGCTCTTGCTTGAATGCATTTACGCCCCCATGCTTGGACCCAAGGGTAAGCAGTATGTAATAAATAAATCAATAAACAAACAAATAAATAAATAACTTTGTGACACACACATTATGCAATTGGCCATAGGTGTTTTACTTTACCAGGATATCTGAGGAACACACCTATAATTACTTGTAGAACCCTTGTAGAACACACCTATAATTACACCTATAATTACTGCCTATCAGGTATAATGATAACAGGACCCCCACACCCAGACGAGACATATCCTTCGTAGGACAGACATGGACAAGAATTTACAATGTGTGCACTTATGTAACAAAATTTATTCCTGTGTGATAAGATAGAACAGTTCACTGAAAAGCTTAGAATTATGAGGGGCTTTGCATGTTGCGATCCACTAAGATGCATAACACACGACCTCTTATAGAGGTAAATGAGACATTACTTTTTTTTTTTCTCACAGAATATCACCGCATAAACCTTTGTTCACGACTGTATACCTGCCCATTCTATACCACTTGGCCACCCTCACTCAAAGTGTCCTTTCTCTCAAATGATATCCACTGTCATTGGCATCTCTCATAATGTGAATCGCTTTGGGATGTTAAACCCCATAAACCAAACCAACCGTTGCCATTCTAAAAGAATACCAGTAGGCTGGCCTACCCCACTTTTCAGATCAAATACACTTCATCTGCTTAATTTCAGCTAGAACAATATCAGCCCCCTACTTTCCTTAGCCTATGCTGCCATCTATTACAACACTGCTATCAGTCTTATAGCCAGCTTTTTGTGAGCCTCCAAGTGAGACTGATAGCACTTTCCTTTTTTTCCAGCACATCAGTACGCCTGCAGCTGGTAACTTTGGGCAGCCTTCCTAATGCACTTCAACACGTGTTCATCTTCCAGCTTATTTTTCTCTCATAGCTGAAACTGCTCTGCCAGCCAGACCAACATAAATATCTCCGCACATTCCAAAAAATGATGCAATCGCATGCCAGCGCACAGCGATGCCAGCGCAAGAAGGTGAGCGCATAGAGAAGGTGCCAAGGCACTCTCTGGAAAAGTTTTAAGATTGTGAACTGCCCTCAAACGCAAACAAGAAGTTGAAAATGTCCAGATTTTAAAAAGGCATTTATAGAAATGTCTCCAAGCGAAAATGGCACAATATTGGCGCACGAATACAGAGACGGTATGGGTGTATAAAACAACTTTGCAGTAGCCGCCACACAGAATTTACACACACACACACACACACACACACACACACACACACACACACACACACACACACACGCGCGCACACACACACACACACACACACACACACACACACACACACACACACACACACACACACACACACACACACGCACACACACAACACGCACACACAAACACACATAGAGGATTCTTCCAGCTAATTTCTCTCTCATAGCTGAAACTGCTCTGCCAGCCTGACCAATACAAATATCTGCACTCACGGGCAGGGGGTCGAAGTGGGTGGCCTCCTGGTTGAGCCACCTGGAGTCCTCCTCAGTCTCGCGCTGCTGCATCTGCAGCCTCATCTCCAGCAGACGTTGCTCCAGGCTGTCATTGTCCTGCACCATGTCCCATACACCACACATGCACCACATGCGAGAGCCTAGCGGATTTCGTTTTGGCACCATACCCGCACGCAGACACTCCCTCTTCTCTGATCATTCATCATATGTACCGGCAGACTTTGGTCACACCTGCTGAGTATACTGTGCAGACTATCCCAAAAATCCTCAAAACATCTGGTTAAGGCCTAAGTGTCCAAACCACTTCCCCTCAGTACCCAACCCAAACCCCGTCTTAAGGCACCTCATTTGCCTACACCTCCAGCAAATCTTTTTAAAATAGCACAATACTATGCACAGCTATCAGAACAGTGTAATAGTCTATCTTGGAGACATGTGCAATGCAAGTCATTCTTACCAACACACACACAACACTGGACAGTTGTCGGATTTTTAGCTATTACTATATATTTATTCATATACAGGACAACCTGTTTAATTTCTTTTTTCTAAACTTGTGCTAGCCAAACTAAGGAATTGACCAATCGGAGAATCGTGGCCAGGAAGATGAAAAGAAGGATGACAATGACAGCAACGTGCTACTGTAGAGACAGTCTTGCAGTTTAGAAGCATCACAGCACAATTTATGCAGCATTATAGTAGGCTGTTATCTTAAGCTCGAGACGTGAAAAGTCGAGTGACAGCACACTAGCACTTTGAAATCACTGCAACGTGCATCAGACACTGATAAAAATAGCGAGGAAGCTTCTGCATCAATGAGCTTTTCATGACTGTACCACAGCTCTACAATGCGAGACACTCTGCTGGTCACCTTGTAGTTTGTGGCTCAGAGCTTGCATTGGTTTATCAATGAGACCTATCAATCAATATATGAGCAAACACGGTAACCTGCCATTGCATGCCTTGAATCACTCGCAGCCAACAACAAAGTGGGAATGCACCCTGAGAGATTCATTTTCCTGCATACCTGACAAAGCCTTCAAGATGACTTTTTTTTTTTTTCATAAACAAAGGCTATTTACCAAACTTTCCTTTCTTGTGACATTATAAGCTAATTCAAAGGCTAGTTGCAGCAAAGCATTTGCACACTGCACTTACTGAAGCACAGCACTGCTCCCAATGTGATGTAAGAATGCCTCAAAAATCATGACCAATGTTCATCAGTGACCACGCACGAGTTCATTTGTTGTACAGTCTGCACCGCTTTGGAAATAACTTGGCCTAACTTAAATAGTATTTGTGCTGGGTGATTTTGTAGCACATAAGGTGTCAGACCCATCAGCACTCTTGAGAACTATGCAACGTGCAGGTGGCTTTGAATGTTGCAAGTTCAAACTACTCGCCGCAAAATCACACAGACTATACACAACGAAACAGTACTAGACACAAAAAAAAAGATGCTACAAGAGGAGAGGCCTCAAGGCCAGAGCTAAAAACCAGGCTAGAATCGCAGCAAAAAAAGGAATTAAAAGAAAATATGTACACTTCACACAAGAAATAGCATAAAGCAAAAAGTATGCAACTGCAGCAACAAACAAACAAACTCTCACAGGCAAGGTACAAGCGCTCGCCTCACAGGGTGGCCGGTATTTCCTCCATGCGGGAACAAATGAAGTCAACACAGCAGGATTACCAGGGCATTGGGACTAGTGACTACAGAATCATGCCAGAGGTATGGGGGAGACCAGTGCGCAACACACACGGCAAACGAAAAACAACAAGCCAAAGCAAGTTCAAGCAGGCTTCCAAAGACATACCACGAGGTTGTCGTAACTCTCCTGTTCTAGGACGAGGTCCTGAAAGGTGCAGTGAACGGCGTCAGAGGAAAACATGCAGAAACCACCAGTATCTATTTCAAGCCTGCATTAAGTCCATCAGTGCAATTCTTTCCTTATAAACTCTCTCGCACATTTAGCAAATCATATTCACAAGCAACTGCCTTCATTACTTATCAGCGCTACACGAAAGTTGGACTGATGAAGAATGTGGAAGAATGAGATGTTAACAAAAATTTTGCTGCCTTCAACACTCAGTTTATTCTATTGCAAAAGACTGATAGGATTATGATGTGGGAGCACCTTTTCTGAGAATTTCAATGCAATAAACCAGCAGCCTTGGATGCTTCCCAAATGGCACTGAAAGCCATGCAAGAATATCCATGGTTTTCAGATATTAAACTTCTTGTCTGAGCACATGAATTGAGAAAGTAAAATGCAGTATCCAAAACCTTAGAAGCCTCTGTTACTTTCTCATAATATTAAAATTCTTCTGAATTACTACTGCATAAGAGATGACCTGCATGACATCAGTGTCAATCTTGCAGTGCCATCATTTTTCTACCACTCTCATATGATATTAAGCAGCCTATGAGACAGAAGCATTCACTGAGCACTTCAATTAAATGATGACTTGATTCACACTAATTCAGAGACGCGACTTCACATACGTGCCTCACGCACATATATTTTGCAATTCCTGACAAAACATGCCTACTGCATGCCGTGCATTCTAGGTTTTCCTGTGTTCCAAGCAAGGCGGTGGCCCTCATTTAAATATCCATCAACGATTCTTAGAGGGATGGAGTTATGTGAAACAACACCCGACACTTTCTGAGAAAAATGCCGTTTCGGTGTTGTCCCCAATTAAGAGTTCTGGCATTATGAGGTCGGTAGCTATTCTGGTCCATAGTTGACTGAAGGGGGAAATGACAATTCCACATGATGACCACGTAAAGCTGCCGGCTAAGAGAAGAGGCCATTGACCTGTGAGGCGAGGCTTGACCTTTGACCCGTCGCCGCCGCCCCAGCGCCCCCACGAGGAGACGCCGACGAGGACGTAGTGCTTCCCGCCACGCTACCACCCCCCGTGGTGCTGCTGCTGGCGTCGGCATTGCTGCCGCTGCTCCCCAGCACACTGCTCCCCAGGGCACTGCTGCTGCTACCACCACCACCCAAGTCCTGTACCGTGAACGTGTTGGTTGGCGAGGCTGGCGCCACGTAGGCCCATGCCGGTGGGAGGCTGCCATCGTTCTCCTGCAGGAGCTGTGCCAGCACCTCCGGCGTCTGCGCCACGATGTACGTCCCTACGGTCGGCGTCGGGGTCTGTGCACGGCTGCCACGGTCGACAGGGTGCCTTGAAGGCTGTGAAAAATAGCCATGTGAGTTTCTACAAAACATTTGATATATATATATATATATATAGTATATGTATTGATACAGTGAAAGCTCGCTAATTCAAACCTCAGTAATTCGAACTTTTGGATAATTTGAACTTACTACTTGGTCCGGCCAGGTTCCATAGAAGCCTATGTATATATAAAAAACCATTAATCCGAATGGAGATACTACCACAGATAATTTGAAATATGCACCACAGCACCTGGGCAGCCTGGAATCCAGCACAAGGCCAGAGAAACGCCCGAGCTATAAAACGGCCTAATCGTAAGGCTGCGTCAACTCCAAAGCAAGGAGAGAAGAAATCTGGGTAAAACGATAGAGGAATGGGCATGGAATGGGTAAAATCAAACTGGTGCCATAACTGGCGCAGCAGCCAGAGGTAAAGGGTGCCTATTCTCTGTTTTGCAAGAACTCCAAAATGAGATATTGAAACCTCATTAATTCTATCCCCATTAATTCGGTATACAGATGATTGTGTGCTGTCCGGCTATGGCATCAGACGGAATATTTTTGCGGGCGAGTTGGTTCATTGCGGATAAAAATGTAAACTGCACCTGTGTTGTCGTGTGTGTTCCTTCGTCTATTGTCCCGTTTTTTGCGCAGTTTACATTTTTATCAGACGGATGCTGCAGGTCTCACGACAGTTAATAAGGATGACTGCATATAGGGGTGGCCAGCACACTAAACAATGTCAACATAGCTCTACTGAAACCTGAACTACATGCTGCAGAGTCGAAAAGCACATCGAGAGTTGCGTTTTTGAGAACTGGCCAACAACTTAGAGCCGATTGAACATTTATGAACTTCACGGGAGTCCATGGCAAAGGCATTCATCGGCCATGCATCAGCTAGCCAAATGAGAGTAACTGTGTGCTGTTTTCAATGTTGAATGGCAACACTGAGCGTTTCCTTTGCTTCCATGAGTGTGGTTTCTTCATAGCACCAGGATTATGCGCATGTCAAGTGCTGTTCATGCACCGTGAGGTGAAAGCTTCTCATACGTGACATAGGCTATTTGTGATGGCGCATTGCCACTATCATGCACCACCGTGAAGAATGCCAGTGTGGCAGTTACTGTTCTGAAGAAGTTCTGCTTTGAAGCTCCCATGAGTGTGCCCGTAATGAAGCGTTGATGGAAATGCAAGCTAAAAAGCGGGCCCCCAATGCTTAGTCTTTCACCCAATAAATTTACCGTGATGCAAGTGGTTCCTGCCAATTTTTCCGGGGTCATTGGATGATTTGAACTTTGGATAATTAGTTTTTCCGCTCTCCCTTGAATTCTGAATTATCGAGAATTGACTGCTCTACATAACTGGGTGTGGTCTTTATTAGCATAGCTATGGTGATAAGAACACCAGGAAGAAAAATGTTTGCTATCTAACAAGTACCTAATAAGCACCAATAAAAGTAGGCATGTGCAGGTGCGGCCAAAATATAAAGTATGCACTCGCATCCTCACTTTTCTCATTCATTCCTCAAAGAAAATACGACGGTTTCTTGTTTATACATGAGCACACTGATGGGATCTCCTCATGTAAGTTAAATTCCTCTTAACTTTTGTTAAGAGTTAAACTGGTGCTCTGTAGTACTATGGCACCTCAACCATGCAAAAAAGCCACATTAACAGGATACCAATTTTATCTAGGGCAACTTGCAAACATATTATGTGTTCAATTTGATGTAATTTGCAGGAGCTAACATGACCTCATAATCTATGCCCAGTTGCAGAAATAAATGACACATTATTCAACGTTTGTGCGTGCAAGACTTCACAGGCAACACAATGGCATTCAAGCTCACCTTGGGTGGTGGTTCATCGGAGCCAGAAGAACCTGCAGAAGAATAACACCACTGTAACGATCTAAAACGAAACTGCAACAACCTACTTTCACAGTTCACAAGGCTAGTTTTTGCTGAGCCTTACAGGTGGCGGCAGTATAAGCTGCACCGTTGTTCACGAGAGCAGCAAAGAAAAACAATAATTCTAAGTTGATGCCTTCGACATATACATAAACAGCTGAGGGAAAGCTGCCCAAAGATGGAAACTCGCAACAACTCACCCCAGGACATGGCCTGAACCCTACGGTTTTCTCGTCGCATGGTGTCTTCCAGCTGGTGCCGCTCCTCAGCCAAAATCTCACTGCAAGGACAGCAGAGTGCAAATGACTTGCAGGCAAAAAAATACTAAGATTAGATTTTGATTCTCACTGTTTGATATGTGTTTCAGTTCCCCAATGCGTGATATGTAAAAACAACAACAAAAAACTACAGCATGCCAGTACGTGGTTAACCAATACAGGAGCCAAACAAAGTGCAGTAGAGTTGTAAGCTTTTCAAATTGTAAAGAAAGCTAATCATAGTACCAATGTATTAGAATGCACGTGAGCAAGAAAGATAGCAGCAGAAACAACTGCATTTTTGCCCTCTTATAGATATTCATGCATGCAAAGGCTTCACCTAGCATTTAAAATGGCTATGCGCTTCTTTCCTCCAGACCGTGTCACTCCAGATACAGAGTACAACTTTGCGTTTGGCTGCTCAAAAGGTGTAGAGGAGAAAGTAAATGCTGAGAACTCAGCCATGAAGGAGGGTAAAGGCTCGAGCTGATGGAAACATCCGAGATACTACTACACCATGTGTGCTCGTGCACACAAGCATGCACGCACGCACGCACAACACCTTCCCCCACAGTGTACTTCCACAGAGTAGTATGATAACAGTAGGCATTTACCTGAGCACCTGCTTGACATCCCGGAAGCAGGGCCGCTTAGAGGGCTCATAGGCCCAGCACTGGGACATCAGGCTGTAGAGGCGCGGGGGACAGTCGGGAGGCAGGGGCAGCCGCTCCCCGTCCTCGATGCGGCCGATAACATCGTTGTTCTTGACCCCCTGGAAGGGCTTGACGCCCAGCATTAGGATCTCCCACATGCACACGCCAAACATCCAGACGTCGCTGGCGGCCGTGAAGCGCCTGAAGTTGATGGACTCGGGCGCCATCCACTTGATGGGCAGCTTCCCGCGAGAAGCCTTGTAGTAGGAATGATCCTCCACCCAACGCGACAGGCCAAAGTCGCCCAGCTTCACACAGTCGTGGGACGAGACCAGCACGTTGCGTGCCGCTATGTCCCTGCATCCCATAACACACACACACACATAAGTACTCTGATTGTGTACACTGCAGCAGCACAGAAGGAAACAGCACAGTTTAGGAGGAAAAGAAGAATGCAGCAGGAAAATTAGACACGAGCGTCTGATGATTCACTGTTGGAAGTTGAGTTCACATACCCAAACCAAAATTTATCGATAATATGATAAACCAAAGGGCAGATATGCATGATTATTGGATCTTGAGGTGAGCAAATGTGCGTGAGCCAGGAACTTTTGCTGCTGCTATAGATGAGACAATTAACAAGCATAAACACAAGCCATACAACCTTCTATGAACCAGACGAGGAGGAAACATCTTATTACGGTAACGTGCCCATCAAAATGATTTTACAAATCTATGGATTTTAGCCCATACAAATGATACAACTGTTGCAAATAAAAACATTTCATTCTCTGTTATTTAATGAGACACATGCAGGGACACAATCCATCATTTCAGTCGTTTACGGTAATAAAAGTACATGCCTAAGAACAGCAGTGAAAGCATACAGAAAGAAAGACAAGGCAGGAATCTTCCCACCCAGCAACTAAGCTTAGAGGTGCTCAAACTAAATTTAAAGGTCCCACTCTGAAAAAATTGCACCTTACACGGCAAGTTGGTTTGGTCTGGTTTATGGGTTTTAAACTTCCAAAGTGACTCAGGCTGCGAGGGACACTGTAGTGGAGGTCTCCGGAAATTTAAGTACCCGAGGTTCTTTAATGTGCGCTGACATCGCACAGCACACGGGCGCCTTGCTTTTCGCCTCCATTGAAAGGCGGCCGCTGCGGCCGGAATTTGATCCGCGTCCTTTTGTTCAGGAGTCAAGCGCTCTAACCACTTAGCCACTGCAATGGGCTACAGAAAGTCGAAATGCAGGAAGAAGAGGGACCCTCCTCTAAGGCAGAGCCACCCCACCTTCTGAATGCTCCTCGTGAACCCCACGACGGTCACAGGAGTGTGTGCTGGGGTCATACCTATGGACATACTTCTTGCTCTCCAGATAGGACAATGCGGTGCTCAGCTGGTAGGCATACTGGATCAACGTGGCCAGGTCCAGCCGATGCTTATTGTTTTGCAGGTACGCTCGCATCTGCATGCCACCAAAACAACCGTCGTAAATATGTGCACAGCATCACAAGCAGCATGATACCTAGCCTAGCACAGCCGAGTTAATGGGACGAAGTTGTGAAACCTAGCGAAAACATCCGAGTGTGACTGAATAGCCAGCCCAATGAATTACAATGGCTTGAAGTCAAGCTTGTTCCAAGGTGTGAGCACGCCTGCAGAAGTAACAATTTACTCCTTAAACACATGCTTCCTTTATTTTTCTTACCTTTTTTCATTCTTAATAGGTCTCTAAAACAAAATAGCCCCATTGTGACTAAAATTCCACAAAGTTGCACTCAGACTCTAAACACTGAAGTGCAAGGGATGAAATGTTAGTCACATTTAGAGGGATTAAATCAGGTGCAAACAATGTTAACGCAATATTGTTAAATACCCCGTTCAGCCGTCCGTCGACGTGGATGCTGGCAATGCGAGCGAAAGATCACAAACATGGAGCTGGAAGGCGGTAGCTGGCAGCTGACATGACTGAGCACTAACTGGTCTTAGGGTTGCCTAACATTACATTTGGCAGGAGCTGTCAACTCGGGCCACTATCCTCACAAGGAAGGGTGATATATCAGAATCGGCCTGTCAGGACCCTTGCACTCACGTGTTACCCCTATAGGCCACAGAGGCACGTTCATATGGCTTGGTTAAAACGTGGCTTTGTGTGTGGGCTAGTAGCCTAAGCTATTGCATCATACCCTCAAGGGCGGAGCTTAAGTGTCTTCAATAACTTAATTGCGAAAGCAATACTGCGCCAGGTCTAACCGCTCGTCGTGTCCGTGGTCCCCGAGCCGGCCCTGCAATGGGCAGCAGCTGCCAACTCGGGTCACTCCTTTCATATGGGAGGGTGATATCAGAATCTGCCTGCCACAACAGTTTGCGTTCTTGTTACCCCTACGACACGCTGGCATGTCCATACGGCTTGGTCAAAGCGTGACTTTATATGTGAACTGGTAGCTTACGCTCTCGCGTCATACCCTTAAGGGATGAGCTTATGTGTCCCCAATAATGTAGCACCTTACACTGATAGGGCGTGATAGGGGAATAATGTAGCAGGCAAAAGAAACTTTGGCCGTTGCTTTCACAATTAAACTAGGGTTAACCAGAACTAAACCACAACTAATTTTTTATCCATAACCTTAAGAAAGCCAGTGCAATGCCACTGAGTGGGCACGTGTGGCATGACCGGGTAAATTATAGTCTAATCAATAGATAATTATATGGGCAGAAAATGAGTAATTTATTCATGCTAATTCCTAACCCCCTGTAAAATGAAACAACAAATGAAACAAAAATAAGCAATACACCCTCACTGCACTCAGTTCTTGCTACAACCAGGCTGTAGCCAGGGTCCAGAACCCACCTCTCCGTGCTTGGCCAGCTCCATGACAATCCAGATTGGAGAGCCCGAGCAGATTCCAATGAGCCTGATGATGTGGGGGTGATCAAACTGCTGCATAATATCTGCACACACCACAACCATCATTTTTTGCAATATCTACTACCTCTGTCATCCAAAGCAGAGTAAACAAAGCAGCCACACAAATTGGAACACAAAACTGCACTTGACTACACACTAAACTTTCTTATTTGCAGAAACCATCCTTCTGGAGTGGAGAGCTGAAGTTCAGTCATGAATAGCTCTGGTGCCATGTTTTACTGAGATTTAGTTAACAATAGCTTGCTACCAATAGCTAGGCAGGAAACACAACCTTCAACAGCTGCTGCAGTGGTGCATAAAATAATGAATTGGCAGACTGCACAGGAGATGTTTCCCGATACATGCTCATCATTATATGGTCCCTCGTATGTGCATTAATGAAATAAAGGAATTGTCACCGCAAGGATGCATGCAATTAAGGTTGTTTCTACTTCACATTAATAATGTGGCCTTGTCTTGCCCTCTATTAGACATCCTGGTTAGCCTATATGAATGAACAAGTGCCTCAGAAACGCAACACATCCTGAGTTCGAGCAATTTTTCACAGTAATTGAATAACTGAACTGTTTCAAGAAAACGGACACGTGAATGATATAAACTGCTCAGTTAAGGCTGAGACTGTTTCTCTGGGACATTTCATTTCTGAAAATAACTACTCATCAGATATCTTACCCCCTTCAAGATACTCTCCACTGAGCTAAATGCACTTTCTCCAGTTTTTGCTACAATTGACAAAACACAGGTGCTTCGAAGCCCCTCTCTGCCATCTGCTTGAAAACTGTCTCCAAAGCCTCGGTTGCTTTCTACACTGTATCAAAATGACTTCCCTTCAATTCCTTTCCCGCCATGGGGTACAGTAAGTCGCAGTGGGCCAGGTCAGGAATGTAGGGTGGATGAAGGATTATTGTGATTTTTCCAAGTGAGAAACTTGGCCACAGTATTAGCAATGTGAGCTCTGGAATAGTTGAAGGGCAGTTTCCAATTGCCCACAAGCTCGGGATGTTTTCATGAGATGTCTTCCCTTATTAATGAATGCAAAAAAGATTTCTGTAATACTCGATGTTTACTGTCTGGCTTTTATAGATGCATAGGCTCAGACCATTACTTTGTGGTTGAAAAATGTGATTACCATTAGCTTGCTGTTCAATTTTTGCACCTTAGCTGGGAGATTGGTCGAGGCTGTCCCTTCTACCCAGACTACTTTGGAACTTCATCTCTAGACCATAGCGGTATACTCAGGTCTTGCCTACAGTAATAATCACCTTCCACCAGTCTTTGCTTTCATCTTTTATGCCCCGCTCCTAGTCGAGACAAAGATCTACCCAGTTTTGCTTCTGGACTGGCGTAAGCAGTCTAGCCACATCTCATTATATAGTCGCTTTAGAGCGCTGAATTGCATCTGCAAGAGGTTTAAGTAATTGGCAGCGGCGATCGCGACAAGGGTGCTAGGCGGTCGTCGATCTACGAATACTCATCGCACGCGCCAGAACTCTCTGTCCGTCCATCCGCCCACCCGCCCGTATGTCCGTCCGTCCGTCTACCCTTGACATGTGAATGTGCTTTCTGAAAATTTTATGGGTACTTCCTACTGAAACCTCCAGCTCCTGGGCAAAATGCATGTTAAAATGTCCATCAGCTTTGATCATTGCAACCACTTTATTGATGAATTCTTCAGAATGGCTGTAAGAGGTGCACAATCCCCTCCATGCAATTTAATGTCATCCCTGACCTCTTTGAAGCCCTTGAACAAGTGAAAACACCAAATTCACAAGTGAAACTGGCATAATTTTCAGTGCCTCTTTTGTAAAACCACGCAGAAAACTTGATCACATAGCTCTGTTTGCGTAAGGTTGCCGTGGGTCACACAATCAACATGCTTGTAGGCAATGAGTACTATCTCATGTTAGAATGAATAATGCTGCCACCAAATTGATGATGATGATGATCATGATACCGATGATAATGTTGGCGAGTCCCTTTGTATCGGGTAGACACCTGGTTGGTGTCCCAGTCATTATATTATAAAGGGAGTAATGTTCCACTTGGTGAAAATTACTGGAGTCACAGCATTTACTAAAAACCAAGGAGCATGGCGAGCGACAGCTAAGAGCAACAGACCTCATCTCTATTTTGCTGAACTATTCTAGCACATCTGTTGATTCAATCAATTTCTGCAATATCATGTTACTTCATTCCTCTCGAGATTAGCAGCATTTATTTGGTCGCACTCTCTACTGCGTTTTTCCGTGCTTCAGCCCTCTTTCTGAGAAGCATAAGGGTGGTTGTTGCCCTGGTGGGTGAACTGTCAAGGAACACTAGTCTTTCCTTATAAGAGGGTCCAGACAGAATTCTGTGCTAAGGAAAGGAAGCTGAATGGCTACAGTAAAAAGAGTGTGCACAGCAGCCACAACTTACAGGCTTCTTCGAGAAACTTTTCACCCATGGATTCCTCTGTCTCCACCTTGCAGGTCTTGATGGCCACGGGGACCACCTGGTTGTCAGCCTGCGGCCAAGCACAGATTACTACAGAGGGAGCTAAGTAGCAATTATACAGGTACAATACATGCACTACAGAACCATTACACAGTCGCGGCACACAAACTACACGCATACTACTTTTCCACAGCCATAACATGAGCATTACACGGAAGAGGTCGCGTGATTCGAGAGTCAAAAAGACTGCAGTGCTGTAACAAGAGTACCTATCATTATACCAATAGGCATGCAAAATGTTGCTAAGAAAATGAGAGAAGAAAAAGGAACAAGTAAGCACAAAGTGCAGGCCCTTTGGTATCTATGATGCAGAAGCATAAAATAAAAATAAAAACTGATAATTGGCAACTATTTTAAACACAAAACGCCTAACGTTGTTCATAAAATGCAGAGTAGCTCACAAGTAGCATACCTTTGAGGTGTAAGTGCCCTTGTGAACGTCTCCAAACTGGCCTTCACCAATGATGTCTCCAAGATTGATGTGGGAACGACACAGTTCGTAGTCTTTGGCTGCAGAAGGCAAAGAAGAGGTACCTCTATGAAACGTTTGGTGTGAAATGAGCTAGAAATAGAATAAGACCAACTTCTCACTCCTTTTTTTATACGTGCAACTGGCTGTGGCTCAAACGAGATCTGTTCCCCATAAAATAAAACGACAGTCTGTACAGTCAGCACTATTTAAAATCAATTTATATTTTTTTGTCAATGAAAGGCAGTCAAGAAACAGAAAAAGACGGAAAAGACATTAAGACACAACATATGCAAATAAAAAAAGAAGAGATGGACACAGTGGTGAGTGTTCAGTAGTCTTTTTACGCAGTTTTACTGTTGATATGCTTTTATACTACATGAAGCCAAGTGGATTACACTGAAGTTTACAGCATCTCATCTCTCCTTTGTGTAGGCAAAGGAAGTACAAATGATACAAATGATCAAATGTTCCGTACCAGCGAGCTTTTCATCTCAAAGATAATTAACTAATACCCTGCGTTGCTGCGTTGACCTACGTTTCTACTCTCCAGTACATGCATCAACTTGCCACAGTCTCCTGAAGGACAGAACACTGGCCAAAATATGTCATGACATTAAGGTGGAGATGAAAAGATCTTGCCTCATATAGTACAGATCGAGCACTACAATATCAAAGAAAAGAGGCTTTACAATTTTAATTTGCCATTGAAAATCACATAAAAACAACTTAGACCCTATATAGCGGAGAAACCCTATTACCTTCACTGTAGTACCCCATGTGACTACATTTCAGCAAAATATCACTGATTTTTGTAACTGCACACTGTTCTTTTTTCTTCTAGGAGTGCTTGTCATAATTTATTATATTTTGTGCTCTCTTCAGTGCGTTCTTTAAATAAAAACCACCCCTCCTTTCGCACTACGAGAGGTATGCTTTCAGGTTTTGCCACTAGATGGCGTCACAGTGTTTACAATTTCATGAATGAAGCAATGACAGTGCCCACTAAAACTTTCGTCGACGAGGACGTGTGTTATTGTGCCGTAACAGCGTTGAGTGTGAAACTGAAAAGGATGTTACTCTATGCAAAAAGTGTCTGATTACTAACTGGCGAGTGAATGTTTATTTGTTTTCGATACATATTTTTTGTCGACCACCAGTTGTCATCGCGGTCGCTGCTCATGGTTTCCAGCATCGGACTACATAAAAACGGGTACACGCATTGATCGAAAAATTCCCGGTAAAAATTTTCTACAGCGTTTCTAACAAAACCGTTAGGGAATCGAACATTTTAGACATCAATCTTTCCACTGTGGCAAAAAAAAATCGAGACCTAAATTCCAGTGTTCTGTCCCAACTAAAGCCCACCCAACTACACAACACAGTGGTGGCTCAGCCTACAAAAAGGTGTCTAAGTTTGCGTTGGTGTTAAAATACAAGTGACAGTAAGCATTGATTCATCACTAGCCATAGTGAAGTGTGTCTGTGACGCAGCGCTTGTCAAGAGATGTACTGAAAGTCGTAGTTGTTACAAGGGGAATAGAAACAAACACTCACTCGCAGGCGTTGAGTAGTCCCCTTCTTCATCAACAATCTCGGCATAGTCCTCTGAAATGCAAGTGGGTCTACCTGATGAGCAAGGCTATTCCAACCTGCCATGGAGGCAGTGGTAAGTATATGCCAACAGTTAAAACATACAAAGACGTCAAGGACAGCACTGTATACTGGCACTGTTACCTGATACTCCATGTTTCTTCGAACTGGATGGGTTGGAATGATTCTTGTGCTTGATGCCTGACCTAAAAGAAGCAATCAATGCCATTTATCATTTTTCCCCTACCCATGACCACTACTATGTTTGAAAAGAAAAAAAAAAAAAAAAGTCACGAAATTCCTACCTGTACTTAGGGGGATGTGCATCTGAAAGTGAAATTGGACACAGAATATAACTTTGACCACAGACACAGGTCCGCAAAAAATTTAATTCAAGACATCATTGTAGCTCATGCATTGTAAGTACATACAAAATCAAAATTTTTGTACGCTAAAATAAAATTTTTGCCTCTGAAATCACAGTACGCTTTAAAAAGCAACAAGAAATTTCTACAAACTACTACAGGCAAGGCAACCCTACAAAGAAAACGAAGCAAAACATACTACAGCTCAAGAAAGCTGGACGCTAGCTTTGAGATTATATCACCAAGAAAGGGAGAAAGCACATTTATCGAAATTGTTACAACATGTCGTATAAGTGCAGGCAGAGTATACCTGAATGGCAGCATTTTATAAACATAAGCTCACTTACGCCCAGTAGTTGCAAATTTAAAACGACACCGCACAAGCATCCCACATTAAAGTCGAAAGCTTTAATTTCACGCATACATAGACTGCATGATCTAATAACAGGTGCTAACTACTATCACATACAAGTATTGCAATACAATGCTATTAAGTGTGAGGTGGTTAGGAGATGCTAAAGCTAGCAAAACAACTAGGTTAGCCTCACATATTGCCAAGCAAAACTGCAACCAGCAAAAGAAGGAGTCAGCCTACCTTCTTCAGCTTCCACAGTGGCTTCTACAAGAACAGAGACAAGCAAGTGCAACGAGAAAGCAGGGTCAGATGCAAGCATATAACGGCAGGACAGACAGACAGTAGACGTGGTTAGCGGAGGCCACACAACAGCTCTCACAAACATAAGGTGAGGTGCATTCCCAAAGTCGATGCAAAGAAACGAGAGAAAGTCGTCCGTTACCGTTACTTCCAGATTAGACCATTCACTCCTTTCATTGCAATTCATGTGGTCTCTGTGCTCATGCTTCTTATTCTACAAATGTAACTGTGCTTCGGCATTGCCGACTATACTGTATCATAGCAGAACCAGCATATGACGCATTTATATGCCTCACGCGAGTGCAGAACTGAATTGTCCCAAAAGGCAAGCTGTCACGGTTAATATCCTGGCTATCATGGCTCTGTGATGCTGCCAGCCAGTTTCACGTGTGTTCAAAAAAGTTTAACAGTCAACACTAATCATCATACATTCACTCCTTGTTGAGCTACAAAGTGCCAGAACCAGTAAAGATGAGCAGGTAATCGTGGATTTTCCTCACAGCGTGTAAAAAGGTTGCCACTGGGTTATCAAACGACCCATAAAAACTGATGCACGCACAGCACAGCGTGGTCCCATTTTTATTATATACGAATTGCGGCCTACTGTGCAAACAAAATATGTCACGAAGCGTGACAGTACAAGCACGATGACCTCGCGGTGGCTTAGTACAACCAGCAATGTCGTAGCGCAAACAAATGTGCAAAATAACGACATCAACACAGAGTCTGCGTGTAATGCAATAAAGCAAGGAGAGAAAGAACCAGAAGTAGTAATAGCAGATGATTCTCCCACAGTCCTCTGTGTTGACTTTGGAACCTCACTTCTTTTTTGCGCACAGGTAGTCATGGACAGTGGAGTGACAAGGTCACAGCAAGCCCACAATTGAAATAACTAAATACTAAATCTGTGGCATAAACACACATATCAGTTTTTAAATAAAACGAATGAACACAAAGCAGCCTCTATTAGCCAATATCATCTGTCAACTTTCAGGGAGGTTTCATCAACTCGCCATTACGGAGCTGACATAACCTAATGTGTTCAACATTTCTGTCTCATGTACAGAGTCACGAAGGGGCAACTCCAGTAGTTTTTCAAGGGTCATGCACTCTGAATTCACAACAGTGTTTTGCTCAGCATCCTTGACTTTTTTTTTTCTGTGCTACATTTTCTACCTTGATGACATCTTGTCCCATTGCAAATCAGAATGACAGGTTTCTCCTATCGCAGACACCAGGATGGGTCACTTTCTAGAGGCAGCCTGCATTTGTGATACCACAGCCATTACCCACCCATTGCCACCCATTAAATGAACACAATTCTGGACTTGTTTTCAGTCAAATCAGACATTTCACAAATGCAGTCATTATTTACAGCTGCTGGTTCAGCCTTTCAGTTTGCTCACGAGTTTTGCTGATAATGTTTGTGGCTTCAGCTTTGTGCAACCCTACTTCAGTTTCAGTTTCCCGCTTTTCCGTTAATATTTTGTTGAATTCTTTACCAAAAATTGTTCACTGCAATACTGACAGGAAATTCCAGCAAATACAATGCAATTGTAAACCTCTAACCCCGAGAAATTTTCAAGAGCTTCCCTTTATCGAAGACCTGACAAACTGTAGTAGTCTCACTCCCCGAGTTTCTTTCAAAGTGCTCTTTACCTTATGTGCTATGATGCGTGTTAATCGCGATGGGTAAATAATTTTCCTACCTTTACAGTCGCCTTGTTTAAGCAGAAGCTGTGCACGGAGTTTGCACAAAGCGGTAGCTTTTATCTCGTAGTAAGTTTGACAATAATATTTACCGTAAAAATACATGCATTTCATTTTGAACAATGGCAAAAAGTCAACCACTGCCTTATATAATGGTAACTCATGGAAAAACTAAAAACGTCTTGCAACAATAAGCAGCCAAAGTCGACGGCCATCGTCATCATCAGAAACACAGTGGTGCAGTGTTGTGGTGATGCTGAATAAATCAGCTCAGTAAGCCATTTAAAAACTGAGCTTGTAATGAAAGAATGCCGGGCGCTAACCCAACCACCCGGCTAGCCACCTGCAATGCCCACCACCGCTGCTGACAATTTGTAGTTGGAGGTTGTCACCATGAAAGGCAAAGGGAAGGCACAAAAATATTTTTAGAAAAGCAGCATCAGAATGCACAACATACTGAAGGTGCTGTGGGATATGGGCAGTGAGAAGCACTTGCCATCCAACTTGAGCTGGGACAACTCCAAGTAAATTTTGCACACATTGCGTGACCTTCCAGTACATAATGCACATACAAGCGGCATTGAAATGTAAATGAAAATAAATACAGTGCCATCAGTCTCAAGAGCGGGTCGAGTCATATCAGCTTCAGGTTGTGATGCCTGATGCCTTCCTTTTTGTTTTTTGAAACGCCAATCAATGATTTCCTTTTTGATTTTTAGAACTGGTAAATCGGAGGGGTAAATACTGGTAAACTGGTAAATAATTGGTAAATATAGTATCGTATGGCTTGTACCCCCGTTTTTACAGCATCTGTTTCAGCCATGCATGATGCATATCCATTATCACCTAACTGAGATCAAGGAACCAAAAGCCGTCAAAGTCAAGTTATCCCTGAAGGGCAGCAGTGGCGCCATCTGTAATGTGCAAAGAAAAGCACGAGGACTCAAAAAGCACCGAAGCGAGTATCAAAAAGTGTGCAAGTCCTTCGCAAATGACAGAAGGCGGCCCAGTCGCCACAGTCTGGTGGCTACTGAGCGTTGGCAGCTTTATTGTTCCTGTATCTCGGCCCAGATCATAACCAGCCGAAAGAGCTAAGTGCCACTGTCAAACTTACTTCAAAACAAAGTGACTGCAATGTGCATGCCCTGTACACAATTTTCACCAGAAATGAGCCAGTGGTTGATGTGGAAAAGCTTTTGAGAGCCTTCACAATAAAAGTGCACAATACTGTATTAACCCAACCGCGTTAAGGGCCCCATTCTCCAGAGAATTCAGCATTGTGAGCGAAGAATCGCACGCACTCCTCTGGCAGGTGGTATAGTTGGCAGGTGATATGGAAAGGCAGGTTGTGTGATGCCAAGAGACCTTGTTATGTGGCCGAATTGGCAGGAGCTACCAACTTGAGTAGCCCCTTTGAGATGGGATTCGAATCCTCCGGGACTCTTTGATCCTGTGTAACATATGCTACACATAGGGCATGCAAGCATGTTTGCGTGGCTTGGTTGTTAAAGCGGGGCTTTGTCTATTTCAGGTGGTCTTTCACATAATGTGGCAGCTTACAACTGCAACGTTTGTGAGGGATTTGTGAGTAAATGAGTAGCAGAGTGGATGTATTATGCAAATGAAGATGTGTAGGGGGAGCCACAAACGGGACCCATTAGAGAGCTTTAGAATAGGGGCCCCAAGGCATTGGTGCCCCTTATTCAAAATCTTTCTAATAATACTATAGTGTCATACTCTTAAATTGGATGTTAAGTATCCCGCCCCCTTCCCGCCTTCCCAATTTTTTAAAATGTTCCTATGAATGCAATCCTATGTGCCACTGCAGTTTGCTCAAGACTGATATAAGTCACCTCCATGCAAGGGCGGCAGGTTAAGTGCTTTGAGATTAAGGTAGACAACTAGGGCAAGAATGCATAATATAGTATCGCACATCATGGTAACACAAATCAGACGAAACAACACTTGATCATACAGCAGTAGGGCAACATAAGCAGTAAGATTAAACAACAAACAACACACTTGTAGAGAAGCAGAGAACAAAGGCAAGGGACACAAGTCGAAAACAGGGTTAGCACCAGCCAGCATGAGTTAGGCGCAGCTTCAGCGATCAACGGCACCAGATGTTTAGGCAGTCAGTAAGCACGACAGAAGTGTTTGTTGGACCCAGATGATTATGAGCGAGTGGTTTCAAAGTGCGCAACACTGCGCAACATACCTTTACGGCTCCAAAAAGAAGCCTGCGTTCCCTGCATAAGCCGACAATAACCGTCCACCAGATCCGCAATGCTCTCTGCAATGGCCAGTGAAGGGCACGAGATGCTCAGCACCTGCAAAGATTTTAAACAGGAAGTCTGGTTCTCCAGTTCGATACATGCTAAATTTACCCCAGAAAAGAAAGCGAAATCATAATATGAAAGCTCAATCTAACACAAAGTCACTAGCCGTGAACAGCCGCGTTATAAAATGCTGGAAAAAAAAAAGGTCACAGAAAAAGCTGCAACTCTACTAACTGCCAGTTTTGATTTCTTGCTTGTGTTTACTGTTTACCAGAAGTCAAAATACTGATCTCAAATTTTTATCTATGGCTCCGCTCTCTGCTTGGGTTTCGCCCAGCACCTGTAGCCACTAACATCTTTTGTTCATCAGAGACCCATAAGCAATTTTTGAAGGGCACACAGGGGTCAATGAGGCATGTCCAGAAACAGGCCATGTCTGCTCACCTCCGAGGCCCCAGCAATCTTCAGCTGGAGCACAGGCTTTGGGCTGATGTCGTTGACTACGGTCTGAATGCTCTGCACCTGCTGGAAGTTTGCTATGTGGTTCAACTGAAGAAGAAGAAGAAATGGATCCCTCATTACCACTACGACTTCTAGCAGGCAACAGAAAAGCAAATGACATGAAAAGTGCATGTGCTGCAATGATTCAGTAGGCTCCCCTATACTTGTACAGAAAAAAAAAAGAGGGATGAGAAAGAGGCGGAACAATGCATATCAAGAGACAAAATATCAATGTCTTTTCAATGTCCCAATGCCGTCCCGTGTACACTTGGAAAACCGTGGTCATTATTTTAAAGGCAGAAGACAGAAGTACATTCATACGACTAAAGACCAGAGGTTTTTCCAGAGTTAATTATTTTGCCGTATTATTTGGAACTTGTTTGCAACTATTTTGAAAAAACAAAAACTCCACACTCAAATCAGAACTCTGTTCTTGGTCAGGGATGACGTTCCAGTTGATGCAGGATGGCACCATAAACATTATTCAGAAAAGCAAGCACACTGAATGGCTGAAAATTACTGGAAATGAACACTGTGTTCAAAAGATACCTACGACTACCTATGAAGAACCTTAAAATTTGTTCCTCATACAGAAAGCAGGCCATAATGATCAATTAATGGTTGGTCCATGATACCCAGTGTCACCCGCAGAAACAACCTGAACTAAGACCAGGGAAATGGCAAACTATATAGTAATCGATGTGCGGTGGAAGGAAATGTCACATGATGGCTACCACACTAGGTGAAAGATCAGAATGAGGTGGAAAAACTGCAGTGAAAGTTTTATTAAAGGTAAAAAAAAGAAAGAAAAAAAAAACAAACAAACTCAGAGTTGCTTTTGAAGGTATTGGCCATGCAATGAGCAAGAATTTTATCAGTCCATAATAATGCAAACAAAGAACACCCCAATTTTTCCTTCCTTTTTTTTTTACACAGAAAGAAGCACTGACCTGTCCATTCCTGTCAGTCAGGTACCCAATGCCAAGTTCTTGGTTCACAACCAGTTCCACAGGCACGCTCCACCCAGTCTGCAGAGTGAATCAAAAGAATATTTGAATATTTACCACACATTTTCCTCCAGACAGAATACAAAAGAACAGGGTGCAGATACATAGTGTCGCCTGGACAACAGGTGGCACAAATACCTACACAATGGTGAACTGCACATGTGGCAACATGTCAAAGCGCATGCATGCTAGGAAAAACATCAGTTAAATACTACACAATGATAGCTAGCACTGTGACCGATGTAATGAGTGCAGGGCCGCCAGGTGTTTCTTTTTTATTTTATCTCATTTATTTATTTATACATGCCGCAAGCCATAAATCTGGCCCAAGAAGGAGGGGCACACAACTAAGCTATGACAAACATAAAGACCATCAGCCGCTACAGCCACAAGGCATTTACAGGATATAAAATCCAACATTTGTCGTCAGAACTCCAACCATAGGGGCCATACAAAAAATTCTACAACTCCATCACAAAATACTTCGAATGACATAAACAAGAAGTAAAGAGATTCCACTCTCTGAGAGTATTCAGGAAAAAAAACTGAATTTGAACCCATTGGCTCGCGCAGAGATTGGGGCTAAAAAATGCTCATGTATGTACATGTTGCTTTTCTTCTAATGCTTGCTAATTTCACACAGTCGGGAAGATCTGCTTCCTGAAATGTGACTACGAAGCAATGCTAGGCAGCTAAGCTTCCTTCTCACTGCTAAAGATTGTAAATTATTTCTTAGAATCAATGCACTTGGAGAATCTGTCCTTTTGCATTTACCATAAATAAAACCAACTGCTTTTCTTTGTACACGTTTCATTTCGGAGATAATTATGCGAATGCCAGACTGCTGCCGCATATTCAAGTCGGGGCCTGACACAGGCCTTACACGCAGTGATTCCAATACTGATGGGGGCATTTCTAAGTTTTCTTTTAATAAACAATAATTCCTTCATTGCAGATGCGCAGATGTCAGAGATATTCGAGGCAAAAGAGTTTTTTAGTGAGGGTTACTCCGAGGTACTTATAGCCCTCCATTTCTAAAATAGCGAGGTTGTAGAGTATATAACTATGCAGTTCGAACGCTTTTTACTTGTGATTTGTAAGAATACAGTTTTGTCTTAGTTAATATCCATACCCCAGCGCGCACACCAGTGTGATTGATGCTCTGGTTTTTTGCAGTGACAGTTAATCCTGATCATTGGTCACAAACACAGCCACTTGCATGCTGGTGACATATAGCCATTATATGTCGCCAGCATGCAAGTGGCTCGAAGCATATTGCATCCTCATCGCGCCAAGACAAGATGGACTCACCCCGAGAGCACAGGAGAAACTCTCCCGGTCGTAAGGCAACACCTGTCGCACCAGCTCCAGAAAGCGCAGCATGCACTGGGTCTCACTCAGCTGCGAGCACTTCTTGAACTGGGCTTGGATCAGCTTGCGCAGATTCTTGGGCTGCAACACACAACATACAATTATTCAGCTCCAACACTTCACAAACTTGATACCACGGCAGATATTGCTGCATGTAAGCATAAACTGCTATCTTGACCGATGACTTATATAGCAACACTGTGTGGCTGAAGACTTGCACAGAGACTTCTTTAGCTATAGATTCTGGATACAAGGTACGCTTCAATGTTTAACACGTGTATGACACGCTCTGCTGGACAGCAGCTGCTTCCTCATAGAAGGGAATGCACGTGAAACCTTGTTGGCTGAGATGACATTTGCAGGCAGGAACTTGTGCAGGCCAATCTCCTTCTCGATCAGCTCGTAGTTGGACTTCTTGTCCAGGGCGCCATGGGTCATGTCCTTGCAAAATCTCCTGCACAGGAATTCACCGCAAAGTCACACTCCACACAGCTCAAAACATTAAGAGAGGAAAGCATATGGAATAACTAAAGTCACATGTGATTAACGAGGAAAAAATGAAAAGGAATTTCATGCTTGTCTGATTGACACTTGAAGCCGAGTCTGACAATGCAATGGTGTCGCAAAAAGAACAATTACAAAATTGAAATGCAAGCTGAAATAGCTCAAGAGACTGCAGGAGATTTCTCCACGATGCCTCGCATATTTGGCAGACATATCAGCTGGTATTTACTGCACTTAAATATGTATGGAGATATAACAGCAACATAATTCCTTCAGTACTGATGAGGGCCAAGGAAAAGATGGGAAAATATTTTTACTCTTAGCAAGGTAACGTTGAAGTGTGCATGCAGCCTCTCTTCCTCAAATCATGCTATGACACCTGAGTTTGTCCTCAGTGCACCTAGTACTGTGGTACACAGTGCGGGGGAGAAAGAACACAGTGTGCAGTATCACATCGTGCGTCACACCGAGTTGTCCCACCTCAGTCTACCTGTGTGCCACCTCCTAGGATGCGTGAACTAATTCCAAGCACGCACCAGCCTGCAACACTGTCTTCATAAAACATCTATGGTGGCAGAAATACCACACTGTAGGGTATAAAATTAAGTGCATCAAACTTAATGGCTGTTAAAGGGACCATGAAGAGCTAATTACTAAAGCATTAAGCAAGCAAGTAAGCAAAGCAATTAAGCAAACCCCAATGACGTCGTCGGACAGGTTTGCACGCAAGGATGTGCCGCACCAATCAATTATGGGTGGTTGCCAGGAGCAATTTTAATAATTATCTGTAAGCTATAGCCTCCACGCAAAGCTTTGAAATTTTGCACTAATGCTCACAAAGACCATCTCTATGAATTTCTTGCATTAGAATATTACCACAAATATTCTGCCAGTTGCTTAAAACTTTGCAAGAACAAAAAGGCTGCTTGCCTGAAAACAAAGCTGCTGGGAGGGCAAAATATGCATTAGAAAAGAAGAGGGCCCACAGAAAACACTCCTGCAATGCTATTAACACTATCACAAAGGTGATTGACACCGGTTTAAGCGTGAATTATCAATGTGTCTATTTGTTAAAAAATCAGAGCAGGACAATAGGCCTCTATATCGAGACGTTTTCCTCTGCTTATATGCTCGCAGTGCTATGGGCTACTGAAAAGCTGACTCACATTTCCACACTCAAAAACAAAATCAAGCAACAGAATGATAAAATTATGTGCTGTGTCCCTTCCTTCCTTCCCCACAGGGCCATTTCCTCCCAGACCCTTCTGAAATTAATGTATCGAAAACAGAGTAACAGAAATATGGGGAAATGGGGAATGGTGGTGATGGCCAAATGAAATTAAGTGGAATGGATATGGAAATATAGAGATGTCAGCATTAGGTCAAACCAAGATGTGGAAAAACTTATAGACTATGAAGAAAGTGAGATGAGCTGGTAAATGGAATAAGAGAGGGAAATCCTATGCTTTGTATACACCCTCCTTTAGAAAATGGAAGTGAAAGTGACAGCTACTCAACAGTCCCGATGTTATGAGAAACCAATCCTTGTGTCCTTTGTATCTCCTAAATAATACCCCAACCGGCCAAAAGCAAATGTGAAAGTTATGGCCACAAAATACCAATATGACAAAATGCATACTGCAGCACTGTCTACCTTGAAGACCACGACAGGAACCGATCGCAAGAATGTGCACAGACTAGTAATAACTTACCTAATTTCTAAGCAGCATAGATGAATCGCCAGGTCTTGATCCACATTCACACTCTTTCGTAGATAGTCACTCTTGACCTAGGGGTAAGACAAGAAGTTATAAAAAACTAATCCTGCTGCCACAAGTTAGAAAATGAAGCCATCGATGTTACAGTTCAGCAAAATCTTCCTACAAATAATACTTTCAAGGCTTTACCAACTACAACTACAGGGCTTCTGTCTTTTCTCTCAAAATGAGGCATTCAACAGGTAATAATGCTCATCTAGCATGCTGCTAGCAATATGAAGTGCAACACAATGTGTACATTCTTTCTTCAATTTGTTAAAAAGAGGTACACTTTCTTTTTTGGAGGGGATGCAGGTAATTTCATATTCTTATAATCTAGGAGAAAAAAAAAAAAGGCCACCATGTTCTCATATCTCACCTGTCTGTAGAAGTAAGTAAAGAGCACAGGGTCCTTGTCATGGAATTCTTGCAAATTACTGAGGAGGTAGCGTACCCGCAGCTCAAACCTTGCAAATAAAGAAAAACAAGAAAAGAGAAACACTTTTTTCTATGCAAATAATTTCATTTTCAGTAAATGAACCACAGAGATGATGGCAGCAGAAAAAGTTAAAATTTCTTAAGCAGAATACACATGAAATTTTGGTTCCATTGTTCTTCTTGTTAACGATATGCAAGACATTACTGTACATGGATCACCATGTAGTTTCCACCTATAAGCGGTAAATAATCTATAATTAAAATTTATTTTTTCACCAGCTTCAGCTTCGCTTTCAACAGCCGAGCAACGAATATGATCTCAAAGTGGTGTCTAGGTCATGTGATAAGAGCAAAGAAACTAAGGTATAGTTGCTGTTTTTCATTTTACTTATTCAGATTCCCCTTCTTGAGGCAGGCAGAATTCGGCACTGTGGTGAATTAAAACGCTGAAGTAGCTATTATATCGACATATTTTCATAGCTCAAGCGACCTAGACTGCCCTTCGATCTTACAGCCATCGTTCATCTGTTGAAACCAAAACCAAAACAGGTAAGACACAGGTGAGACAAGAAATTAATTCAACTAAAAATTATTTTGCAGTTGCAGGCAAATAGCTCATGGTGATTTATGTATGGTAATACCTTACACATAATTACAAAGCATAAAACACATAAGCAAAAATTATGTGTCAGTACTCCTGCAATCACAATCTATGTTTTACAACTTATAACAATAAGAACCCTCCAAGACTTTCCATTCTTCCTGAGGTGGAGATGAGAAGCAGCAACAGCAACCTTAGCTCCAAGCCTTCCCTAACCATTGCAACAATGTGAGCAGTACAACTGCGACAGCCTGAAAGAATGCAAAGAGCATTTCGGTGAACGAAATATTGCAGGTGCAACCAAGCCTGAACAAGAAACATAACCCACAAACAAAAGAAATCACTAGAAGTGCAGAGAAAGGGCGATGCTAATTCAGCTCACTTCTCTCTTCACCGGCTGAGGGGCGACCATGCAGGAAAGAGTGCCTACCTCCAGTCATTGGTGTTGTGCTGTGGGAGGTACTTCTCGACCACCTGAAACATGGTGGTGTCCTGATGTAGCCACCGGACTTCACCGGACGCCGGGTGGTGCAGACGCAGTGCCAGCAGACACTCCAGGGGCAGGGGCCGCTCGGACAGCTGAGAGGAGAGCAGCCGCAGGATGCCCTGCACAGGTGCACAGAGCAGAGTTGAAGATCAAAGGTCAGAACAGGATCATGACTGTAATAGTCTGGGCCAAGCAAATGCAAGTTCAATGCATACCATTCAATGAAAAACTTGATAGTGCTTCAAGTTTCCTTCCCTAGTTTCAGAGGAATATGATACTGATTGACACAAATTTCCAAAAGATATGACTGAAGTCATAATTAAACCTGTGTGAATGCAATCATTTGTGTTCCTGATACAAGCATTTTTAACACCCCCATCAGGATTACACCACTGAAAGTTGTGGGGCCCTGCCTTAAAACATTTCTTTCCTGTAGAGCATCGAATAGGGAAGTGTTCATTTTCAGATGCAGCATAAAACTAGCATTTGCAGGATTTTATAGTGATTAAAAAATAAAGAAAAAAAAATAATGCAATAACAACTAAATGCCCCCCCCCCCAAAAAAAAAAAAAAAAACCTGCAATGAATCTAAAAACTAACATATACATAAAAGTTATCAGAACTAAATCTACATAAAAATTCCACTCAAAGCACACTCCATATATTTTTAGATCAAATGAATACAATTTCTTGCTCTCTTATTTGAGGTATGTTTCAAAATGTGCAGGGATCACATACCTTGCAGACATGCTTAGACACAGACACTTTCCTCTGGTAACCCCAGAACAAATACTTAAACCAGTAACACTTTTTATTTGATATTTGTTCAAAGTCAATTTCTTTGGTACTAGTAAAGTGTACTGCATTGTGCCACAGGTAGAAGAGGTAAAGAGTGTGTAGGCAATGGCCTTTCAATTGAGGAACTTCAAAGACAGGAATGGTCGAGAGGTTGTTTGGAGACAAAATATCTTTGGTCTGCTGTTCCAGAGTAGGGTAAAGGGGAAAAGAAGGGGGAGAGCTTGGGTTTTAGCATAGGCTCCAGGTCGAGTTGATGGCTTGAATTAACATACAAATGCAAGCTATGCCCCATGAGTAATTGTTTTATCGATGCATAGAATCTCCCCCTAACCCTTTCCCCACAGTGTTATTAGATTGGTTCACCTCTTGCATTACCCTCAGAGCTACACACAGGGGCTCCTAGCTCCTACTGCACAATACACTCAGTGATAACATCCTATTACAAAGTGCATGCAGTACTCATGATGACACAGATGCTCATGCGTGCACACACTGGCCGGCTGAACCAATACAGATCCCCATAAAAAACTGCTCTACCAATATGAGCTTTTGGCTGTGCAATGACCCTCTAGGTTCCTCACCTTGACGTCGGTGGCATCGCCACACTTGACTCCCTTGAAGGTGTCGTTGGAGAGGTGCACCCTCAGCGGGGACATGGGCGTCTCCGGGGCGGCACCCACCCTGGTGGCCAGTGGCGAGGTGGGCCGGCTGCCGCCGCTGCGGGTCGGGGACAGCACAGGCTTGCGTGGAGGACAGGGTGAGGAGCCTGCCGCATCACGCATTCCCACCACCGACTCGAGCCCGGGCTCATCATGCAACCTGGGAGAAGAGCGAAAGCACCGAAGTTAGCTATTTTATTTAGAGACAAAGGCAATCACCTTGCTAAGAAGGAAAGCTCCACAAGCCCTGGAGATCTTCAAGGGAACTTTATTTCAAAGCGTCAGCTGCGTTAGCCAAACCCTGCCTTTCCTCCCCACCCCTCAAGATCTCATGGTTGGTGTCCATGCAAAATGATGTGACCTCATGGCAAGGTCACATGACCCACTGAATTCCTTATACCCGACCCCTGCCCCCCAAACATAGACATCAAAACTTGAATGACATAATGTGTGTGCAACTTCAATTTTTTTTTTTTTTTGTTCTTAACAAAATTATACAGTTCCAGATTCTGCGCCTTAGCTGTTGGCTTCCATTCCACAACATCGGAAAGTTGCAACATCTTTTTCCTGCTATTCGACTCAAACTCCTAGCGCTGATACTGATGTCGGCTGCATCGGAGTCTTTTGTTTGACAGTGCTAAACTCTGGTAACAATACAGAGAACAAAGACAAATAAGTGCTGGATCAGCAACACCACATACTACACATGCAATCCAGTCAAACATGTGCTTCGGTCTCTCCAATGTCTGACTCTATATGTACTTTATTTCTGTTCTATAAGTCATGCCCGCCCTGAGCAAAGTCCGTCCAAGGCCATTGATCAAGGCAGCCAGGAAAAAAATGATAAGAGAAATAGAGATGGGCGCCGACAGAATGAACCGAAGTAGGTGAGGAAATGGCAGACGGCCACAGACAGAGCGGTAGAGGAGAAAAAAAAAAAGCGATTGCATCAGCTTTATTTGTCGCTCTCACCCATCAATATGGCGCTGTGTCATGCTCATGGTGAATTTTACCACTGACATGAACAGCACAAGAAGGTTATTGCCCTCAGGACTTGCTATCCGGTTGCTAGCTTAATGCCTCAATCTCTTTGATCACCCCGGAGTGTGGTTGCAAATGGCGAGTAAGCTCAGCCAAGATTCCGTCTGTAGACACCCAGAGAAGCAAAATAAACTGAAAAACTAGCGAGTGTAAATTTCGCAGCAGCTACCATCTCACAGTGCTACGGTGATGTTCCGTACGCCCGAACGTCACGCGCACCAAGACCAAGTCGCTTTCGTTGCTGAAAAAGCCGCTCGGCGGCGTCGCAAGACCTACAGCAACGAAAGTGGTACCGGCATCAACGCCCAGAAGGCGGACACTGGACATTTAGAGCTGTTGTCTTGGACGAAGTCCGTGTGTGTGTGTGTAAGGGGGGGGGAGGCGCTAGAGCGAGCTTAGGAAGCGTGAGAGCGAAGCAGTCGACGCCACCATACCACCGTCGCCGGCTCACACCGGCTGCTTAACTAAGCCGTTGCCAAAGTTAGCCATTTTTACGACGTGAGCCGTTATACGGAGTACATCCAGAGCCTTCGCGTGGATGGAGTCCGTCCGAGGCCGCTAACCGAAAAGCCTAGGAAGAAATTAGAGAGAGCGAAAGCCAAACAAAAATCCCCCCCCCCCCCCCCCCCCTTATCGCTGTGTCCAATTGTCGGCGCTCACGAGGGATGCTATCGTTGACACGAGTCATATGTTTACTGCCAACATGTCTTGCTATCTGGCTCCTATAGTTTTCTAACTTAATCAGTCATCACCCCAGCCAGCCTGGAAACGAAATTGAGCAGCAAGAGGCAGCTCAGAGAAGATTCTCTATCTAAAGCCCCACAATCTAGGGCGGCCGGGGTAACAAAATAAAGAGAGAAAAGACAGTGTGCGTGCTGTCTTTCCGCGGCATGCTATGAAGGGGTGATAGCGTACGCTTGCCACTCTCGGGAGGCTCGATGTAGGTGCAGACAAGGCTACAATTCAATATAACAAGACCAAGCTGTTTTCGTAGCCAAACCATATATGTAGATAGAGATTGGTACTAATCTAAATTTCTATATGGACAGGCGAGCAACCGGCCGGCGCCGCATTAAAGTGCGACAGGAAACGAAACCTTCGCAGCAGCGCTAACGGCGTCGCCGACGACGGAAAAAGGGGCGGCCCTTATAAACTTTCGGAACTGCCGACTCGGAAGAAGTTTGTGATTTGGCCGCGCTGCAGCGACCGTACTGAAAACGTAGATAACGTCAGCGAGAAGCAGCTGTCACCGCACAGGCGCCAACTCACGCAGACTGTTCAACTAGGCCGTTGCCTATGTTTAGCCCCCCTTTTTTTCTTTTCTTTTTTTTGTTTTTTGTTTAGTTGGATCAACCGACTGGAGTGCTGTTGCGGTTCATCTTTCGCTTATTTTTTTTTTTTTTCTTATTCGCTCGAGCCGTACCATGGTCGTACTGTCTCCATATGGACTGCTCGAAGTGCATTCTCCAGCGCGTATTTGGCGGCACGCAGCTTGTATTTCGCACCGCAGCGTCTCTGCGCCACACGCGACATCACGTCATGCAAAAACAATGTGCGACGCGCGCGAAGCCAAACGGAAGTGACGCAGGCAGGGTTGGGCCGAAATCAAAACTATATAGCACACTGTAAATAAAACCAATAAAACCAAGGAGAACACGACTGGAGTGGACGCGGCATTTCGCCCCATTTACCACGCGGTGGCACGCCATTTTTTCGGCTGTATGTAAGCCGCACCGTTGTATAAGATGCACACACACAAAAAGAAAGGAAACGCGACCCATACACAGGAAAGTGGAGACTGCCACGCTCAATACACATAATTCGAGCCCAGTCATAATTAAAGATTTTTAATAAAGTCAACTGACAGTCATGAAGATTGAACTCGTTGCATTTCAAGTTCGTATAGTACAAGTATACTTCCCCAACTACCGCCAAAAGTACTAACTTGTACTAACTTGATAAAATTCAACAAGAAATTGAACTTGATAAAAGTGGCAGGCTTATCATGGCGCTTTCCTTCAGCTCTCCAGCGTGGTTATACCATTCCACAGACCCTGCTAAGTCTGGACACGGTATAACTAATTGTGTTCACTGCGTCAGATTGCTAGCGGTCGGAGAGTGCTCAACACGGCGTTGCTCGATACCACGCGCGCATTGACTTCACCGGAGCAAGGTCCTGAGATGTTGGCGCCATTAGGCGCCCGCACCAACCCAGTGATATCACAGGCGACATCCGACGAGCTGTGCACCACCTACGCGCTGCTACAAATACACATGCATATGATCACACGCGTTTCCCACAGCGTACGTCATCGTTAGCATATGCAGAGTCCATGCACCGATGACAGTACATAGCGTGTTAGCTGCGCGCTTCCAGCTGACTCAGCAGGCGATACACAGCACGTGAAGGCGGGGCCAGCAAGCCATTCAAACTTCAGATCGCTGCCGTTGGTGGATCCAACACCGCGTGCAGTAGTTTAGTTTTCGAAGCTGTCCCTGTCTCGCACTCTCAGTGCTTATCGCTCTACATAGATGCTATCCATTTTCCATAGCCCCCTCTACCCCCTATGCCCTACCCCAGTGCAGGGTAACTGAACCTGAACACCCTACTGGTTAATTCCCCTGCGTTTCTAATTCCTGCTCCTCTCCCTTTAGACGTTTTGACCAGCCGGTAAACTCGCACAAAATAACTGACCTCTTTAGGACCTTAGTGCAGTTGGCAGGCGAATATCTATCGTTCCAATACTGCCGAGGAGCTGCACAACACCACGGCGGAGAACACCAAGCAGCCGCGCCACACAAACGTATCGGCTTCATCAAATGATGCCACAACCACTACGCGCACATAAACGAAGGGCTGTGCACGGCTCCCACAACGCATTGCGAGCCATTTATTACGTCATTCAATCACTACCGACACCTTTAAACGCAACTGCGTTGAAGGCCCCGTCCACCAGAAACTCCGGCGTCGGCACTGTGAGTGAAAAATCACCGCCATGCATCTGGCACGTGGCATGGTCGGGCAACGATTAGTTGTCAGGTTGTGTGACGTCACGGGACCATGTTAACACGGCCGCCCTTTGGCAGCAGCTACAAACTCTGACTTCTCGTTTGAGACGGGAAGTTGAAGGGAATCGAACGCCTATAGGGAACCTTGGGGTCCATAGTCAGACACGCGCCACGCTGGCACGTTCGCAGGGCTTGGTTAAAGAAGGGATTTATATTTAGGTCGGCTGCTTTTTCACATAACGCGTTAGCCTACGATTGTATGCTAAGCATGTATACAAAAATTACAAGACTGTGCTTAGGTGTGGTTTAAGGGCGGAAATGGTGAAGGCTACTTTACAGGACAGTTTTTATTAACTGCATTGTCACTGCCATCCCTAGTATTATCATGATCAATAAGTGCCCGATCGTGCATTGTCATAGCTACTATTATCATTGTCTCAAACTGCGTCGTCGGCGTCATCGCTACTCTTACTTCACGCTAGACAAGGATAATCACGACCATATTCTCAAGAGCCCGGCGTGGCGTAGTGGTTTTCCCGCTCTGCTGGGGATTGGAGGGAGAGTGGTTCGATTACTAGTCTCAACTGTCGGTTCGTGCGAACATTTCCTGCGGACATTTCGCGAGAACGTCGCCGCAGTCCACGAGCCTTCAGAAAGTCTTTCGCGTTAATAGTAGATGCACAAATTTAGGAATCAGTGATTATGTGAGTAGCAATGTGCATGTACGCGAATGCGGATCCTCGACGGAAGCTGGCGAACAGCAACCATATTAAGGCGGAGTTTAGGTGTCCCTCAACCCCTCATTATTTTATTGCGAAAGCAATACTACTTTCACTTTCAAGCCTCTGCGGTGCGACGGCGGTGCACATGAAATGACCTTTCGCATGACCTCTGTGTGACGTCACGCCTCAAAGCTGGGCGACCAACTCGCGCCGTCCGTGAGAGACGGCGGTACGCATGACTACGATACCGCCTACTGCGAAGGATGCTTTTGCAACCTACCGGGCTTAACCAAGCTAAGGCTCTGCCAATTTTTTTTCTTGTTCAGCGACAAACAGGCATGCTTCACTACAGGACACATGCGCGTATCATTCTAAGGGAAGCCCTACTTCCAAGACGAACAAGCGGAAAAGGGACGAAGCAAAAGGCGTGAAAAATAGAAACACTGAAAAAGTCGACACCCCTGGGAAAAAAAAAATAAATAAATAAATAAAAATGCAGTGTGTTTCGCAATAAATTCCAGCGATTTCTCCGCAGTTCAAGTATACACAGTGTACACGCTTTTTAGGAAGGAAGCAAATGTGTAAGCTGCGTCCAGAAGTAGAACAGAAGACGAGAACACGAGTATACTAAACAAAACTTGCGACGCTGCCGTTACCGTCACTTATTATTCGAAGGTATGAAAAAATGCAGCTCGCTTTTCCTTTCCGAAAGCAATATGTTTCATCGGGCAGCGCGTAGCACGAGTTTCAAGAAGGAAGTTTTACCTTGTCAGACATGATATGGCACATGATATACCGGGTGTTCTTGTTTACTGTTTACAGATAGTTATTATGAACCCCCTCCGAAAAATACGTCGTCGCGGTTTTGCGCAGTTGCATTGTACAACGAGGCAGACATTATGTACGTTAACAAACCACGGTGATGAAACGATTAATTAACTAAAATTAACTTGGTTTGGTTTGTTTGGTTTAACGTCCCAAAGCGACTCAGGCTATGAAGGACGCCGTAGTGGAGGGCTTCGGAAATTTCGACCACCTGGGGTTCTTTAACGTGCACTGACATCGCACAGCACACGGGCGCCTTGCTTTTCGCCTCCACCGAAAAGCGGCCGCCGAGGCCGGGATTCCATCCCGCATCCTTGGGAACAGTATAGTCGAGCGCCGTAACCACAGCGCCACACCGGCGGCGCTAAAATTAATATTTTTTTTTTTTTGCTCTTGATTTCAATGGCCAACACTGTATTGCAACGATGAAAGGTGTCAACATACAAGTGGAGCACAGTTTCTATATTTCATTTATCGCCAATGCAATTCGAAAAAAAAAAAAAAATTAACGCCGAAAGTACGCTTTTAGCTCGTAAAGTTTGCTTCCCGCAACGCACATTTTTAAAATGGCGCCTCTGGGCGTAGTATTGTCGCGGGAATCACGTTGACTGCTTCTACGAAATAATACAGGCAGACAGCTTCCGTATCTGCCGTATTAGAAATCCGAGCGACGCCATCTTAAAAAGGGCCATTGCGAGACGTCAACTTTACGAGCTGAAAATTGCGCATTTTTGACGTTAGATACTTCGAACTGTAGAGCCTATATATAATAGAAAACTATTCAAGCGTTTATGGTGACGGCCTTCAATTTCTTTGTATAATACTGGCTTCTAAAGCAAAGAGCAATAAAGTTGATTAGTTAATTTTGGTTAACCTAATCACAGGTCTCTATTAGGCAACAAAATGTGCATCTTGCCGTACAATCCACCTGCACAGACCGCACCGATGTATATCTGGCAGTGCTTAAAATAACTATCTGTAAACAGGTATAAAGGAAAAAAAAAGCAGGGTACATCATGTAATGCTCTATCCCCAGAGTGACCAAATGAATTGAAATTCCCATCATCAACATCGTAACTTCGTCTGCTGCCAGAAAAAGCCCTTTCCCCACATGCCTCCTATTAGTCCTGACCTGAGCGAGTTGCGGCCTTCGTACCCTCGCAAGCATCCTAATCATATGTATACGACGTGTGGGGTTCAAAGCCCCCAAGTTACACCCGAGCTATGGGAGCCTTCCGTACGGAAGGCTGCAGATTAATATCAGACTATACCTTGAGGTTGTTTCATGTGGAATGACACCACACCAAGATGAGGAATTTTCCGCTTTCACTTCCAAGGTGTCCACGGAAAAAGTGCGACTATACAGCCCTTTCCCTTTCCTCTTTTTTCTTTCTTTCTTTTTTTTTCTTTTTTTTGCGCTGCGCCTCTACTTAAATGCGGCCCCCAAAGCAGGGTTTCGAACTCTCGTCCTGCTCAGCAGTCCAATGCCACCCGAGCCGCCGCGGTGGGTGTTCGCGACTTACAAGAAGGAGAAACAAGAAATATAGAAAAAGCCTTCTCATGGACGAAGAATGCGAGCTGAGTCTCCGCCGCCTCTAAATATTGCGAACAAGTCCAGTTGCTCGGCGAGAACAGTGTTTGTTCTGCAACCAATTGGAAACAACGGGTACACTTAATGCTTTCTCACCGCCAACTTTTATATTTTAGCGGGAGCCAACGTTGGCTGCGTCAGGTGAAGAACTCACAGTCGCCATCTGCACGACTTTTCACTCTGACACAAGCTTAAAGGCCCACGGTCCACCCTCCGGTCGAAAATATTTTCTTCCCCAGTGACTGTGGGACTCCGCCCCTGGAACGCAAGGCCGCAAAATGTTTTTGAAAAGAGTAACTAATAACGCAGTTACAGCCACCGCAATCACCCGATTCTATCCTGCCTCTCTCCTTCCGTTCCCTCGCAAAAGTTTTTCACTCTCCTGCCCGAGGTCGTCTAGCCTCCGCAATACAAATTCCCCTTCCTCCTCCGCGTTTGGCGGGAAGTGGGGCGTGGCTCTCCGCGAGCGCGAAAAAAAAAACAAAAAAAAAAAAACGGTCGAGGGAGCGCGCGCCGCTGGATTAGGGTCCCTAGCTGGATTCAGTCTGGCCGTGGCGAGGGAAAAGCGCGCTGCGAGCAGTAGACACCCATCCTTCTCCCGTCAGTCAGCGAGACGGACCAATGGACGTCGTTCGCGGTACGTACGTCATTATCGGGGCCCGTCGGGCCAGCGCAGGAAACGGTGGTGAAGCTGGCTTCTCAAAGGAGAGCATGAGGGAGCTTTGAATTGTATTTTCGATGCCTTGCGGCGCGCGTGTCGCTGTAGAATTTTGCACAGGCTATCTCCGGTACCTGATCGAAACACTGGGCTCCTTTTCTTAAAAGGGCCTTCCCTGGACAGTGGCCCTTTAAGCATACCAATGTACCTGTCTGACACGTATACACCCTAATGTTATGACCAAGCGTTAAAAAGCTTTAGAACATCTCTACTCCTACCTACAGGGGTTCCCTAAGGCATGCAGAGTAGCATTTAGACAATTTTGGAACGCTTAGAAAAACAAAATTGACTTTGCAGTTGCGGGAAGGTGAAGGTTAGGCCGGTTTGTGAATACGGCGGCTAGTGCTGGTGTCGTTGGCGCAAAGCCCATAGCGCGACGTCGTTCATGAATAAAGCTTTGCCGTGTTATAACTTATCAAGTATAATCACCACCACCGTCGTCATGAGCCAGTACGTCCACTGAAATGCAAAGACCGCGCTTCCACTTCAGAGTGCCGGCGAAGCCGTGGTTCGATCCCGAGAGCTTACACGACACGGTGAGTCCCGACCACAGTAGCCCGATCGACTTCCAAGAAGAAAAAGGCATCCCAGTCACGACTCTCGAATGAAGAATGCGAGGTTGCTCTGAATACTTTTCGCTGCAGCATTCCTCCTCTTTAAACCCCCGAATTACATATCCGGTTGCTCATGGAGGGCCTTGCATTCGTTCTGCAAAGAACTTGGAACAATGGCCGATTCCGTGCTACTTTCTTTTCTTTCTTTCTTTTTTTTTTTATTTTAATCATCGGGTCGCCTTCCAGCGCACACTTTTACTTCAAATTCACTTTCGAAAACCGTCAGCTGAAAACATACCCTTGCTTTGTGCAGGACACTGAACTTCGGAAACTTTATCGCGACCTCCCGAAGGATAGGCTTTCAACAAAAATTAACAAAAACTTTAGTCGGTAACCGGCTCTCGTCTCGTGTCTCCTTTCCTGTAAGTCTCGTTGTTTCGTACTGTTTCGAAACATCAATACCGGCCGAGTATCGCTCAGCTTTCCAGCCTTTGACCAGTACTTTTCAGACGCAGCATCTATGTACCATTAGCCCCGCCACGATGGGTCAGTGGTTAGGCCGCTCGAGTAGTGATCCCAAGGACGCTGGATCGAATCCCAGCCGCTCTTCGATGGAGGCGAAAACCAGGGCGCCCCCGTACTGTGCGATGTCAGCGCACATCAAATGACCCCAGGTGGTGGAAGTTATTCCGGAGCCCTCCACTTACGGCGTCTCTCCATAGTCTGAATCGTTCTGGGACGCTAAGCCCTATAAAACAAATCTGCATACAGTTAGGTTTACATTCTTTGTTGCGTGCTTATTTCCTCTAGACAGTATATATCAGCCATGATTTCGAGGACACAACAGCAAGAAAAGAACAGAAACCATGTTGTAAGGGAGCAGTTGAGATATGCGTAGGCAGCAGGCAGTCATTAATTAAGACACTATTAGGTGACGGCGAAGGAAAGAAACCAGGTGACGAAAAGCAGAGGCAAAGGAATGGTTTGGGAGAATTTGCTGGCGCCGAACTAAAAAAAAAAAAAAAGTAAAAAAGATAACCACAGCGCGAACAAAAGAATGGCAATTAGAGAGGAAACACAAAAAGACATTGTCTGCCGCTCCGTTGCCCGTGTTCCCCTATCTGTCCTGTGTTTTTATTCATGCTGCAGTTATATATATATATATATATATATATATATATATTTTTCACGACTGCGTACACAGCTCACTCCGTCGAAAAGCCGCCGTGGACGGCAGTCGGGAAGTAACCCGACAGGTGTACGGAGTCACGATGTCATAACAATGTGTACTCACGCGGGAATTTCAAACACCCCAAATAAAGCCACCGACGTTAAGAAACTTTCTCTCGGACAGACAGTATACCATCAAATCCTTAGATCTCAACTCCCAACCTTTGGCGATGGGGGATAGAGGAACGCAGCAAGGATATATCCTCTCCTCCATGTTGTTCAACTTCATTCTGAGGAAACTCTCCCCTCTCCTAAGACAAATAGAAGGGATCCAACATAGCATATACGCTGATGATATCACTATTTTGACGAATGGGGCTCCAATGCCGATATCTCGCATATAGACTTCAGATAGCGGCGGAGGCGGGAGAAGAATACGTTTTCGCCAGAGGACTGTCCTGCTCTCCGCATAGGTCTGAAATTTTTATACTCTAATCGAAAGATCAGAAAAAGAAAAAAAAAAAAGACGCCTTCCAAAACTTTACCTGCCGGTGAAGGTGCTGGTGGTGGGGGGGGGGGATCAACATAGGCTTCCTTCTCCAAAATAATAAAAAGAAAAACACGCGTTTATTATAAACAGGATCCCGTATGCAACCCCGCTCATGGATCTCAGCCAGAACTAGGAACAGAAACTAGATATTCTGATTAGGAGGGCACATAAAAAAGCACTAGGCATTCATACCAGCGTCTCAACTGAGAAGCTGTTGAAAACGGGGGTACATAATACATGGCGTGAGATCACTACATCGGTGAGGGAGGCGCAACTCCGGAGACTCAGTTCCACGAAGGCAGGAAGGAAAGATCCTAGCCCAGCACAGGGGAAAACCAGAAGGAGTTGTCATACGTGGCAGCGGAAATACATCTTTAGGTTCGAAACAGACTGGAGATCGCTCCAATTCCGAAGAATATGCACCCGACACGCAACAAGGAGCGCAGGGCACATAGTCAAAGTTATAGGAAAAACACTACGAGGGGTAGACTCCAGTCAAATTGCGTACTGCAATGCGGCCTGCGGCCTAGAAGGGGCGGCGGTAATGGCACTAATTAGAGAGTTTTAGCTTACCGTGATCCGCGATCCGCTACTGGGATCCGCCACCGTGCCTTCCACTGCGCATGCCCCGACCCCCCTTGACGCCGACAGATGGCGCCACATACTGGATGTCGGCACACAGACCTGCCGCGTCGGGACCAATCAGCTTGACCGCCCCGCCCATTCGCGGTAGAGACCCACGGTGGCGGATCGCGGATCACGGTAAGCTAAATCTCTCTATTGATGGAGACTGCGAGAAGGTGGTTACCGGATCCCTCAACACTAGAAACTCGCTCATACCAAAGCCAAAGCCACATTCATACTTTGCGACAGCAAGATAGCAGTAAGAAACTTTCATATGGTGATCGTTTCGAAAGAAGCGGTAAAGATACTTGGACAATCGGTATTGGATGGAGAGATATCCATCATATGGGTCCCGGCTCACGAGGGGATTCCAGGCAACGAGGCTGCTACCAGTCTCGCCCGAGATATCTACACCCGGGCGGCCGTGGAATCACCCTTACCTGGGTCGAAGGTTCCGCTCATCACGTACACGGAGACCACGGCTGCACAGAGGAATGAACGGATAGACCTCCCACCTCCACATCGGTCTCTCACACCTATGGAGGGCTGGGTCTGGAGAAAATTACAAACAAACCGATTCTTTCAACCTTATATATACCTACGAAGTTCTGCACTAAATGCGGGACAATAGCCAGTCTGAATTATCTTATCTGGGAATGCCCCGACTGTCCTGGGCACATTCATGGAATCAGAGAGAAAGACACTTGGGATGCCCTCCTCCGGAGCAGCAAGCTCGAGTAATCCGTCTGGCACGGGATGCTTTGCGAAAGACGTCCCCCTGCGGGACTCCCTCTCCCTTGGAGGCCCCAGAGAGCGGAGGGGCCTCTACATGGACGGCAATAAAGTTATCTTGAACTTGAACCACCGAATCGGGTGAGACTTCCAAATGAAGCCGAAATTGGCGGAAGTTCCTCTAATGGTGCATTTCAGAAAATAGAAGTGCATTTCAGAAAATAGATATTGGGGTTATAACCTGCATGCTCTAGGAGAGAGAGAGAGAGAGCGAGAGGGAGGGGGGAGGGAGAGGGACTCATATACATGCCACGAAAGGTCGTTGATACCAGACATGTTAGAGGGGGGTATTTAGAAAACGCGTTTTGGCGCGTATGACTTACGTGTGCTCGGGACTTGTAATAATGTAAAATGAGCTTTATTAATCTAAACAAAACCTTTAAAATTCGCGAATTGAAAAAGTGATGTTACAGGGCTCTGTTGGGTCTTTGCGTCCCTGAGAAGGGAGAAAGGCGGAAGGCATCTGCACAAATAAATTGCCCGAAAGAGCAGGGAGGAAAGGGGGCAAACAACTCGGCACGGCACAGTAATTAACCAGGGCGAGCAACAATAACCAAGCAGGTCATAAGCGCACACGAAGACGTTACCTGGTCTGACGCCCCCCTTCCGTTCAACAGGTAAAAACGTGCGCGAGTCTCCAAACGAGGGGCTGCTGCCAAGTCGTATATGGTTGTGCTTCCGCTATTCACAGCTGCCGCTCCAGCGTCCCACGGCCAGGTGACCTAACGCCCCTAAACGCAGCGCGCGTTGGCGAGTTCCACCGACTATACAGGAAAAACGACGGAGGAGCGGACCTCAAGGAGAGTATACATCTCCCACGCCAAGTTGTTAGCGGTAGTTTGCACGGCCGTACAGGGCAGATGGGGAAAAAAATAAATAAAAATCGCATCTGGCGTTTATGCTTTGCTCGTTGGCACCTCGCAAACGGCGCTTCAAATCAGTGCAGGTGGAAGTAACAGACCATGCCTGCTAAACGAGGTAACGAAAGAGGAGGCCGACGCAACATGTGATGCTACATGGCGCGCTTATAGTGTTAATCATGAAGCATAATGAAGCATAGGGCATTGTGGGGATACAATAGGTATGAGGTTTTGAGGGGTATTTGGAAAGGAATTATGGTGCCCGGACTTACTTTCGGAAATGCGGTTTTGTGCCTAAAATTAGAGGTACAGTCGACATTAGAAACAAATCAGAGATCCGTTGGACGATTAGCACTAGGTGCCCACGGCAAAACTACAAATGAGGCGGTACAGGGTGATATGGGCTGGGCATCTTTCGAAGTGCGGGAAGCTCGGAGTAAAATATTATATGAGGAACGCCTGAGGAAATTGGACAGTAACAGATGGGCAGCTAAAGTATTTAAATACCTGTACTTAAAAAGCGTTGACTCACAATGGAGGAAAAGAATTAGGAAGCTAACTAGTAAGTATGCTAGTTACAAGGAGGGAGAAATAAAGAGCATTAAGCAACAGGTGAAAAACACAGAAGGTAAAAATTGGATAAATTCGATGGAAAAGAAACAGAGTGTGGAATTATACCGAAAGTGGAAAATGCAGATCAGCAAGGAAGCTTTCTTTGATAACTCAAGAGGCAGTGCCCTACTTTTTGAAGCTAGATCAGGGTGCCTTAGAACACGCAGCTACAAAAAGAAATTTAACAATGAAGATGACGCATGTGCTGTATGTGGTAACTCCAGTGAAACAATTGGCCATATTATACTCGAATGTAACGGTATCCATCTGGAAGTTGATGCAGGCGCAGTAACTGTTCCTGAAGCTCTGGGGTTTAGAGATACCGGTGGCCGGGTGAATAAACCGGCGGTGGAAACTAGCAAAAAACGACTGGAAGATTGGTGGCTTAAAAGCAGAGAAGTGACATAATGTTAGTAATGTAGGAACAAAAATTTAATAAATGGAATGATGGTTTAGTTACCATTCTAAATCAATAATTAAGATATAGGGAGAAAAATGAGCATGATAGCTACTTCTACCACCCCGTTTCAAAGAGGACGCTCCTATATTCCATCCATCCATCCATGAAATGACGTTATATGCTAGAACTACACTACCCCATTGTGACTACACGCTTCAAGAGCAGTTGCCTCAGGGACTGATTAACAATAACCGGAGTTTATGAGTGAGTCACATGTATGCCTTCCACGAGTTGACAAAAATGTCGCTATAGGTGAAACAAATAGCAAAAACGATGAGTAAGTATACTTTACCCAAGCCAACGTACCCTCTACCTTCTTGTAACCTATACATAACATTATTAGTTCCTTGCAGCACTGCGGAAACTGGAAAACTCCTCAGCCTATCAGGAGAGTGCGTTAAACGTGTCCTCGTCGCCTGTGTGTGTCGCCGGCTCGTGGGCGTATGCAGATATGATTAGAAAAGAGTATAAATAGAGTCTGTTTAATTTTCCGGTCTCCCTCTTCACATCCGTTTTATCTTCAATCCTTCCGCAGCTGGCAGTGACTCAGGGTCGAACCAGTCGACAGGCCGGTGCGTCTTTGTTTCAATAAAAGCAACGGAACACAAGAGGGACATTAAAATTTAAAAAAAAAAAAAAAAAAAAGCTAAAAGAAGAATATAAAAGCACTCGCGCGCTTACATGCGCTGTTTGCGGGACTTTAGGCTGTTTGACCGTAGTTAAGTGTACCTAAACAGAGACGCAACAATAACTTCAGCCTGTAGTGGCACCGTGCGGGTCTTAGAAAGACATATGTGCACACAAACCGAGATTCTTCTTTAGGCAACGGCCGACTCGTCATTCGAAAAGAAAAAAAAAGAACAATAAAAGAGAATTTATCGCATATATATGTATCTAGCTGTAGATGAGACGAGAGAAACACGAAAGCGCGGTTCCGCACTTATCGTCAGTGTTAATGAAATGCCCTAAAACGACAGGTTTACTGCAAAGCGTGCAGGCACGGTGGAAACGGCACTTTAGCATGCGCAAGAGTCGCGAACGCTAAACCCGAGCAATAGAGCACGTAACTCGAGTGTGTACATACAAAATTCGATTTTAAATAAGAGTTTTGAAATGCGCCCTTTAAAACATGTTATCTCACATGCCTGGAGGCGCTAATAAACCAGAAAGCACCCGCGAGAAAAATAACGAATTCTTGGTAACCATCTATAGCAGTTCTATGATATAGGCGTGCCACCTAAGCGATAAAGGGCTAGGCACTCTAACAAGGCACCGACAGCGATGTCTCAGCACCTAAAAAACGCCGTACACACAAATAAAGATGTTGTCGTACTCTGCAGAATACCGCCGCATTCTCCTCGGCCCTGTTGCAGGTGTCAATAAAGCGAACCACTTGGCGCGCACTGCAAGGACGCCGGACAATCGGCGTGATTGGAATCTAATTAGCGGGCGCGATTAATGAGAAAGAGAGGGAGAGAGAGGGGGGGGGGGGGGGTTGTGAAAGAGCATCGCGGTCCACACCTGCTCAACCGAAGACAGGTGCGCGGGGTATGTGCGTGAACGGGAACACGGCAAAACGAGAACGCACTGGGACTCGAGGCCTTTTTGTGGCTTATCTATATAAGCGCGCTCATTAAGAAAAATAAACTCGTCAATGACATACCTCGTCTTGTTTTGCTTGTTTTTCTTGTTTCAGATGTTCAGATCTAATATATCTCGTAGGTCGTCCCTTGCAGTCTTTGGCGAAAGATTTCAGAGATTAATTAACTTTGAAGGCATCGAATGCATATCCCTATCTATTTACATTCGCGGACCTTGGCACCCGTCACGCTCGCTGTTTTCAGACCAAGAGGAATCAACTTTTTTTTTTTTCTTTGGTTAGGTCGGCTTTGAAGAATACATAATTCGGTGCGCTTGGAATAAGGAGAAAATCTCGATGAGACAGGCTCGAAACATTTCCTAAGTCATGCTCGCCTATATAAACAGGGGCAGAGTTTGTATATGGTACAAGCAGTGCGAATTCCAGTCTGACCTTCATTGCTTTTCTTAAATAAACCTTCGCCTTGAAAGACCGAAGCATGCGCGCAGTCATGCCCTATGCATGAAGATCACCGCGACGTCGTTGCCAGTTTCAGATTACTCCCTGTTATCAGAATGACAACAGGAGCTCAAGAACAGCCTGACAATATACTCCAATACGCAATATATAAAGAGAGAGATAGAGGTGCACGATGGTTACTCCGACAGATGCCGCTTGAAATGTATCCACCGGCATGACGTAACATGCGTGCTAGCGACTATTTTAGGAGATATAGTCTTAAATATACGTGCTACTGTACACTACGCAATGAAGAGAGAAACTAAAGAAGGATGGCAGTGCTGAGTGCTGCATTTCCGCGTAGCAAACTGGCTGCCGCTTCGGCCTCATGTTTTCGGTGTCTAACACAATCCAGCCGGTCTAGCCGTGCATTAGTCGGACACAACTCAAGAAAAAAGCGGCTTATACCCCTCATTGCCGTCACGGAGGTCCGCCCTTGCTAACGTGATAAAGCAGGTACTGGCAGATTAAAAAAGGCACGCCTCCTTAATCGGATCACCAGGCCTCATGAAAACCGAAAGACGGCACTGCTGAAGGGCCTCGATGATCCCGTCAGAGAATCCTTCGAGGATCTGTACAGGTTTTGTTCTATCCGACTATAGTGCCTGCTATTGAAGAAACTGCAAACGAGCGCAGATATCAGTTACTTAGCGGAATAAACGGATGCTTTGAACTTCCACTACGTATAAATTTAAATCAATGAGGAGATATGCTGCACTTCAAAAAAAAAAAAAAAAAAAAAAAAAAACGACTAAAGAAAGAATGACGCGACTGCACCCATCGCACGGGCCGACACTGAGATCGCAGGTGGCGCAATTGAGCCACGCGCTTTGGGCACCTTGTGAATCGCGGCGAGTTGGGCGGACGCCAGTAGAGCAGCGACTCGGTGCGCTCGTCGTTCTCCGAGGGCTCGCCCCGAGCGGCGCCCAGGAAGCAACAGGCGTCGTCCCAGCAGGCCAGGCACCAGCTGAGCATGGCATGCCGGAGGAACCAGACTCAGCCAGGTGCCCCCTTTGGCGGCTCACCGGCGATACTCGCAAGAGCTCGTGGCGACCAACACCTCTTGCGATTCCGCAGTGTCCACGAAGTACTCGGGCTTATCCCGCAGTCTTCCAGAGATCTGTCAACTGGCTTTGAGGACCCACGGACTTGCAGAAGAGTTCAGCTTCCTAGCATCCTGAAATCTTTCGTTTACGTGTTCTCGGGTGACGCACTGTCATCTGCAGGCATCATGAATCCTCCAAGCGAAGCCAAGGCACGACAGGCTGTGTTCTTAGCCAGATATATACCTTCTACACCCTTGGCTTTCCAGAAGCGTCCCTGTTCTGGACAACATTTAGAGCTTCCGTAATGAACGGTGCAGGTCGACACGAAGTCAGAAGACGGTCAGGAGCCTCCTCCAACCCCGTGGGAGATCTCCGACATAAAGCAGAGTCCTTCGAAGCAAGTCTTTTCTTTGACAACACAGTGGAGGCTTTTTGAATGAGCGCGCTCCTTCAATACGCTCTGGCTGACCGCTTGCGAAAAGTGCGTCGGCCATCACGCTTCACGAACAACCTCAGCGGCTGCCGCGCGCGCACTTCGCAGCCGCCGACTCGCCGGGAGCACAAAGCAAACACAGGGACACGGCGCGCGACTTATCTCCATTGGGAGGCAACGACGATTCACAATCCAGATACAAGAGCAGCGACCGAAATATTATCGGCACGCCGAGACAAGTGCGCTTCTTCAAGTGTGTTGCGTCTCGCAGAACCAGTAGCCAATGTTCGAGTACCCGGTAGTACGGGCGGGTGTCCGTGCGGGGCAGAACGGTCTGAGAGACGGAGAACGGCGCGAAAGGTTGGGCGCTTGCATTGCTGGCAGGCTATCCTGTCGATGTTCCCACAGACGTGCCTTTTTTGTGTAACGCGCCGAACAAGAAAGAGCTCAAATTACGCTCAACGAACAGGAGTCAGATGTGTGTTGCAACTCATTTTGCAAGGAATCACAGGAAGCGAAATGTCTGTGTAAAGCCGGTATATAGCGTCGGACATAGGTGAGACGAACGCAAGTCGTGCAGCAACACGTGTTCTCCGCAGTGATGGTCACGATGCCAGTTCGTTTCACGTCAAACCGCCAAATTCGTCAGCGACCTCGGCACTGCACAGAAGGGCACCTCACACAACGACTGAGCGGCAAAACTTCGATTACGTGAGTACGCCAAGGATTCCGTTGTCTTCATGGCACGCGCGCGCACACACATACATACACAGGCATCAGATTCACGATGCGAGCAACGAAGTGGTACTTCTGGTCTCCCGACTGACAGGAGGAATAAGCGGAAGGCACTCGCGCACGACTTCACGGGTCACACTTCACGCTCAGAGACTCATCCTATGCTTGCAGTCAGGATGATCAAATCGTCGAGACCTCCATTAGGTCGGTCGACAAATGGTATAAAAACGCAGACTGCCACGTTCACTAAAGCAGACACGTCTACACGGCTTTGCCACAGGGTCGCATGCACGGACGTATCTACGCCCCCGAACCGGAGGAGAAGATGCCACCCACGAGACGTCGTCCACAATTGGCAGAATCATGCATGCTCGCCTCGACTATTGCAATACCGAGGGCTGCAGATGCAGAGCACCACGCCACCGTTCAACAATTCATACCACGGTCCAGGAGCACGGAGGGGACATCGCGTACACACGCATCACTGGTCTAGCGCGCGCGCACGGAGTCACACTCGCTCACACGTTTCCTCTGGAACTGCCCACTGCGCGCTTCAAGGAAGGTGACCGGCGAGACCCTCGATGGCTGATCGCGGCGAAAGTCCAGAGAACCGACCGAAGGCGTCGCCCACGCCGCTCCTTGCGCGCGACGATGGAAGGAGAGAGTGAGGTTCGATTGCTCGTCGTCGTCGTTCGTCGTCGCGTACTGAAGAGGGCGACAGAGGGAAAAAGCACAAGAAAAACAGAAAAATGCACGCGGCGTTTCCGTTAGCGGCGGCGGAGGAGAGATACGAGAGTGTGAAACGAGCGCGTGCGTTGCGCACGATACAGCACGCGCTCCACTACTACTCAATGCGATCGCTCGGGCGCGAGTTGCGCGTGGCCGCCCAAAACCGCCAATGAATCCTCCTGGAAAGCGGCGAGCAGGCAAGCACACCGCCGAACAGGACCGGTTGGCTGGCCGGCGCAGGCCTTGCCTGCCAGCCGGCCAGAAAGTAAAAGCGTTGGCGGAGGAGCGCGCGCGTAGGTCGACGGTCGCTCACGAGGCGGCGGCGGCAAGACAGAGAGCGCGGCACAAACACCGTGTGTGTGTGTGTGCGTGCACCTTGATGTCTTGCTGTTGTTTGCCGCCGCCCCAATGTGCGTGCGTGCGCGTGCAGGGCGACGGCGGACATATATGGGCGAGAGTGAAAAACGAGGGCGACTTACTGCCTGCGGCCGGACAAGAGGGGTGCGGGGCAACCCTTGCCTTTCAGGCGAGAACGAGAGACAGGTGCGGGCACAGGTCGCCCATTCATGAGGTATCTCCCTCTCTCTCTCTCTGGAGCAGGTAGGGAGGCACACAGTCGTTGAATATGCGCTCTGCTCGCGCCGTAATATATAAAGTTGTACTTACATACGTAGTATGTACGCGCTCAGAGCAGAAGCGTGGCTCGTAATAGCGGGTTTCAGCGGGCCGACAATGAGGTGCAAAGCACGCGGGGAGAAGAGTCGCTCCCGCGCTAGTGGTGTGGGAACGCATTCCGAGAGATACGCGGCGCGTCTTGGCGGCACAGGGAGTTATTTGCACGGTCAGAATGCGCAAATCCGGCTGCTTCTCCTGCTGTTGCTGTCATATTCGATTGTGGAAGGCCCGTCCAAACCTGGTCGTAAATAAGCTGAACTGGAGAACCGATGATTGTCAGTAGATCGGCTAGCTATGTGTAATGGCACAATGATGCCACTTGGTAAACACGCGGGTTTTAACTGCTGCTGGGCGCTTGGCAGGACAAGGGGAAAGGCGTCCAGGCAGTGCGCGCTCTTTGCCGTTATCTGAGCGCCAGAGGACTTGATTCACGTTTGTAAAGCAAGCTGCTGTGTCTGTATATATATTTCATATGCCTTCTCCCACATCGTCACCCATCATGACCTTCTTTCTTCTCTCCTTCCCCTTCCCCAGTGCAGAGCAGCAGGCCAGATTTGAATTATTCGGGCCAAGCTCTCTGCCTTTTCCTTTCAATAAATCCATCTATCTATCTTACGTACAGAGCTTCAAAGGTGCTTATTAGGTTTCGCTTATTATACGCATCGTACCCCCCCCCCCCCGCGCCCGCCCGCCCGCGCACGCACACACACACACACACACACACACACACACACACACACACACACACACACACACACACACACACACACACACACACACACACACACACACACACACACACACACACACACACACACACACACACACACACACACACACACACACACACACACACACACACACACACACACACACACACACACACACACACACACACACACACACACACACACTTTTTTTCTTCTTCTAAGGGGGCTTCGCAGAACTGCACCGCGAGAAATGTTGCAGTAGACCGTACGCTACAGACATAACTCTATTTCCAGCACAGGTTATGTAGCCCGTGTGCTTCCCAAATAAAAGCACCGACGAAATGCTAATTGAAGCTCAAACGTATTTAGTTCGCCTAGCTCGAAACCACGTCTACTGTCCTTAGAAAAACAGGCACTGGAAAACAGTGCCTCAGACTCAGCACCAGAGAGAACAAATGGCAATTAACTCCTTGCGGTGTTGAAGCGCGCGCGAAACCATATATAAAAAAGAAAGAAGGGCGCATTCTTCAGTAAAAGCGTCTCTTTCAGCACTCTGCGAACAGCGTCCATATACTTGAACTCGTAAGGTCAACACAATGACAAAGTGAGTCCAATAACAGGTCCGGCCGGTTTCAACCATTTCGCTATTGGCCTCTGCATTGGAAAAATGTAAAAATAAAAACTGGATGCTGCTCTGATAAAATAATCAAATTGGCCTATTTCTTAACCGCTCACAAATAATAAAACTGCGTGCTCAGTCAGGCATGAAATTAATAAATAAGTAAAAAGAATCAGTACTTCCACTAACTGCTATAGCATCCGACGCAACAGCACTAGCGGTCGTTGAAACCTTGGGATGCTTTTCAGAGGAACCTTGATTTTTTTTTAGCAGCAAGAGATCTCAAAGCACGCCATACGTTCATCCGGAAGCCGACCCTTCTATTTTGATCTGAGGAACGTGCTGGCGAAAGCGTTTTAACTAACGCTTGTGAATACTTGACAACCTCAGGCCCGCATAAACGAAAGCTGCTCACATATGCGCAGTACGCGGTCTCGTGCACGTGATTCAGCGGAAGTAAACGGGCGCCGTCCGCTGTCGCGACGTGCTCTCCGACAGCGTCGAGGCAACGAGACACCTTTCGACACGAGGCTGTCATGTGGCGTAGTCACTGTCGCGGAGGCTGGTGAATCAGCGGCACGAAGACAATCAGATCCACAGCACGGTGCAATGTTACAAGCGGCGCACTTACTTAGTCATGGAGGTCGCCTGCCATCGTCATCATCATCATCAGCCTGACTATACCCACTGCAGGGCGAAGGCCTCTCCCATATTTCTCCACTTAACCCGGTTTTGTGCTCATCCAGCTGCATTCACTTGACCCCTGCGAACTCCTTAACCTCATCCGCCCACCTAACTTTCTGCCGCCCCCTGCTACGCTTTCCTTCCCTTGGAATCCAGTTTGTTACCCTAAGCGACCATCGGTTATCCTCTCTTCGCACTACATGTCCTGTCCATGTCCATTTCTTCTTCTTAATTTCCACTAGAATGTCGGTAACCTGAGCTATTTCTTTGACCCGCTCTGCACGCTTCCTATCTCTTAATGTTACCCCTACCATTTTTCGTTCCACAGCCCTCTGGGTTGTTCTCAACTTAAGTAGAACTCTCTTGGTTAGCCTCCACTGTCATCGTAGCGACGAGCTAATGAATACGTGGACGTTACAACAACAAAAAAGTACCACAAAATAATGAGAAAGTTAGCCAAAGTCATGTCTGAATTAAGTGACCCATCTTAGCGAAGAGACGGCCGTCACGCGGCTTCAATGCATCCATACAACCCAACAATCGTGTCCCTGCCACATATATCCGAACTGCACATATGCCGGCATTCGTTGACAGGCGCGATCCCGATGTGGTGAGGCCATTAAGGTTCAGTAACTGAAATCCAGGGCTTATATTTTGTTGGAAAGACGTCTGGTCGGTTATATTGACTGCGGAATAGCTTCGAGCGCCGACCGTGTTTTCATAACAAAGACGTTTCGACCCCGCTATAGTATACGGTGGCCTTGCTCACAATGAGCGAAATAAAAGTTGGATATATACGCTCACTATGTGACGTAGGCAGCGGGCGTAAATTGCTTTCGTTTTTTCAAAAAGCTAAACGTCTAGTCTGCGCTCGAAGCTTTCCCGCCAAGAATAAACCGGACGAGGCGGCTTTCTGTCAAATTATCGCACTTCGTGAGTAGTATATGGCCAACCTGTCGTCACCGCGAGATTTGCCGCTTCATTTCACCAGAAAGCTGCGTATACATCCATCATTCAAAGCAGATCTTCAATTCAACCTAACCTGCCAGATACGGGTACGGGATGCGATACCACGCTCCTTGCGCCTCGAAGGATCTATTAGAAAGCTGCCTTGGATTCCAGGCAAAAAAGGCGATCTATACCTCCGATATTCTCCCGCTGGTTACGTCACACGCCCAAACGTATATATATAACCAACCTTCATTCCGTTGACTGTGAACAAGGTACCTGTAGCGGGGCCAAAACATCTCTGTTATTAAACGATTGGCCGGCGCTCGAAACTTTTCCACTTTCCTGAAACTGGCACACAAGTACTTCTACTATTAGTCGGACTAAAGTAATATGTCGGCGCAAGGAACCCTAGATCTCTTCGTAAAGCTATCGGTGAAAAAAAAAAAAAAAATGGCAATTGGAGATCAAAATACATAAAAGAAAAGGATAATTAAAGAAAAAAAGACAGAAAGAACGTCTTTAAAAATGAACCAAAGAAGAAAGAAAGACATGTTTCGTGCTCATAAACCTACTTAGTCACCCGAAGCGAACTACCGCATGCCGCCTTCAGCCCCTTTATCCACCGGCCGCTACTGCTCGAGGCCTTGGCAGCTCAGCACGAGGTCGCGAGATCGAATGCAAAGGCCGCCCCGGCTGTCGACGCTGGAAGATGCTGAAGAACCTCGTGTGGCGTAAACTAAACCGGAGTCCGCTACACTGTGCCCCCCACAGCCCACTCATAGCCGCGGGGCGTTAAACCCCGCATACCACACCTTATTTTTCTCTCTTGCTCTCTTTCTCTCTCTCTCGATTTAACCACCCTTCTCGTAAGTGCCACAACAGCAGCGGCACATCGGAGTTGCAAGGACGGCGAAGGCCTCAGCGCCCACGCCCCCTCCAGTCGGAAAATACAGTGACGGCAGACAGCGCACAAGCGGTGTCGACGGACGCAGAAAAGAGTTTAGAACGCTGCCACGAGTGGCATCGCCCTTCTCCCTCCCCCTCTCCCCACAGCTCTCTCGTCCCCTCTCTGATACTCAGTTCCCAGAACGGATGCCTCACCTTGGCGATGGACAGAGACAACCATCGCGCGCAACAGCCCCAAGGCAGCCCCACTTTCCGCCGCCGGCGTCGCTGTTTTTATATTAATGCGTGCATCTCTGTCAAACCAAACAAACGCACAGCGGTGCAGCAAAGGGCGCGCGCGCAGCGAGTTGCAGCAGGATCTCTGCGGCAGCTCCGTACAACCAAGGCCAGTCTCGAGCACGCGCACACTCCCCTCGAGACCGGCCGTGGTACAACTAGCCACCGTAGTACAACGAAGCCGCGCTATAACGTAGCGGAATGGAATGAAACAACGTACACAGCCAGAAATCTCAAAAGAAAAGAAAAATTAAAGAAAGAAAAAGCAGCCGTTCATAAATTTTACAAAGCATTTAAAGTAAATGTTGGAGGCGGAAACACGGCGAAATCACAGGAGGCACAATTGCGGCTAATCGCCATCGTACGCCGCACCTCCCTACAGGTGCGCACCGCCGCCGGTCTATGTGAACGCACATACGTCGCTTAGCAATCCGCGATGGAAATAAATAAATAAAGAAAAAGTAACCATCAGCAACGAATGTCTTCAATTTTGTTGCTATAGAAACGTTGTAAAAACTAGAAAACGAAAAAAAAAATGATAGGGTGCTGCTTAGCACCGCCGCTTGCGGCATCGCGGGCTAATTTTGCTGGACAGTGAGAAAGGCCCGTAAATAAAAGGGCTCGACAGTCGCGGAGATCTATCAGGATAACAGAGGCGGTGCAGCTGGAGCAAAGAGCCGCGCCGCCGCTTCCGGCCACGGATTCCACTTCTCCGGGTTCCCGGAATCGCGGTCGCCGCGCCAACTCCCTCTCCTCTATTGTGAACGAGGATATTACACACCTTTGCGTTGGCGTAGGGGGGAGACGGAGAGAGAAAAAAAAAATACAAGAGTTCAACGCTGCTGAACCAAATATTGAGCGAAAGCATTAGCTGCGGGTGATCGAGCGTTCTTCTTCTCTTTTTCTTCTTCCTCAGCCCACATATAAAGCCCCGCTTTAACCAAGCCGTATGAACGTGCCTTAGTGGCCTATAGGGGTAACGTGAATGCCAGGGTCCTAGCAAGCTGATTCTGACATAACCGTCCCATGTGAAACGAGAGACCCAAGTTGGCAGCTCCTGCCAACTGAGCCGTGGCTCCGACCGCGCCACGCCGACCGCTTGAGTTGGGAGCCTATCTCTCGCTTTTGTGTCACGCGAGGTGTGACGTCACAGCGTCACGTGGGTAAGGCGTGGCTACCGCCGCGCTACGCCGACCGCTTGAGTTTAGCCCAGCTGTCACCAGTTCGCAGGCCGAGCAAACATTTCGACAAGTGGACTTGTACGCCCACACGAAGGCAAGACCACTTGTCGAAACGTTGTCTTGACATGCGAATTAAGGCTGCCCCTCAACCCTTGCTCAGTGCTCTTTCATATTATATTGTTGAGATAGCTATTGCGTGTTTTTAACGCACTGTGCTTTATTAATTAATGTGCTCAGTACATACTACTTGTTTCTTTTCCGCTCTTTCATATCACTAGTCAAATGTTTCTACGCATATGCGCATTTCGCTTCTCGCGAATGATATAGGCGCCTGTGCGAACACCCCACGCACAGATCTGTTCCGCTATAGCATGCACCTTTCTTCTCAATAAAATACTATCTCTCTCCCTCTCTCGTGTATATAGCCACTCTCCAGTTGCTGTCACCTACACGTCAGACGCGTCCGTCGGTGCACACAGCCGGCGTCGTGTCGAATAAATCATACTCCATTTTCCGCGCACTGTCGGATGTCAGCGCTGACCAGTCAACCGTGTGATGAGACGGTTCCCGTTGTCTATCGCCGATGGAGCAATCGGCGATCGCGCTCTTTGTAAAGCAATTTGCGAGGCGACCTTTTGTGTGTTCGGCATGCGGCGAATTAGTCGTATACTCGTTCTGAAGAGAAACGAAGACGAGTGGCTCCGCTCATTTCCCACGCTCCTTTGCGTGTGGCGTGGGAATTTTTGCGCACTCTGGCCGCCTCTCAGTGGAGAATTTTAGTGAGCGGCGCGAAGCGGAAATGCACGTCTGAGACCTCTGCCGCCAGGTGAAAAGAGGAAGTATGTACATTCCGCTAAGCATGGCGCAGTTGTTTGCCAGCGTAACTATATATCTGTTGTCTCGACAGAAAAGGCACGATGCGGCTATCGCGTTCAGCTGTCTAGACACTTTCGGCGCATGCTGTACATATGCGTCGAGCTCTAGCATCCAATCGGGGATGACTCGGAATGTAATTAAATGCGGCGGTCTGCCAGGGAACAGAGAGATGAGATGTTCACTGCTGCACGGCTGTCTATACCAACGGACATAATGCGACGCCGATGATGATGACACTGTTAATGGTGATACATTCGAGCTCGTCTACAACCCTTCCCGAAAGCCTCAAATTTAGTCTGTTTAGTCTGTTACGTATAACGCCAGCAAAGGGCCAATTCGCAGTCATGATCTCACAGCGAAACCGATTACGGAACGAAAACAGGGATTTAAGGCAACAACCCTCAGTGGCGGAAAGGCAATGAAGCGGTATACGATGGCTTTGGTACGGGTATACGCGCAACATGCATTGAGTGTAAACAGAGTTCAGTGAATTTCGGTTAAGCCCGCAGTCAAGGTTTCCTTTTTTCTCTTCTTTTTCTGGGAGGCTACAGAGCTTTGGGTATATAGACCAGATGCATCCCATCTCCCCGACGCATGCACTAAAGCCGAAACAAAAAGGAAGACTCTTCGGCCGTTAAAAACCTTTCACGTGACTACACGCTAACACGAGGAACGTACAGCGCGACAAAATGCTCATCTATAGCTTCGCGACGCTTACGCAACGCCGATATAGAATAAGCTGTATCTGCCACAGCGATATCGCACGTGAGTCGCACCAAATCCGATATGATTACATGTGTGTCTCTCTTCACTTGCGACCTGCAGCTCAATCGCATGCCAACCACTTTGACAGTTCTTGCCAAGCGTTGTCAAACCCTTTCGCCAAAGAAAATTTTGAATAACCACTCGCACATAATACACGCTGCTGATTCGAAATGAGGTATTTGCTAATCGTTAATTAAAAACAGCAGCAGAGAAGAAACAACGAGAACGAAGAAACACGCAAGGATATTACCCTACATTCAAGGGCAATGCTGCTACGGGTATAACAGTAGCAGATCCTCAACTGTCTGCGTGCTCCTTCGTTGTTTTTTTCTTTTCTGCGCGCAATTAATAATTTACCAACTAGCTCAACAATCCACATTGCTAACCGGGTATTTGCGCACGGGCGGCTGAGCCCGAATTACTCTGCAGTTCCAAGCAGCGCGAGTTTTGCAAATCCCAAACAGGTGCACTGCGTCGTGCCAAACGAGATAGCGCGACGTTGTCCTCAATGGAAGCGGCTTCAAAATGGGTTGGCGACCGCCTCGCGGACCGTGCGCAGAGAGAATAAGAGAGGAGCAGTAAGCTAAGCCACCAGTCCTTATCGCTTAAGACAGTGTTACGACTCTTCCCACGCACATACCGAGCGAGCATTGGCGGTGCCAGTATCTCGCCGTGTCACTGATACCAGTCGGTTTCGAGTTTTGACACCGCGATAACAGCGTCCCTGTCGTTGCCTATCGCTGCGACTGCTCCGCACAAGCACAACAGGCTACACCCGGTAGACAGAGTCGCAAACCGCCCATTGATATCGGCTGCACCTACTTGTAATAAGTGAACAAACAACGCGGCCGCTGAGTCCCACTTACACTGGGTACGAGGATGTGATCGTTTTCAAAAGGCCCCGTCCAATCTTTGCTCTCGGACGGTGAACGCATTCGGGATATCACAGAAGCCAGCGCCGCAGTGCGCGAAGAGACGACGGCACACGGAACGCGGCTAGGGGGCCTCGAATAAAGCAGCTGCTCTATCTGACACGGCAGAGAACAGCAGCGGTCCGCCGGGGGTCTGCGGCTACACTGATCTCACCACATGCTCGGCACCACGACCTGACCGCCGCGACGAACGCTGCGACCAAATATGCACAGGCCGGATTTTCCAAATAAAGCTAATATATTTTTACGTACTTGTGGAAAGGGAGCAATTACTCAGTAGCGTCCAAGCAGGCGCAGGTTTAAGGGCACACAGGAAAGTTATGCAGTTTCAACGGAATGTTCCCAGTCGAAGAAAAAAATTTGTCCGGGGCTTGAACCCAGGACCACCGCCTCAACAGAGCGGCTGCTGTACCAAGTGAGCTAACGGAGCAAACCGCAAGCTCCCTGTTGGTCGGAGCACATTCAGGACCGTGCTTTGTGACCTCGGCGACATGCAGCCGGCGCGCCCGGGCACCGAACCCATGACCTCGCGCCAGCGCGGTCGGTGCTTCTAAGCGAATAAAAAGCAAATACTGTAACAGTAAATTGCAGACACGGCAAAAAAGAAAAAAAAAAAAAAACTCTTCTCGAGAACGGAGCCCCCGATAGCGTCCCATTGGGCATCGTTCCAACCACGCCGGCACCTGAAAGGGAGGAGGGCGGAAGGAAGTGGAGGAAACAAGAAGGGGAGGCCGTGCGTGCGTTTCCAGTTATATATGATGCATCCGGTGGTGGAAGATTTCGCCATCGATGCGAGAGAGTGTGATTCCGTTAAGAGTGCAAAGTCTTCCTCGGAGTCCAGCCGGAGGTCATGAATATGTCAGAGATCGCGACACTACTTCGCTACGCCGTTCGCAGCTGTTTTATCAGCCGTAAGAAAACAAGGCCCACGATTAGAGTCGCTGATCGTACGCATTTGACTGACGCTGGTGCTGCCCGATTGCGCGTCTATATGACAAACGAAGAGAGGGAGGAAAAATATACTTAAGGAACAGTGAAAACAACGACAATTTTTATTGTTAATAGTCTTTCTGCTCTTTTTGGCTATGCTGATATTTTATTTTATTTTTTCTTTTGCAACAGCCAAACCAGTAATTGCTAGCAAAATTGGGCTCACATTCTCTCTATTTTTTTTTTTTTCGCGGTGCAATTCAGACTTGTGACATTTAGACCGAAGAAGACTCGGTGACCAACATTTGGAAGTGAAGTACTGTGTAACCTATAGCTCAGGGACCCGCGTCTAGACGTATATCACCTTCTATCTTCTTGCTAACATAGCCAGAAAGTGAAAGCAGCAATCTGGTCATTAAAACGCGGTAATAAATCTCGATTGATACAGGCAAATTTCAATTCGTCCTTGGTTAACGCTTAACTAAGGGTGATTAATTATTAGCGTACGCAGCTCCTAACTGCTGTGGCCACATAATAGAAAGAGAGCAGAGAAGGCACAAAGTTACACATGCCTTCTCCGCCGTGCCCCGTCTCTTCGCCGACCATGAAAAAACAATTTGTTCAAGAATTAGCTCAAAAATTAACGCTGGTATAGATAGTTAATTTACCTATTATGCCCGCATACCTGATAATATACATGAAAACAACTGCGGTCAGCGGACCTATACAAACGTAAAAAAAAAAAAAAGTAAATAAAAATAAAAACTGCAAAGGTAATATACAACAATCAAAGTATGCCGAGAAAAAAACGTATTAAGAACCACGGAAGAAACTGCGCCAAGCAGATTAAAGAAAGCCATATAAAATATATAACAAAAAAAAAAAAAAACGTCAGATCATGAAACAAGACTGAAACCACCAGAATCGTATATACACTATACACCATCAATGACTTAATATAGTTCGATAAAACTGTAAAAACACGCAAGTTTTGGCGCGAATCTTCGCCCTCAAGGTAAATTATTTGATCAATAAAAATAACACGGCACAAAAATAAACAAATAAGCCGCATTAGGCCACGCTACCAGCGCGGTGCTTCGCTTTGTTCCCACTCGACCCGCACCCTGCTTAGCTAGCTCCAAACGGCCGCGAAGCCCGACGAGTGCCACACACACGCGCGCCAGACTCACTGAACTAAATCACGACCACGAGGGTGTGGAAACGAAAGCTGTCCACCGACAACGAGTGTTCCCCATGTCTCCTCTTTCGACACTCGGTCCCCTAAAACAATGCAGCCTTGGAAATGTATACACAAAGCGCGTCAGGCCAACGAGTGAAGGACCAAGTTAGCCGCTGCACGCCTCGCAACCCGCTCGTTCGTTACCGATATCTGAAAGAATTGAACTATTTGCTGCTTGTAAGCGGTCCAACGAAATGTATCGCACTGAGGTCAACCCACTCAAAAGTTCGACGATACACGCGGTTCATTAACACGCACTGTTGCCACTGCGAATCTCCCGGCCTCGCCAAAAGTTATCCTGATAGGCGTCAATACGAGCTTCCCGAAGTCGGCAAAACACTTCCGACTCTGTCTCGAAGTACAGGCTGCTCGACTGCGCGCAGCCTCTTCGGCACTGTACGGTTTTCTCGAGACAGCGACACAAGGGCCGATGCCTTCGGAATCCTAATTAACGAGGCGCCGACCCCTTTGATATGCGTGCGCCGGCGTAGCCTAGGAAAGAACGAAAGCAGATGCAAACACGCAGAAGACGAACGAAGGCGACCAGCACCACGCTCACTCGTGTCGCGTCCGTCTTCCGGGGAAATTGCGGCGCCGTGTCGTCTAAATTTACGCCAGCGCACGCACCGCCCCTCTTTTCCTCCTCGGAACAAGCAGAAACCGAGAGTGCGCCCCAGTGTGTGGGGGCGGTTATGAGGGGATGGGGGATGCAGACAGGCACGAACTCCTTTTTGCACCGGCTGTTCTAACGTATCGACGGCAGAGACGTCGTGCAGGGCAGAGCGAACGTGGCGGTTCACTGACATGACCCCCCCTCCCTCCCACTTTCACTCCAGTGTCTACATCTCTTTCTCGGGTTGCAGCCAGCGAGGAGCCATCCTGACCTTCGCACCGTTCTTCGACTTCTCTGGAACGGCAACGACCGACCTCTTCGAATGGCCCCGGATAGAAGGGAAAAGATCTGCCCCGGCACCGCGAGCGCGCTCGGGCCATCATGATAAGCGTTTTTTCGCCACAGTTGTACGGAAAAGAGCGCCCTTGTAGGACGTCATCAAGGAGAATGGCTTGCTGTTTGAAAATACGCGGGCTCCCACAACGTCCTGCCCAGCACTCGTCCAGTACACGAATTGAAACGACGACGAAAAAAAAAAAAAAAAAAAGAATATAAATATAATCGGAAATGACTGGAGCCGGCACAAGACATGACGTAACAATCTTCCAAGGCTAGTTCCAAGGTCATTTGCAGCTTCTCTGAAAACTAAACGCTTTTCCTAAATTCCGCGCCCCTTCGGCATTTTGGAACTAAAACATCAAAGCGTCCCCCGTAGTGGGATTGTTCCGTTTCCAACAGAGGGAAAACAACCAAGGTCACTTGTGTCCGGGGGTCGAAGGTTGCACTAGAAACTCTTGTTTTACACAAACCAGCAGCGACACAAACCACCATGGCCATAACCGAAGAGCCACGGGAGACTCTACTGTCAAGCCCCAGCCTGGAGGATCAGCGTAGTCTGGTCAGCCGGATCGGGAGATGGCTCGGGTCCACGGCTTCCTGGACTGAGGAGGCTGCCCACCTAGGGCTGAATATTTCACGCCTGCTCATAATAAATGTTTTTCTCTCTCTCTCTCTTTTGTACAGTCTACAAGCGAATGAATATGTGAGCACTATAAAGGGGCGAAAACCCGCACAAACGCGGCACTCTGGTACTAGATACGCAAGATAGGCTTCTGATTTTCTGCGCGTGGTGCAATAATAATATGAATTGGTCCACAGGAAAGCAAAGGCGCAGTATCTATCACACTTGCTCAGCGGACACCTGAACCGCGCCGTAAAGGAAGGGAGGAAAACGGGAGTGAAAGGGGAGCCGCAGTGGAGGCGGGCTAAAGGAGTAATTTCGACCACCCGGGGATCTTTAACGTGCGCTGACATCGTACAGCACACGGACGCCTCTCCGTTTCGCCTCCACCGAAACGCAGCCGCCTGCGGTCGGGATCGAACTCGGGGACTCCGGCCCAGTAGTCTTACCCCTGCACATTTTCTGGTGGTTCGAACGAGACGCGAAACCCTCTTTTAGACCACAGCGAGTGCGCCCCAACAGACGCACCGAGTTTGCCCACAGTAACCGCAACGGACGACTTCAAGGCCGCAAACATATCGCACATGAAAGCGCTCGGAATCCACGAAGCAAACAAGGAGTCGCTCGTCGGGAATGCCGGAAACGGCGCGAGGCGGAGACGCCCTCAGCGCGGAGCCATAAAAGGCACCTCTCCGCCGTCGCCCATTTGTTTCGCCCGAGTAAGCACCATTTCACTGGAGCGCCCTTTGCCTGTCATGCGGCTCATTCCTTTCTTCTTCCTTCTTTTTTTATTTCCCCTAACAGTTTTGAAGCTGGGCTGAACGGTGAGAGACCAAGTAATTTGACTGAAGATAAAGCGCACGGGAAGACGCACACAAAGTGCGCTTTATCTTCAGTCAAATTACAATGCACCATCTAGCCCATCTTCAAGTTTTGTTAAAGACCAAGTAAGTATATCTAGGATGATGCATGACTTAGGAAGAGGCTGCCACAACATGGCGTTTATTTCTCGTGCAGCAGTATGTTAGAAAAGATTAGACAAGACATAGTAATCATAAAAAAGGAATTAAACGAATGGGCGCACGGATTTACGAAACAAGTAAAAACCCGTTCCAGCTAGACGAGCAGGGGTCTCTCAAACCACGAAGACTGCGGCGCTTCGCCTAAGCAAATGACCAATGGTAGCTTACAAATCGAGCCCACTTAAAAACAACGAGATATTGGATGCACTGAAGTCACAACGGTAAAACAAAACTTTTTCGTTAAGTATGCGCGCAGGAAAAGCAGAAAGACAGTACGACGTAAGAACCGTAGCTGAATCAACAGTATTTTGTTATTTGCATCGCTTCACTGCAGCGCACGGATGCTACGTGGCCAAGCGATTGGCGCGCGCTGCACCAAAGCGCGGCTCGCTTCCCCCGCGGAAGCACGCAAGAGACGAAAATCCCAAATTGGTAGTAGCGAAAATAAAACAATCCAGTTCACTGACTTGTTCCAGTGAGTAGCAAGCTAAAGCTAGTCATTCTGAAGTAGCATTCTAGCGCGTTAGCAATAGAAGCCCTATCGTGAAGACCAAGCCGGCGCGTCGTGTGCCCTTTGCCACCTGCCAACCGTGGAGAGGCCGGAAGGTGGCTTGCACGAAAAAAAAAAAAGCACGAAAATAAAAATTACTACGAATAACTAATCGAAAATGGCAATGAATGACGCAACAAAAACTAAAATGAGAGAGAGACAGCGAAAATTAAAATGACTAAGTAATTTACTAAGTAATTAAGCAAAAATGAAACCACAGAGCGGCCCGCCAAAAGTGAAAATGAAGAACGAGTCCGAAAAAACCAGAATGACAACATGCGACTCAGCGCAAACATGAACGATTAAGGGGACTCATCAGAAATGAAAGAGATATAAAGAATCACAGCAAGCATGAAACTGAAAGATCTACGAAAAAATTAAAAAGACTCAGAATGACCAAGCAAACTTTAAAAAGAAAACAATTAAGAGCAAGGAGAGTATCTAATGATAACGCATTATTATCGCGTACTGATAATTAAGAGCCGCCTCTATTTTTAAACGGTTGGACGAGCTACTCCGAAGGGGACACAATCTAGGGAATTTGGATATCGCCCATGCGGCGTGTTGCCTTGCTTCTTTTATTACTCCGCTGTCCCGTACATTTCCCCCGGGCGACTTGTCACGAATCTACGCCATTACACCCGCAGAGTTCGAGTCACTGAGGAAGTGATGGGTTGTATTTGTTCCACACTTCATCCTTTTCCTTGCTTGCTTTGGGAATGGGAAGAAATATACTAAACGCGGAATCCGCCTATAAGTTCACACGAAAAAAAAAAAAAAAAAGAGGCGACACGCATTTTTATTTTCTACTGCGACGATGAGTAAGACGGCTGCTGTGCCTGTGTATTGTTACTGGGAAATTATTATTAGCACTATTATTTTATAACAGAGCTCGAAAACTGATTAGAGAATTTTTTCCGATACGACAGCACGTATAACTTCCACGCCGGGAGAATCACAAGAACCAACTTTTAGCAAAGCCAATGCCTTCAGAGTATTCTATACAGTGCTGCTAGGACTCTCAATCAGCGTCGCGTTCTTTATTTGTTTTTAATTTCGGTCTCAATAAACCCCTGCTAGTACCAGTACTTTCATAAGAAGGCGTTGACGCCTCCAACGAGGGTAAGGCGCCTTGAAGCCGAGGAAACACGACCGCACCGCAGACGAATTTACCAACGGGGTTTCATTCACTGTACAAGTGCACGCCTGCGCGAAGGTTGTGAAAGATTCGCCAGCCGTGGTGGTCCCAGACAGGCGTCTCTTTGGCAGGCGCCGCAACAGCGCAGGTGTGGGCGTCGGCTCTCGAAGGTCGACGACGACAGAGTTTGTGTAACGCGACATCGCTGTCAACATGATTGCGTAAGAACCCCCACTTCCCTCCGGCGCATCATTTCGAGCAAATTACGTCCCACACTTGTTCTGAAGTTTAGTTTTTGAAGACGACAAAAAGAGGCGCAGAGTCGGGAGTTATACACAGCCCACTGTTTCAGAATACGACGTGCACCAACGCTGCTAGAGCGTGCTGCGAGATAAAAGGTCCCAATTAATGATTACGGACATCTGGTAAAACAAGACGCGCGGACACATCTACCGCCCACGTGGCCTCGGGAGTATTGCGCTTTTGTACGACCGGTTTTCGGCTGCCTGCGGCTCATTCATCAACTGCGTGCAGCTGACAGTGACATACAAAGTCCATTGTAGAATGCTGCATACATTGGACTAAGATCCACGCTCCTGTATGGGACCCTCTCCAAATTGGGAGGAAATCGTAAACCACACTTCTTTTGAATATGTTGCGAAACTTGTCATAAAGTTTATGCATTAAGAACATTGGTCAGAGTTAACCAAACTGTCTAACATTCGTTCAATTTATAAAAAATTGTAGGTTGCGACTTGTATAGCATAGCCAATACAAGTGCCTTTCACGCGCCTTGAGAACATATGGCACGGAAATGCCACCGACTCGACCGATATGCGACAAGTCCACTGATCGCCATGTTCTGAGTTCGCCATTCAGTTCAACATGACGATCAATTGACCTTACTTTGAAGCAAGGCAACGCCCGTATCGGTGCGGATAAAAGTAAACGGAGCACGATTTTTCCTCCGACAATTTTTCACGCATTGGCTGATTGAAACTGGCAGTCGGGGTATGTGCGAGCACACACCAGTGCCCTTTCACTTAGACAAATATTGTTTTCTATCTCCATTGCAGAAGGCGTGATTTTAACTTGAACGGAAAAGAGTGCCCCGTTTACTTATGTCCGCACCTGTAAATAAAATGTTGCCGAACAAACCGGAGCGTGGATGGCTTTCAGGCAATCAGTGTTGTGTTGTCTTCCGCTGGCTGGGCCACGCGGTGAGCGGTCGTCGGTGCTTGAGGCGAGGCCATCGACAGCAGTGTGCTGCATGTCGTCAATTTCGAGATGCCTTGAAAATTCCTCCCGTACGGCTTACAGCTTAGAATCGGCACAGCGCCACTATTCAACTGATTTTGTCTCGACAAGCATACAGGCAGAGGTTGATGAAGCACAGGAGACGTAGACAACCGAAGTGATAGGTTCGCAAAGCCGTCGTACGTTCGGAGACAATTCCCCGACCGACGGCAAGGGAACTAAGCGAAACAAGGAAAGCTAAACACAAGGATGCTAGTCCGGCCGCGCAGTGCATGATGCTGAAGATTTTGAGACAGAAGATTGTTTAGAAGACGACCTATGATAGGTCACGAATCTCGCGACGGTCTGCGGTCGCAGCGACCTTGCGAGAGAATCACGGGGTTCAGAAGCCTCCATACAGACACTCTCCCAAATGTTCTTCCAAGCAACTAACTGACAAGAGCACGACCGCATCGTCGTAAAGACAAAGGATCTCAAGTGCCGAGACGACATGCTAGGATTAGGAGAAGGTATACAGACAGGTCAACAGAAGAAGAAAGGGAATGTCGCAGAAAAACGTTGGATGTACATCGGTACACAATTCACCCAAAAGCTTGACGTCCACTAGGCACGTAGAACCACGCACCCCCTCGTCGCTACTAATCCCACCACTTTATTTTAAAAGCAAATACACAGTCTGCTGAGGCAACAACTTCAAGACGTGACCCCTTAGCGAAGTTTCCACGCGGAAACGCTCAGTTCTGGGACATGTTTATAGAGCCCCCACGCAATTTCCGCGTAGTTTCGAGCATCAGGAACCCACCATTCCGAACACGTATCGTCGTCCTACGCCGCCCAACCTCTGGTGATTGTAAGGCACGCGTTGAACGACCGCAAAACAGGCACGAGCAGATCGAAGCCGACGCAAAACCACCCGCAAACTTCCGTGTGGCTGAACCTCTTAGTAGACTCTATAAGCAACCGCTGAGAACCACCGAGGAGCGGGAATTTAGCAAAACCGTTTGCACGACGGAGCGGTCCTCGTGATTCTTCAGTGCTTCGAACGGCTGCCACGGGTGCCGGACGAATCAGGGACCATTCTCACGCGTCTCGGGAATCAGGCTCTTCCGATTGGCTACAGCTGGTTGTTTGTAGTGGCCGCACAGATCGCACAATTCTATTTAAGCCGGTGAGATTTAGCGACACACTCCACCTGTATAATGGAATAAAAATCCATTCTCGAACCTTGGCACAGGATCGCCTCCCGAACCGTAGCCAGGAAAGACCGGGAGCAATCTCTCTATATGCATATATATACTAAAACGTGCGACAGCCCGTTGCTCGAGCCCACAATATGCGATGATAACGGTGACACAACGCCAATGCCTTCCGGGTCCGATAACACGAGTGCGTGCATATCTGTCGCATATAATACGCTCATAGACACTCCGAGCATGTATGCAAGCCAACGTATCGCCCCCAAACCCGTTCCGCTCAGCGAAGATGATCCGGTGTGGGAGCGTCGGCCAAGGATACGCGCATGAATTTTCTGGAGATGTTTAGAGCAGCTCTTAAAAGGGGGCACTTCAACTCGTGGCCCGACAAGCGACAAGCGTGATCCCGAGGTGTGGCGAGAAACAGCTCCCTATATATAAAACAAAAACAAAAAACAATGCCAGCTCAATTTGCGGAATAAAAAAGGACTATAAAGACTATGCCCCGGTATCGTGCTCGGTTGGACCAGAAAGACTCCAGAGATAAGATAGCGATCGAGCGCGCTCGACAGCTTTATACGAAGCGATACGAAGTTGTCCGGACAAGTTCTTCCGAAGGGTCATTTCTATGGGCAGCCCGGAGAAGCAAGTCGCACCGCGCGAACCCCTTATCGGAGCTGACTCCGTAAGCCGGCAGACAGACGGGTCAGCCAAGGTCGGCCCGATGTATACACGAGGTCGGGTAGGTCGGAAAGAGGCGGTGCAGCACACTGAATGAGCACTCGAGGCCAAATGGCAAATGAATGCGCGCGGAATTTGAATTGGCCATACGCCCTGTTGCGTCAATTAAGCCCGCCTTTCGAGCTGGGAGGCTCTGCCAGGTTCCTGGTAGCGTGGCCGGAGTAAAGAACTGCCGAAGTGGGAGACGAGGATGCACGAATAATATTGACTAACACGCACCAGCTGATTGAATATTTTTATCCTGGAAAATCCTGCATGGCGCGCCGGCGCCTGACGTACACTATGCTGAAGACCAGCACTGGGAAATTTTCTTGAATACGGAAGTGATGCTACATGCATGTCCTACTTCTCGGATGATATCGAGCATGCGAGCGTCTGCATGAGCGCCTATACCAAACAAACAAACGAACAAACAAAAAAGTTAGCTTTTTTAACCACGCCCTCCTCCCTATTGAGAAAAAAATGGATGATAAGTGATTGTCGTGACGCTGGGGCTACGTCGACCCGGCCTTCACTTGGTAGCGTGCAGAGACTCGGGGTTGAAGAAGGACTGAATCTTCGAAGTTGGTGAAATATGTACAAGCAGGTTTAATGGCACTTTGAGAAACTTATTTACAAGATTATTTACACGAAAAAGAAGGGTACATCAGCAAAATGGCAAGCGTTAAGAGTTCATAGCGAGAAGCGACTGGATGAGCCGTTTACCCAGGGCCCAGAGCGACATTTCGTGCTCTGCAGCGTCCTTAAAACCCCCTATGTCCAGCCCCTCTCTGAAGATGCTGACCAACCAAATCCAGGGCACGCCCCTCAGGTATCGGCATCCAATCGAACACATCACTGCACTGATGGTCTGAAGCACTGACTGGTCCGGCATTCATTCGTTGGGCGTGATCACTTGTTGGCGGGAAAAGCTTGGGAACGGCGAGGAGAGGAGGTACATTTCTATTCTTCAGCAAAGAAACCACAAGCTGGTTCTGACAAGGGGTTTTACTTCTCAGAAACCCGAGTGCACGTGGCGCCGCATAGGGCTCCCAACATGGTCCCTTTTCGACAATTGCAAATCTTTCCTGCATTCCCGGGAAATCACTTAATGGCCGTATGAGTCATGCTCCTTTCTTGTCCTGCACGTCAGCGGACATGTCACTCTGTCGTCTCCTTTGGATAGGAGGCATTCATCACTGGAGGATAGCACTTCTCGACTGGAAGGGTGGACAAAAGAAAGAAAGCACTTCCTGCTATTTCCCGCAGGGGGACGTTTCTTTGTGTTTTTCCAGACGTTCTCTTGACAGGGTCAATTTGGCATTTGCAGGTTGTCCACAAAGCAAAACATGCTTACAAAACAGGATTCCTGGAAACAGGCTCACTTAGAGCCATTGGACCATCACCACATATTCACAAAACTTATCCATGCCCACAGGCGAACAATAGAGCGCGCAATTGCGGATGCTTGGTCGTAACAGCCTCCTCCCCCGCCAGAAGAGTCTCGGAGGGCAGCAGTCCCAGCTGCTGCATGAAGAGACGACTTAATGGTCTGCACGTGAACGCTTGAAGCTCGCTGTTGCTTGTCGCGTTGTCTTGATTGTTGTAGGCCAAATTGCTCGAGCTGTCTGAAACTCAACCACATGTCGAAGCAAGCACTCGGCTCCCGTCCGAAGAGACCAGGTCAAAAGAAAACTGCCATTGTTGTTCGAGAAAAGCCCACTCTCAAGACGTTCAGGACCCACGTATTCCTAGAAAACCAAACGTGCTGCTTTACATAGTCACACATATACAAGCGCACGAAAAAAAAAAAAAAAACCTGATTATCAATTTGGATACATGGTGAGGAACATCTCGGACCGCTTAGAAAGAGCGGCTAAGCGCGTCCGCATTCCCATTTAACTTCCCCTTTTTGTATCTTATTTCAAAATTGTACTGCTGTAAAATCAAGCTCCACCTAAGAAGGCGACTGTTCTTCGATGTCGCAGTTTGCAGCCAAGCCAGGGGACAATGGTCCGTCTCTACGGTGAATTTGGCCCCTCCAAGATAGCACTGCAATTTTTGAATGGCCCATACAATGCAAGCGCATTCTTTCTCTGACGCGCAATAAGCCCTCTCTCTAGAACTCAGTTTTCTGCTCAAGTAGAGCAAGGGGTGCTCATTACCGTCGTCATCTCTCTGGCAGAGAACAGCACCTAACCCTCGATCACTGGCATCACACTGGACCGTGAATTCTCGGCCATAGTCTGGAGCTCGCAATACCGGACGGCTAATCAGCACAGCCTTCAGGTATACGAAGGAGGCTTCCTTTTGTTCGTCCCAGACTACATTTGTTGGTTCTGTCTTGCGGAGAGCGTCGGTCAGAGGGCTAGCCAAAGCTGAATAGTTAGGGATGTAGTGATTGTAGTACCCAGTCAGACCTAGGAATGCTCGAATTTCCGTCTTCGTGCTCGGCCGCGGGTAGTCTGCTACCGCAGAAATCTTAATCTCGCTGGGTTTCCTGAAACCTTGACCTACATTGTGACCCAAGTAGTCCACGGTCGCCCTTGCCAGGCAACATTTCTCGGCCTTTACGGTTAGTCCAGCTTGACGCAAAAGGCTCAGTACAGCTCTTAGATGTACCATATGGTCCGCCCATGAGTCGGAAAAAACCGCAATGTCATCTAAATAAGGCACTGCGAATGTTTCACACCCCTTTAAAACCCTATCCATGAGTCGGGAAAAACAAAATGGAGCATTTTTGAGCCCGAAACTCATCATTGTTGGCTGGTAGCTGCCCGTCGGAGTGACGAAAGCCGCGTATCTGCTGGCGCGTTCAGTGAGCGGTACTTGCCAGTATCCTCGAGTAAGGTCCAGCGTAGTCACATATGCCGCTCTACTGACCTGTTCTACTCTCTCCTCAATATTCGGAATAGGATACACTTGATCCCTGGTGAGAGAATTTAGCTTTCGGTAGTCTACCACAGGCCTAGGGTCTTTACCTGGAGCTTCTACTAAGATCATAGGCGAAGCATAATCGCTTTCCGAGGGTTTTATTACTCCCAATTCCAGCATGCGAGTTACTTCCCTATCCAGAATTTCTCTTTGCCTTGGAGAAAATCGGTAGCACCTTGATCGCACTGGCACGTCTGAAGTCAGCTCAATATCGTGCTCAGTCAAATCAGTTCTCCCTGGCCTGTCCACGAAGCAGGCCTCAAACTCTGTTATTATCTCGCCCAGATCGGACAGCTGGGATTTCTTTAGTTCTCCTCTCTGCTCCGTCTTTTTGAGAAGCTCCTGAGCGTTGCTTCCTTTTCCGCTGAGGCAAATCAAGTTGTCCCCCATCTCCTCGGGAAGGTTTAACGTTAGATTTACCACGGCTTCCCTCTGCACATAAGGCTTCATAAGATTGCAATGATAAATGCGCACTTCTTTACGCCTACCGGGAATTTTCACTGCGTAGTTAGTGTTAGAAAGCTTTGCAACGACTTCAGCCGGTCCTTCCCACTGTACTTCGAGCTTATTCTGCCTTGAACTTCTCAGCAACATCACCTGGTCCCCGATACCAAACGTCCTTTGACGGGCTGTCTTATCATAGTACACCTTGGAACGAGCCTGGGCTGACTTCATGCTGGCCTCAACGAGTTCCTTAGTGTTATGTAAGCGATTCAAGAGGTTCAGAATGAATTCTACTACTGTTGGGTCTTCTCCGCGCACCATTCGCAAAGGTGAGCGCAGTGACCTTCCGTACACCAACTCGGCTGGGCTAAATCCAGTGGATTCGTGCGGCACTGACCGCAAAGCGAAAAGCGCTGCAGGCAGGCAGGTATCCCATTCGCGCTTGTTTTCATAGCACAGTCCCCTCAGGACTCGTTTGAGAACAGAGTGCCATCTTTCTACGCTGTTGCTCTGCGGATGATGGATCGAGCTATGCACTACCTTAATGCCGCATCGCTCGAGAAATGAGGTGGTGAGGACACTCGTGAAAACGCTACCCTGATCACTTTGGACCTCGGAAGGGAATCCAACTCGCGCAAACACTGACAGCAGCGAATCCACTACACTCTCGGACGTCACCTCGCGCAGCGGAACAGCCTCTGGAAACTTTGTGGCTGGGCATAACATAGTGAGGATATAACGGTACCCTGACTCTGTCACGGGAAGTGGCCCAACTACATCTATTACTAACCGGTGAAACGGCTCGGTAATGATTGGTACTAACACCATCGGCGCTTTCCACTTATCTTGCGCCTTTCCAACCCGCTGGCACGTGTCGCATGACCGTACAAAATTTTCCGTGTCCTTAAAACATCCAGGCCAATAGTATTCTTGCAACAGCCTCTGCTTTGTTTTCTTTATTCCAAGGTGACATGACCACGAGCTGCCATGGGAAAGTCGCAGTAAGTCTCCGCGGTACTTTTGGGGAACAACTAATTGGTCCCGCTCTACTCCGCGCTTATCCTTGAATAAGCGATACAGCACTCCCTTTCTCATCTCGAAAGAAATATTGTTTGCTGTCTTAGTGGCGCGGTGGCGCTCCCTTATCTCCTGTATCTTGGGATCATTGGCTTGCTCTATAGCTAAGTCCTCTCGGGTTCCACTTAAAAGTCTCGTGAGATTACTAGACACTGGCGGCAAGAGGTTACTCTCAAGAACGTCCTCATTCCGCGTCTCATCAAGCTCACTTTCAAGTTGACATATCTGAGATGCCTCGCTCTCAAAGTTTTCTGACCTGCTATCTTCCACATCGACCACTGTTTTAACTGCCGTTTCTTCCGCTGTGGAATTTTCTGGTATGAGCAGTGTAGCTAGTTCTCGCGCCCTTGAACGTGTTAAGGCTTGCACAACTCTGTCTCCGAACAGGATGCCCCTCTTTCGCAGTAGCATGTCCGATTTGTTGGAGAACAAATACGGATAGCACTTAGGAAGCTTTCCTGAAACGGCAGCCTCGGTTGTTAATTCGCCGAAAGGGCCCTCGATGACCACGTTCGCGATCGGCAAGCACACACTCTGTTCCTCAACTACCTGTCGGATCCATGCACACTGTCCTGTATAGTCGGAAGGCGATACATACGCCGGATGGACAACATCCATCGTTGCGGCCGAATCGCGCAGTACCTTGCAAGGCTTCCCGTTGACTACTAGGTCATGCAGGTAGGGTTCTAAAAGCTGCATATTTTCATCGCAGTCCCTGACATACGAGAAAGCAATCTTTTCTTTCCGGCAGTTGACGGCAATGTGACCCTGCTCATTACACCTAAAGCATGTGAGCGGCTTCCTAGCCTCAAGCTTATTCTTTGTGTTCTGCACGTTGGTCACTTCCCCACTTTTCTCACTGCCGTCCTTTCTAGGGAATTTGCCTGAAGAAACCTTCATTTCTTCGTTTCCCACTCTAGCAAAGTGCCTTTCCTGACGGTTTTTCACACTGAACTTGGGATTGCGGGGCCTATCCACTGCTGGGTTGCTGAATTGTCGGCGCGAAGCATACTCCTCAATAAGTTCGGCAGCTTCAGTTGCCGACTTAATTTCGCCTCGGTCCTGTAACCAATTTCTTTCTTTTTCTGGGAGGCAGTTATAAAACTGCTCCAAAAGAATTCGCTCGACTACAGCGTCCCTATCACTGTAGGAATCTGTGCTCTTTAGCCACTCGCCCAAATTTACTCTTAAATTGTACAGGAATTCAGGGTAACTCTCGTCCCTGGACTTAGTAGCGTTCCGAAAACGTTGTCTGAACGCCTCGGCGCTAAGCCTATACTTTCTCAGAAGGCAAGCTTTGACCTTCTCGTAGTTGTCCGCGTCCTCCTTGCTTAGCCGCGCGACAACCTCCGCTGCCTCGCTGGGCAGAACCGTCAATAATCTCTGAGACCAAGTGTCTCGCTGGAAGGACAGTTTTTCGCAGGTTCGCTCAAAGTTAGCCAGATACAGACCGATATCCCCTGATATCACATATGGCTGCATGTACTTTGACATCTTGAAATCTGCCTCCTTGTTGAGACGAGGTACCGCTAGCTGGGGACAATCGCCCGACCTCTTGCTCAACTCTAGTTCTAATTTCCGGAGCTCAATTTCTTGGTCCAGCTTTTTTGCTTCTCTTTCAAGCTTCTCACGTTCGTGCTCCCTTTCCTCTTTTTCCCTCTCAAGTTCACGCTCTCTTTCCTCTTTTTCCCTCTGACGTTCGCGCTCCCTTTCCTCTTTTTCCCTCTGACGTTCGCGCTCCCTTTCCTCTTTCTGCTGTCTGAGCTGTTCCTTTTTTTGCCCGATGAGGTTCCATGCTTCACTGAGCTCCTCATCATCGGTTCCCAGATCAGTGATTGCCTTTATAATCAAGGGTTTTCGTGCCAAACCACTTGTATTAATTCCCAATTCCTCACACAATAGCAACAGTTCCGGTTTCTGCAGCTTTTGTAGGTCCATGATCGCTCCGAGTGTCGGCTACTTCCAAAACAACAGTGCAAACTACCAAACCTAAAGGCGTTTCCACACTCTCTTTACCAGTTCTAAAATCTAACCCTGTTCTAGAACCTGGTCCACATCAGAAGAAAAGCCAAGCACTCACCCACACATGCGATCGATGTTCCGAGCTGCCCTCTTGTTGGCCGATTGTTGCTCCTGCTTGTTGCTTGAGATGCCACCTCCGATCACAAGATGTGGCTTGTAGATTCTGATCCACCTCGAATCACCAGATGTAGCTTGTAGATCCAGATCCCACCTCCAGTCATCAGATGTTGTGGCTTGTAGATTCAGATCCCAACGCTGGTCACCAGTCGTTGTGCTTGCAGATTCAGATCCCACCGCTGATCACCAGTTGTCGTGACGCTGGGGCTACGTCGACCCGGCCTTCACTTGGTAGCGTGCAGAGACTCGGGGTTGAAGAAGGACTGAATCTTCGAAGTTGGTGAAATATGTACAAGCAGGTTTAATGGCACTTTGAGAAACTTATTTACAAGATTATTTACACGAAAAAGAAGGGTACATCAGCAAAATGGCAAGCGTTAAGAGTTCATAGCGAGAAGCGACTGGATGAGCCGTTTACCCAGGGCCCAGAGCGACATTTCGTGCTCTGCAGCGTCCTTAAAACCCCCTATGTCCAGCCCCTCTCTGAAGATGCTGACCAACCAAATCCAGGGCACGCCCCTCAGGTATCGGCATCCAATCGAACACATCACTGCACTGATGGTCTGAAGCACTGACTGGTCCGGCATTCATTCGTTGGGCGTGATCACTTGTTGGCGGGAAAAGCTTGGGAACGGCGAGGAGAGGAGGTACATTTCTATTCTTCAGCAAAGAAACCACAAGCTGGTTCTGACAAGGGGTTTTACTTCTCAGAAACCCGAGTGCACGTGGCGCCGCATAGGGCTCCCAACATGGTCCCTTTTCGACAATTGCAAATCTTTCCTGCATTCCCGGGAAATCACTTAATGGCCGTATGAGTCATGCTCCTTTCTTGTCCTGCACGTCAGCGGACATGTCACTCTGTCGTCTCCTTTGGATAGGAGGCATTCATCACTGGAGGATAGCACTTCTCGACTGGAAGGGTGGACAAAAGAAAGAAAGCACTTCCTGCTATTTCCCGCAGGGGGACGTTTCTTTGTGTTTTTCCAGACGTTCTCTTGACAGGGTCAATTTGGCATTTGCAGGTTGTCCACAAAGCAAAACATGCTTACAAAACAGGATTCCTGGAAACAGGCTCACTTAGAGCCATTGGACCATCACCACATATTCACAAAACTTATCCATGCCCACAGGCGAACAATAGAGCGCGCAATTGCGGATGCTTGGTCGTAACAGTGATTGATAATTGATTGATATATGTATGATATTTATGATCTGAACAATATTTGTGTGACAAATCGAATATCTGTATGATATCATACAAAGGTCACACAGGTTCTGCCTGACATAAAATAAATTGTGATATCGTAAAACATACAAACTCGCATGCGAAACCCGTTTCATTCAGCTCTCATACTGATATCAGTTGATACTCATTGTACATCTCACTTGGGATCATTCAGTGCCTTTCGTGATAGATCACACAAAATCTGATGAGTCGCGGAGCTGGCTTTTTTATTGGTCAACATAAGCAAGGTGACACGGTACTTGTGACATAAAGGTTGTAAAAGTAATAGTAAAGAACTTATGAATCGCTAGACGAAGGCTTTAATATATATATATATATATATATATATATATATATATATTTGTAGCCGTATGGTTACTCCTGGGTGGATGTCAATGAGGAATTACTCCCTTGTTACAGAGTGCATTGACCCGGATTACGCCTACCTATGCCGCCTGGTCACTCGGGGCGCATTCTCAAAAGCGTTCACTTGCCGGCCTACAGGAATAATATTATCCCCGAGAAACAGCGGCAAACACGGGAGTTCTACGAAGTGTGACACCGTTGGTCCCCCATCCACAATTTCCACACCTATCCGCGGTAGCTATAAAACAGAACACAAAACGCACGTCACAAGAAGCCGAGCACAAGCTGCTGCGACGTTACGCATAGGGAAATATAGGAACAAGCAAAAGAAAGGAGTCTCTTATCGGCACCGCCGCCGAGACAGCTTCCGCAACGCAAGCGCCGCGGAGCTCAGCTTTCACGCCGCCGCTAGGAGCGCGGACGGGAGCGGGAAGCGATGGCTCATCTTCAATCTCCGCTCATCAAGACTGGGGGCCGGGCACAGAGGCACTGCCAGGGCCAGCAACGGTCGAAGGCGTGCCCGCTTTGAGAGTGGGGGGGTCAAAAGAGCAAGTGGCGCAACGGCGCACGGTTACTCACTCGACAGCTTTGTACCTCGCCGCTTATAACATCGCTTATTACTCGGCAACCTGTCCGCTGCTATATATGTACACAGAGAACAGAAAGGCGTGCGACGCGAAGCCGCCTCATAAAGAAACCAGTTCGGCATGTACACCCCTCTTCCCTTCCTCCCTTATTCTCTTGACCGGCGCTGAAGCACAGCTCGGTGAGACAGCTCGGTTTCGGCGAAGCTTCTTCCATCGACTTTCCACAAGGTTGGCTCGATCGCCAATGAATTCTCGGTAGTCCAACACAAGGAAGAATAAGTAATAAGGGAGTGAGTAACCGACAACAAAGGCCACTTTAATAGGCAACACCCGCCCAGAGTCGAAACAGCTCACGAAGACTACACGGCAGTGGAGCTGATGAAGCGCGAAGGAATGAAGAACAGGCGAGAAAAAAGGAAGCAACAGGAATACCAATTGAAAAAAAAAAAAAAAGTGCTCCTTTCGTGATGGCCCGGCAGCATCTGCGGTGCCAACTCGGCGGCGCCGCGTCACTTTACGGCCGCACGACTCCACCCCCGACGCGCGCTCAAAATTGAACTCGGCAGAAGTCCCCGCACAGGCAGGGGATGATGACGTGCCCCCGACAGCGGCAGCACCCAAGCTTTTATATAGGCAGTCCACACACGCCATGCAGTAGCATCACCACGTCGTGTTCGCTTCCTCGGCCGACGACGCGTCATCTGACTGGACGACGTATACCCCGCTGTGCTTTTCGGCCGTCGTCTTGGCGTACTGGCCCGAGAGCGCTGCTCTACCGCGTAGGCTTCGCAGCTCGATACGACATTCCGCTCACGCCGGCCGAGAAGACACAAGGGAAGGGCCCGATGAATGCAGGCAGTCGTGCCTGGCGACAACGACGCGCGACCGAGTAAGGAAACAGGTTTACGACGACGTGCACGCACTGAGTAACCTCGAGGCACCTCAAGTGATGTGCCACTGGCACAGCGCAGCGGAACAGCGAACGCAGCCAACACCATCTAGACTAGGCGGTAGTGACAGAACGCGCCGCGAGGATCATTACGTCTTCCGGACGTCAGGCATCATTGCGTCGCGGTTAATTTTCAAGCGCTGATTGCTTTTCCCTTTTTGCTGGTTATTTCGTTTCTTTTTCGACACTATTCAAGAGCCGGGCGGAATCTGCGCATGGCTAATAACAACGTCGAGTTCAAGCACGAAACAAAACACTCCTCCATTGCTAAAAAAAAAAAAAAAAAAATCTCGCGACCCCCCCCCCCCCTTTTTCATTACCATATACATCTACACGACGTCCTACGGACATTTATAAAGGATATGTAAAGATAGGGTGTATAGCTCCTTTCTGTTGAGAAGCACACACCAAACAGATGCTACACATCCATGACGGTCGGCAAGTCCGAAAAACTATACACGCCCGAAGCAGGCAAGATTATCGCAGAAACTAAAAATAAAAACGCCCTTTACTTTCCACAAGGGTGAAGTGAGAACGGCACTATTCCTTCGCAGGCTGCTTTGGGTGACAGCGTGCCTTGTATCTGTTTTCCTTTTCTGTTCTTCAGCAGCGACGTCCCGCCATGTCTCGAACGGCGGCAATGTGCCCCCCGCCGCCGACCAGCAGTGGCGTCGACACCATCCTCTGGCGTTCGCAGCACTTCTTTCTTTGCGAGCATTTCTTTTCGGCGCCCTCTCGAAACAAAAGGAGGCTGAACAAAGAAATCTGGGCCATACAAATGAAACTTCCCCGTCGCCGAATGCCGGTGTTTTTCTGCGGAGCAGGTCATCCGAACCACATCCCGGGGCCATTGTTTGCTGCAATGGAGGAGACCGGCTGGTTCTCTCGTCGTCGGAAAACCGTTTCTCTGCCTCAGTATGCGCCGTTCGCACCATCTCTTGGAGCCATTTAAGTTCGTCGAAATAAAAAGGCGGAAGCAGGTTCACTGCGTTCATTTTGCATTGTGTTGCAGCCGAGCACAAGGAACAGCGATATTTAAAACAGCCTTCCGTGTCGACCAAATTTAGGAAGGCCGTTACGGAGTGAGCCTAGCAGTGGCGTAGCCAGATTTTATGCCTTGAGGGTAGGAAAAAAATGCGATGAGATAGAAGGGGATGCAGATGGGGAGACGCAGCACTCAGAAAACTTCGGGGGCTGTTCTGACAACGAACCCCCCCCCCCCCCCCCCCATGCTACGCCCCTGTAGCCTATTTACGAACGGTACACAGTTGTTCCTTGCTCTTCGAATAGATCCCACTTGCGTCTTTCGAATTCCTCACAATTTGAACACGTGCCATTGTAACTGTCTACACCAAATCCGCTTGAATGTGTCATACACAAACTACTTCTTACATAAAATAGGCATAGCGAGCAGCCCTCTGTGCTCTACATGTGATGTTTGTTAAAATTTCGAATATTTGGTAGCCTCCTGTCAACGGTTTACTGCACATCGCAGGACACTGCGTAATAATTTAAGCTTAGCTAAAGACACAACCTTGCGCCTTGAACACGTCCTGGGTCCTTGGTGCGACAGATCGTCGACTACGCGAGCTACAAAGGCCTTATTAACTTTTCTCAAGGACACAGGGTTGATCGAGACCCTTTAAAACTCATCTGTGTGTGATTATGTGCGTGTGAAAGTGTGTGACACCGATTCTTTTTTTTTTTTTTCTCATTCATTTTTCCCCTCCCTGGCTCACCACCAGGCAGACATCTCCTGTTGCCATTAAAGTATATATCTCTCTCTCTTGCTCTTCGCTCCCGCAATGTTCGAACCAACATTAGAGAGCACCAACATGAAGTCCCCCCCCTTCTTCAGAACTTTAAGATACAAAGGCAATGAGGAAGGCCTAAGGAGCCATAGTAGAAAAAGTGTCGAACAAACATAAAAAATTGAATTCACGCGAATCCCCCCCCCCCCCCCCCTCCCCCTCCTTACTTAGGAATAGAAAGTCACAGCTAAAGACTATGCCGTCTTCACCCCTCGCAACCTAATTACAGCATCATATGACTCTGGAGTTTAGCAAAATAGCAAGGGCGCCTATCGGTTGCGTAATCAACTTTCGTTGGTGTCTTGCAAATGAGCAGCCCTCCGTGAGCAATTCGTCCGACTGGAAACAGGTAGCGTAATAGTCTGCTCGATCTGTCGGCCGACTGAACCACGACTGAAGCCGACACAAGATGTTAAAAAATTAAGCAGACTTGCTGATCTGACAGTAGCTGGTCATAACGCGGCTGTTCGAAAAAGGTGGGCAGCAGAGCCAGTATCTAACAGTAATTGATACTTTGAGACTACAAGCGTTGTCCTCGGACATGGACCATATTCGGCAGTGCTGGAGCTACTTCGGAAATCTGTCGATTCCTTTCGTTTACGACGAGGTCCTTAAACGTTTTAGTTCCTGCATTTAAAAGCCGCTGATAAGTGAACGTGAAAGGTCGTCATGAGGTGCAATGCTACGTTCCACGCCCATTGTGCGCATATTACACTGGCGTGAATGCTCTTCAGCTGAAACTCGCGCAGCCTCTCCGTGCGTAGCTGCTGTCGGTCATGTCCGAAGTATGTCATGACACACTAAGACCGCAACGTCACAACATATTTTACTCGACCTCACTGCAACCCGAGGCTTCTGAATCGCGGAATGCACCGTGGAGGCTCGGTTCCGGCTGGAGCATCGTCGTTTTTCATCAGTTCAGTTCAGTCGTTTAGTCGTGTCCGACTCTTCGTGACCCTATGGACCATGTCACGCCACGCTTTCCGGTCTCTCACTATCCTCCTAACATCACATAACTTCATCTGCAGTGCCTCGAGGATGCCATCTAACCATCGCGTTCGCTGCCTACCCCTTCTCCGGCGACCCTCAACCTTTCCCAACATCAAATCTTTCTCCAGCGACTCCTCTCTTCTCATCAGATGACCAAAGTAGCTGAGCTTTAACTTTAGAATTTGACCCTCCAATGAGCAGTCAGGGTTTATGGTCGACAATATCGACTGATTTGATCTTCTGGCAGTCCAAGGAACTCTCAAGAGTCTTCGCCAGCACCACAATTCAAACGCGTCAATTCTTCTGCGGTCAGCCTTTTTCACAGTCCAACTCTCGCATCCATACATACTTGGCGCCAAGCAGACGACAGCGCTTTTTCCTATCACTTTATTTATCTTCTTTTTTTTTTCAAAATGCGTAACCCGATTGTGTGCTTACGTAACCTGGCACTGTCCTACTGCACACGTCACGCGCACGTCACAATTTGAACAAAATGGCGAATTATCGAAAATAGGGCCCCAGCTTGCGCAACTGGAATAAGATCTCCGACGGCAGCCAGCCTTCTGCCCCACAGATCTCTATCAAATCCCCACAGATAAACATCCTTGCTGGAACGCTGTACTTTACGTGGCGTCAGAACGATGACGCAACCAAGTTTTAAGGCGTAGCCCAAATCACGGGAGAAGAGATGAATTGTCTCCCAGGTATGACTACGACGCTGCTGGCACCTGACGACCTCGGTATGGCAGTCAAAAAAAAAAAAATAAAAAAAAAATAAACGATAAAAGAATACTTAATCGCGAGCACTTCGGCGCTCGGTTAAAAATCGGAACCTAGCAGTCTGCGAAGCCGGACGACGTCTCCAGCTATGTTTTCCGTCCCGCACCGCATAAAAAAGGAGGAGAGACGTTAAAAGTTGCTGAGGGTTTTAATCTACGCAAAAAACGATTTGTCTCTAAAATAGGAAATGCGTCCACCCTTTTCAGCCTCGGCCCTGCTCGGCAGCGTGTGCTTTGCTAAGCATGGGAGCATTTTTTTTTCTTTCTTTCTTTCTTTTTTTTTTTTGCAGCCGGCGCTCGTATAATCGACTTCCGTGACGGACTTCCGCGGCGCGCGCTTTCTCTCAATGCCCATAATCTAATGCAGTACCAAGCAATTACTTGCAGTGCGGAAACTAAGGAGCTTAAAAATGGGGGATATAATAGGGAGTTTTAGAATAGGGGTACCCTATCGGTTAGGGGGATAGGGTAATAGCGGGGCGCGAGTGCGCATGCGCAGAACCCAAGCGGGCCTTGGGTTTTTGGGTCAGCGGACGACGGCGACCCTATCTCGGCCGCCGCTCGCCTCGGCACACATTCGTCGTTACCGCTGCATGGTGTCACGCGTTCACGGCAAACGAAAGGCCAACGAAGCTTGTGCTATGTCTCATGATGCCCGCACCACCAAATTTAAGCGATAAAACGCCCCATATTGCCTGATTGCTTCCGGATTTACCGAGCTGCTAGGCTTAGCGAGTTCGCATCGTGTGGTTGCCATGGGGACCAGGCGTCGGAAAGCGCGCAAGGTTCAAATGAGGTTTCCCGGCTCAGCCTGGATTGATTAGGATTGGTCGATTTCGTCTTGTCTGAAGAAAACAGATTATATAACTGGTATTTTTAGGATATTTTTGTACAATGACAGCATTTTCTGTTTAATAAGATAGCGTTGTTTTGGCTTTTATATATTTAAATGCTTTCACGGTTTACCGTCAGGGCGCTGCGATCGACGAACGCAAGCCCCGCTCCGCTGCGTCGGCAAACCCCTATTCTAAAACTCTCCGGTCGGCTCGAACGTTACGCCACGGCACGGTATTTTCTTGGGGGCCCCAATCCTTGGGTTCCCCTATTCTAAAACTCCCTAATAACGCAAGAGTTAACAATCCGTGATCTTTTTCAACGTGCCGCGCAGTTACCGCAATTGCATTGTTTGCTACGCTTCTTCGCCGGGGGAAGTGCCTCGCTTTTTCCCCCATACCAAGCACTTCAGACTAAAGCCGAGAGAAGGGTTTCCTGTTTGTCGGCGCTCTTCACGACACCGCTATACTTATCGTGAAGCGCATCTTCCGGGCCTTCCCTAGATGCGAACTGTTTCTCGGCATGATACACGACGTTCTGTCGCTTAGGCAAAAGGTCTGTTTGAGCATTTACACTTAAATTTTAGAACATTTTACACCTTACTTTCGACTCTAACATTTGCTAACTACACCTGCTCATTCCGTGCATAGAATGTGCTCCTACGAAACCAGAGCTTGGCTTTCGTCTGAAGAAAAGATGCGAAAGCACAGGAGAGATGAGATTTCTGGCAACGTTACTAGTAACGTTGGTTTCTGGGTGCATAAGAATTACAGGTAGTTGCAATTAGTCCACAGCCATCTACTACATTATACAACTTCGAGCCCCACTAAGAACATTTAGTTTTATAGTTACTAATGTTTTGTCATTAACTCGCATTCTTTTTTTTTTTTTTTGCAAAGTAAGTATGTTGCACTATACGGATCTACGTGACTGGGCACACTGAGTGGTTCAGACGATGAGGGATGTCTACTGATTATAGCGTCATCTTCGGGAAGAAAAGACTGTCAGGCACCAAAGCAGCAAATGCTCCACCGTTTCTTGGCGATAGGAGACACATGCTGCCGGCTAGCAGGCCACACCAAGAAGCGCGGATTTCGAAGCGAAGCTTCGCACGACTACTATGGTGGAAGAACTCGGGACACATCGCCGGAGCACGACAACAGCGAGGGCCGAGCAGCAGCCTGCGACCACCATCACGTATAGCACGCGCCAGCTGACTTTCAGCGAGGTCGTGCTGCGGGCACGGGGCAACGTGTCGTGAGCGGACAGTGCGCAGGCGACCCGACAGGAACGTGACTCGTAATCGACGCAGCATATCCAGGCAGCAACGACGACGACGACCGCGAAAAAGCTGCACGAAAGGGGCAGACAATGGCGCCTCCGGCCACGCTACGCGCGCAAGAGAAGAAATGAAAAATGAAACAAATAAAACAAAAAGAGGAGCAACAAAGGCGACGCCGGCCACTGGCCGCAGTTGTCCGTCGCACAAACGACCACTGTTCGCGAAGGTCAGAGCGACCATTCCATCCTCGCGATACAGTGGGGGAACAATAAACAACTAGCTTGTGAAGTCTGGTTATGGTTGGGTCAAAAGACGAACGTCTTGTGTTCTCCTTTTAGCCGTCGGCGCGTGCGAGGTTTTAAAATGCCTACATGATGGGAACGCCGCCGTTTTTTGTTGAAACCTATCGAACAAAAAACGGCTGCTGAATACGTGGCGTTCGCAGCGCCAGCAGATATCGTAATCGGCGTGAAAATTAAAGCGTTTACATATAAAGTGTTCGGCAACTTTATCAGAACCATCTTGGAAAATTTTCCGGCCTCGACCGGTGGGAACATTTTCCAGGACGGTTCCGATAAAGTTGCAGAACACCGTACATCACACAAGCAAGCTTTTAACGTAGGCTGCTGTGCCCAATGTCACGAAAAGAGCGAAAAAGATACAGACATGCACATATATGTCAGTGGGGGCGTCGCATTCATTCAAGTTTAGTTTCTCCGGGAAGGAGAGTCGGCCGGAAAGGAGCAGACGACAGCCTGAGAGCAGCTGAGATCGCAGTGGGACCGGCGGAAAAGCGGCCACAAACAAAACATACAGGGTGCCCCACATTTTGTCCGAGAATACGCAGCATCACCTACGGTGAGAGAAGCTGCGAGAGCAAACGAAAAAAGAAAAAAAAAGAAAAGCGAGCCCTACGGCGCGACGCGGCAAAGCATTGGCTGCTGATAAGCTCTCTTTATTGTCTTGATCTCTCGACATTACGACACAGACGGTCTGACATCGACTAAAGCTTGGATAAATACATGCTTCCTTTCTTTCCTTTTTTTTTTTTCCCCCTTGTGGCAAAGACCCTTGGCTCGCGTCCTTCCTTCACTCGATGTCGCCTCGTTAAGCTCTAAGGTAGCCCCGGCATGAGCCTGGCGTAACATCGACATGAAGTGCAACTACTGAAAATATCTGAAGGCAACGTGAGATCATCTCATCAGATATCCAGAGCTGGCATCATCTGCGCATTGAATTTCCGTTTCTCTTTTATGCTAATTGATTCTGAGCTCGCGAACACAAATGAAGTGCATAACGTCCGTAGACACGGTTGAATTTTCAGCGGTTAAATAAAAGCCGCAATCCATTGTCCCAGTATTTGCGTCAACGATACTTCAACAAACAATCGCGAGTGTTTTCAATGCATGACAGAAACGCTTTATGCAGATTGAATCAACGATCTCCTATGTCTAGAAGCACTCCCAAAATTTTGGCAAGTAACAGGGTTTGCTCAAAAGCAAATTTAGTGCTTTTGTTTGGAGCAGTCGTTGCAGAAAGTTTTAACCAGCTCCACGGAACGTCAATGGTTTGGAAACGAATCGCGTGCTTTCGAGCGGATAAACAAACCGTTATCAAAAAGCACGAGCGTAGACATTCACCCGGCAGCTCAAACAAAACGGCGCTTTATGTGCCCAGCGTCGAGATTCGTCCCAGAACGAATGTGATCCTTCTTCGCTTAATGTCCTCGTCTAGAAGCTCGTCGAAGCACGCCGGCTTGGATTTCATCTCTGATGGGGGAGTCCGCCCACAATCCCACTCTGTGTAGGGGATCTCTCAGGAGGCGGTGGGGGGGCTTGGCGTCGCGCTTCCGATGCGGTTTTATTACTGCGATCACGATGCCGCACGGACATTGTTTTACATGCGATACAGAGTTTCGGCACGCTCGGCACACGCACCGACGTGCAGCGCCCACGGGCGACGCATACAAGCGCAATACACGCGATTCTGTCACTCGTCTAAAGATGGTCTGGTTTACAGTGTTGAGCTTTCCGAACAAGAAGCGCGCTCCTAGTTCGCGTGGGATCGTGAAGGTCTCACCTTGAGCAGGCACTTTTCTTTTTCTCGAGAGTAGAGAAACGGCTCCCCGAGTCGGAGCTGGAGATGCTGTGGCCCCGTGAGTGCATTCAGAGCATTGAGGAGGCTTTTATGTGATCCTCCACAGCGTATCCGTGCGGCTACTCAAAGATGTCCACCAGTGCACATTGAATCCCAGAATGCTTCACTGTCTTTCATGGCTAAATGCTAGCAACTTGTGCCTTGAATTTAGTAAGTTTACAGTGTCCTCTGTTAACGAACTGTAGAACTTTATATTTGTAATGACATCTAAGTTGTGTAGATTATAACCTTGTAACTCAATTTTAAAGTAATAAAATAACCTAAAAAACATATAATTTTGTTAGTTTTAACAAATTGTTGTTTGTTTATTTGTAACTTTCTAAAAATAGTGATTTCTACCTCTTGTTGCTAGAGGGATGCCTGTAGTTCCACGCACAAGCAACGTCAAGATGGCGCCGTCCAAGTCGGGCGAGCTGCTGGCCCGAGTAAATTTTCCCCTGTATTCGCTAAATGTGGTCACGGAAAGACATATACTTGTCGCAGGCGGTGGCGGAAAGTCAAGAACAGGCATACCCAACAAAATCGTAAGTTGTTCGTATCTAGCGGCTGGTTCTTATCGCCGTACTAGTTTCGGCTCGTCTATAACACCTGTGATGAACTGACTACCACATACGTGTCAAAAGAGAACTGCAGCTGATTCTACAGATCTCGTCTCGCCAGCCTGTCATGGCGTCACCGGAGCAGCTGAACTACTTTGAGAACAAACTCGAGCTTTAGTTTATTTCATATCGCAATGTATTAAACTGATGCGTTTGCGCGGCTTCTGCTGGATGGGTTCTACATCGATGATAGAACTCGCACCGTCCTTGCAGAAGCTGCTCGGGAGGACACGTTAGTCAAGGCTGTCTAGACAGTTTCGCGCCTGCCTTGTGTTTAGATAATGACAGCCCGTGCACCATAGCGGTACAGTTCGTGCGAGATTGCGTGGTTCAGCCTGCTTAGTGGAGTGGATCACGAGGGAAGGGTTCGTCACAACGATATCGCGAAGTCGATTTCGTTGTAATAAAAGAGAAACAGAATGGCAGAATGGTCATATACGCTCGGTCTGGTTCGTGAAGTGTAGTCAGGGGGCGGCAATTTTTGTGAAATATCTTGTATGCAGTTGAAAAATTCGCTTTTTTTTTTTTTTTTTTTGCTGTCACTCATTCTGTCCGCGCTGTTATTTCCCACCTGTATACTTCAAGGCTGCATCACTGTGACGTCAGTGCGGCCTTCGCACTAGCACGCTACTCTTGTGACGGAAGTTTTTAGTTTCCTCATGCCAGTAATGATCATTCGGCGCCACGCGTATGGCGTTATCAGTACAAAACATCCTTCCTCCATGGTACAAAATAAGAACATAAAATGCGTAAAATGCTTCAGTTGTGAAATAAAATGCCAATCGTTTATCTGCTAGAACTATGGGTTCATTGTCATTGATTTGTACAGTTTATGCTGCTTGCAAATCTGTTATACTGATTTGCGACTCAGTTATAACAAACCTGCAAGAGCTATTTGGTAAACATTTTTGTTTTCTTTGAGGGAGAAGTAAAATTTTTTGTATGTGTCGCAGAAGGCTGAATGATATGATGAACACTTCTGTTGACTAATTTATGTGTGATTCTCAGGGAACACAGTTTGCCTTGTTTCGTAATTGCTTTGTTTTGTATTTTTAATATGTAAGCATTAAGTGGGCATGTTTTGAAGGTCATGTCACCGGAATTTTTTGTCGGCAGGATTACGTTCGAACGAAACTAGTGATAAGAAAACGAATGGATGCACTAGATAGAGAATGAAAAAATCTCTGTGGGGAAAAATTTTGTGCATGCAGAGTAATTAGTTGGGACCAATTAAGTCGATCAGACATTGGGTGTGTTGTGTCACCAAGCGGCAGGATTACTTTCGAACGAAACGATTGGTTGCACTACGTAGAGGATGAAAAAATCGCACTGGGGAAAATTGGTGCATAAAGAGTAAGTTAATTAGAGCCAATTAAGTCAGAAGTCAAAATAGCAAGGGGGGGTAATGTCTTCCCATGGGGTGTTACATAATAGTGTGAGCCTCTTTTTCTTCTTCTGTCTTTTCTTTCTTCCACAAAGAATGCTTGCACATTCCCTCAATGTAGGCACCGCAGTGATCTCAAATATATGATTTTTTTACTTTCCAAAGCTGTGCTCGTGCTCTGTGCCAGGCTATACCAGAGAACTCCACGTTTATTTTGACCACTAATGGACTTCCTTACTGTGCACCAAAAGCTTTTGTATTTTGCTATCATCACAGAGCAGCTGCTGCCGCTCATCCGCTTTGTTGCTTCAACAGAATGGCGAACGGCATGACTTGGTTGGTCAGACAGTTTTTTAAGGTTTTAAGAATATGCACTACCAAACGTCACCTGATCCTAGCATAACAGGTTGAGTGAGCAAACATGTCTGAAACCAAACTTGCAGCCTTATGCTTGGCTTGGCAGCACAGTTGAGTCCCAAACTCGTTTCTTACCATGGGAAAACAGGCACTTTCAGGATGGTTTGCATAAAAAAAATTATTCACGCATAAAATGAAACATTCTTTCTTGTTGTAGCACATCTTAGTATAGCTAATAGATCTTTATTTCTAATGGCATAAATAACAAAATAGTATTTGGTAAAACTTGAGACGCTGATAAGTTGGCAAAAATAATAAATATGTTGAGCCATAACATCTAGAATATACATTTTGTGCTTTACAATGCTGCAAACAAGTATTCGAAGTTGCAGAACTTTTCATGCCAAGTGCCCCTCTGAGGTGGCGCAGTGGTTAGGGCCCTCGACCGCAGTGCCCAAGGATGCGGGATTGAGTCCAGGCTGCTGCAGTATGAAAAGCAAGTTGCCCGTGTGTTGTGCGATGTCAGTGCACGTTAAGAAACCTGTGGCTCTATACCTGGTTATGTTGATGCTTGACCGATGCCAAACAACTGTCAACATTTATTGCATTAATTGGTGAGAAAATCAGGCCAAAATTTTTTCCGCCACTTGATTCTATCTTGTGACATCAAGACTGTGATTGCTGGTGAAGATTGAGTAGCTGTGTAGCCTGCCCACTGGGATCCACGTGAAAAAACATTCGTGGTGCACCCCAGTTTTCTTGTGAAAATGGCCGGTGATTGCAACACCTTTATTTCATATTTTGGCCTGCTCTGTCTTTTATTTTTAGTAAAAGTATTATCTTCCTTATTATAATGGGGTAACCTATCGATACAGGCCTACTTGAATTAGTCCTTAGTGTCTCTAACCAGTTCTCCCCAGTGTGATTAAACAGACTTGATAGGTAATCAAACTGTATAGCAAGTACTTTGCCAAAGTAATAGAATGGCTTCTTAAATGTGTTCGTTCAGTGTTTACATATAATTATCTACAGGTACTTAAACCTTTCGAGCTTTCTTTGCGACTCTAATCTAGGAAGACCAGCTTTTGAGCTAAACTTGGAAGGTGAGGTAAGATATCGGTATTTATTAAATATGCCTATCGGTATTTATTAAATATGAACTTGGCAGCAAGTCTCTGGACCTTTTTAATCTTTGAGCAATTATTTTTTGTGTATCGGTCCAAGATAAGCTTTGCACATTCTATGATTAGTCTGATCAATGTTTTATATCCATGACATTTTATATCTGCGGTCGCATGACATATGTTCTGTCTAATGATGCAGAGTGCCTTTTTAGCTTTTGAGCATGCAAAATCTTCTTGGGTGTTTCAACGAATATTGGGTGTCAATATGGAGGCCCAAGTAGTTATGCTGCATTGTCTTTTGGATTTCTTGATTATCTATGTGGTAGGAAAAATTCAAGATACCTTTTTTCCCAAGTTATTGGCATTAGTTATTAGTTATTGACATTACAGATTAGGATGCTACACTTGTGTCTGTTCGTGTTTGCTGCTGCTGCATGCATATGCAGGGCAGCTCCAGCATACATGTGAACGTGCAACATGTATGCCTAGGAAATGGCCATTGGACATTGAGTCAGGGTCTTGGTTGCATGCATTCCACATGCATTATTTGCTTGAGACGAATACTTGCAAGATTTCCAATACCAAACTTTCAGATTTAATTGAATGTGGAGCACTTGACTATTTGAATGGGTATTTAGAATTATCGAATATTTTGTACATGCCTAGTTATGCCTTTTTGCACGCCTCAATCACATTAATAGTGTTTTCTTTTCTCATGTTTACATGGGCTTTTCTAGGAAATATACGAGCTGGTTCCCACAAAAACAACATGCAAGGCGGAGCCTGTCACCCGTTACTCAACGGGTGACTGTGCCATCATGAACTCGACAGTGTTCTTCCACAAGGGCCGCAAAAGCTTCGCTCTGGCCGCGGGTGCAGATGAGCACTGCCAGATGTACACGATGCGGTACTGCCTACTCGAAGACTGCCAGGAAGAAGAGGCCGAGAATAAGTTGGAACGAGGTGTGCGGTGCCTTTTCTCTCCCATTGCTTCATGCTGCGAGCTTTACAGTGCAGCATGTTCTAGCATAAAAAGCATCAGCAAAGTGATGAAGCAAAATATGCCAGGTGTATAATGTTGCATGGCATCTTTTGTTTCTGTTGATTAGCGCAGTGGTGATTAAAATGAGGATAGTGAGGGTGACAGTGAATAACAGCAACTGTAATAGAGTTTTAGGAAAAGAAAAGGCACCCTCATGGGGTCTCACTCAGGTTGGAGGCCTGCACTAAACCGTGAAAGAATGGATGAAGGAGAGAGTGAAAGTGGGATGAGTCACTGTAGTGCAGGACTTCGGATAAATTTGAACTGCCTGGGGATATATTTTTATTTAGCTTTTTGTAGTGGAATTCATAATATACAGAAATCTCTGCTTAGGCACAACTTCTACTTTGCAGATTCACTCGTAAAGCTCACTGTTTCCTACGAAACAGTGAGCTTTTAATTAGCATGAGGAAAATGTTTCTGTGCTCCTTGCTCTTTGTTTCCAATTTTGCCATAGCCTCATCATATGCATTCTTAACAATCTGCTTTTAGACTGTCATGAGTTAAACATCAACTGAGATAAGCCAAACATTTGTTTGGCCTATCTTAGTTGCTGACACACAGTAGTAACTGACATATCACACAAGGCCTTATTTGTTTTTTCTTTTCATAGCGACCAGTTGGCATTGAAATAAAAGCGATCGATTTATTAGGCTGTTTGGAAGTTTGTGCAGGCAGCATGCTATATAGCCATGTTATGCATGTAAGTAGGTTATGTGATAGCCTGGGCTTCTATTCCTTGGGACATGACACCTAAGGTAGGCTGTCATGACCTGTTGGCTTCATAACTGAAACAGGGTGGCATATTATATAGAAGCTACTTTCTAGTGCTTGCATCTTGCTGTCAGCCTACATCCTTAACTGTGTATTCCTAATGTAAAAAGTTCAGTTGAAACGGAAGACATAAAAAGATACTGGCTCCCATTAAGACCAGCTCTGTTAGGATTAATTCTCAGATAAGACTAACAATATTGTTACGAAAAAGATCGGCAGTGGCGCGAGAGGCGCCCTCGCACTAAGCCAACCATTAAATCATCCTTCACCGTATCGCCATGTTGTGCTGTCCTCTGCTTGTCACTACTTAACATTTTGGTTGGAGGTGCGGGGCACGTCATCCCCATCCCCACCTTGGAGCTTCGACGCCATCTGTGAGCCGGCACCATCAACCGAGGGCCCAGGGACATCGCCGAGCAGCTTCGCCCCAGCCCTTCCAGCCCAGACCCGACCAACTACCACCGCCCAGCCCCTAGCCCAGATCTGAAGGCAAGGAGAACACACAGACCAACCAGAACCGAGACGAAGGACCCGAATGACCCGAAGGAACCTATGGACACGAACACGCAACCCCCGCCCAAGCCGCCGGTGCGACCTCAAGGTATCGATCCCATGGATGCTTTGGTGGCAGATGGTTGAAGAGCTCCAAGGGAGGCGGATCACCCATGCATCAGACATCGTGGTGGCAAGCAAGTCATTCACTCCTGTCTTTCCTTGAACATCCTCACCGTCACGTCACCATCAACTTCAAGCGAACCGATCGGGACGATCGCTCGGTGGCCCCGGGAATTGTTACGAAGAGATCGGCAGTGGTGCGAGAGGCGCCCTCGCGCTAGGCCAACCTTTAAATCATCCTTCACCCTATCGCCATGTTGTGCTATCCTCTTTGCTTGTCCCCACGTAACAATATGAATACGTTTGGTGTTTTCTGATATAGCCGATGTCAGAAAGATCTGTTTTAGTCGAACGGTTTTGTGTGTCTCTATGACCCACGGAAACTCAGCATAACTCAGCATTTATTATATTTAAAAGAATTTATATTATGAGGCTCCGACACGCTGTTGTAGTTTTTTAGACCATAGACTGAAAGGAGGGCCATCCACTAAAGGCATTTCTTGCAATGTTTTTACCTCTTTTTGGTGCAAAGGTCAGCTAATTGTTGAGATGGGCTAAAACACAAACTAGCATTGTTAGTATTTTATTGCAATGGCTATCAGCTGGGTTCTGCAGAGCTGTCAGTTTCCTCAGAGTACTTTTTGGGTTCTCCGAGCACTTATTTCCATGCATGCTTTAGTGCTTGCCTCTTCTTTACCCATGTTATTTTGTAACTATTCATAATGTTAATTGCTTATAGTTAACTGTTTCACTCTGCTCATAGTTACCATTAGTTAAATTTGGCCATTTTTCTGGTTTGTCTCAGCACTTTCTGAAAACAACTGGGGCTTCCTGGGGTATAATATTTGAGAGCTCCAGTTCTAGATAATATTAAGGTAACAAAAAGACACGGAGTTGTGATGTGATGAACATTTTATTGATAGCCCGGACGGTGATGTTTGGAAGTTTACTTCGGCTAGGCTGGCCATTGCTGGTGTAGGGGCGGGGTAATAGAGCAAGTTTGCGAAGACATTTGTCCTTGTAGTGGATCGGCTAGGCTGGCCATTGCTGGTGTAGGGGTGGGGTAATAGAGCAAGTTTGCGGAGACATTTGTCCTTGTAGTGGATATAATCTGTTGATGATTGCCATTGAAAAGGATTAATGCTATCATTGATCTTTTGTGCGTGCTGCCCTGCCATTTTGCCAACCCTCGCCAGCAGATAGGAGAGGCTCATCGTCTGCGTTGAGACGGAGACGTAGGTCTGAGTCTACGTCATCGTCCAAGGACCATGGGGAGGGTGACAGACCAGAAAAGGTGGAGAATGGTACTGTCGCCAACGGTGTGGTGCATGAGCCTGCAGACTCCGCCAAGCCAGAGCCAGACTCGAATGCCAACAGCGTCCGGATCGGCTTCTCCATCCGCCCGGACACCAGCTTTCAGACGGATTTCAGCCCAAACCAGGAGCCCTTCCAGAAGGTGGTCCGGATTGCCCCTGAGACGGAGGTGCTGTTCACCGGTGGTGCAGACGGTTGCCTTCGGGCTTGGAAGGTCAGCAACTGGTGCTTCCCTGCATTCGAAATGCTTGAATTGCACTATCGTTCCTCTTGATTTCTTTTTCTTGCTTCGGAGTGAGCAATAACTTCAGCAGCTGGAGACTTGCTTTTGATGTCTGATATGTCATGTCTGGATAGACTATTTGCGCAAAAAAATTTGCTTCAGTAACAGAGTTCTTTAAAATGCTCATAATATTCTCTGCAGTGTGAACTATTATTATATGAATGATGTCTCTTGTGAAGGCCTTCAAATTTTCAAATTCATTACAGTTGTGTCGCACTTTTGGCTCTGAGCATTCTATTTCTGCTTGGTTCAGCACTTAACTCTTTCCTGAAACCGGGTTCTTGCCTCTTTTCAGTACCCCGAGTACAAAATGATATACAAGGTCCAAGCCCACGAAGATGAGCTTGATGATCTCTGCATCTCACCCGATGAAACAAAGGTTGGAAGGAAACACTAGTGTTCTCTTTTCTGCTAAGGCTTGCACATCTGTTGAAGAGTACCACAGAAAATATCCGGGATTGTAAATGCATCTGGAAATGGAATGTGTGTGTGATTGTGATGCTTTGTTTGTCATATATAGATGCATTCGTCATTCATTTAGTAGGATCCTATTGTTTTGTTAGTTTAGGCCAGGCTGTGCTTTCGAGCTACATACTTGAGCAGTGCATTTAGACCAAAACTGATGAGGCAGCTCTGCAAATGTGCTAAGAAGCCATACTTTGTTGAACTAGGTTCCATTTTACCGCTTCGCAACTACCCTCTCCACATGGTCAGTCCGTTCCAAGGTTTTATCGAACCACAATGATATGAGCCTTTATGAGCAGGAATGTTGGCGTAGCTGTTTCCATGTGCTGAGTGCCTGTCCGCCAGGAGCAGCCAGGGTTTCACGCTAGTGGATATGAATATCTTGGAATCACTATAAACTGCTTTGAGGCTAGTTGCAGTGTTTCTGAGAGAGAGAAAACAAAAATGTTCCCCGAAGGTGGTGACGGTGTCCCGAGATGGCCATGGCTACATGTGGAGTGCCAAGGATGGCGAGAAGGTGTGCGAGCTACTCTTCGCAGCACCTCACAACAGCTCGGAAAAGTATATCTTCAGGGCGTGCAGGTGGGTGGTGTGTTGTCTGGATGTGACTGCACATTGGGCAAATGCTTTCATGAAACCCAAGAGAAGGCCAGCATTTTAGCGCCCATTCAAATTTAAAAACTTGAGTACCGGCATAATACAATGTTTTCTTCAGTTTCAGCTTGTTATTATAAGATGCAGTTTGCATTGTACAAAATAATATTACTTAACAGAACTAACTACTGGAACAGACCCATCATATAAAGATGCAGTGTACCATTTGCTAGTTCACCCAGTCCTAAAATATGGATTCGTTATTTAGGCGGAGCACTTCCAGCGTCTCGTTGCCGGATGTATTTTTGCCGCTTATTGGATATCTTCCTCTGTTAAAAAAGCTTAAATTGGAACCCTTTGCAAGTTCAGTAACAAATGCAAGGCCAAAGCTTTATTTATTGTAATAGTATTACAAAACTTTTCAGTGAGGTTAAATCACTTTGTATTAATGTGACCATCCTTCGCCAGGGCTGCAGTCTTTCAGAAGTAATTTTTGCCTACATATTAAGCAGTGGAACTCTCTCTACCTCCGTGTATTTTTGAATGCCCAGATATGAACAAGTTTGAAAAGTTTATGTGCGTGCATTGTAGTGCTCTCTGATATGGCCATGGCTACTACCTGCCTGCAGTATTTCAAATAAAGTATAGCAAAAACAAAAGAAATTACAGGTAAGGGTCCTAGAGTCACATTCTGAAATGGGACCTTCAAACGAACTGGAATGGTATGGAATAGTCCAACCGAAAGGAGGCAATCAAAGCATAAAGCTGCATTTTATTCTATATGTCATAGTTCATATTGCAGGCAAGTGCAAACAAAATGCTATTACGTTGAAAGGTGAAGTTGTGAGAGTTTGAATTGAACTGCCTGTTACTCTTGGGATAGCAGTGTATAATTGCAATATATTGGGAAAGAAACTGAACGCGTCTTTACACTGTGAACAGGGAACTCGCACTTGGGATGGCAATGGAGAAAGCTGTTGCCACAGAGAGTGTTATTGGAAGCACGACATCTACGCATGTTTCTAAGCTTGTATGTCTAACATGCAAGCTGCCAGTGGTCGAATGGTCATTGGTGGCCATTTTTTTCTTCATTTGCTGCGGTTAAACCTTCTCTGGAGACCATAGCCGAGTTGTTTCATATGCTGCGCAGGTTTGGCATTGTGGAAGGCGACAAGAGCAATTATCGGCTCTTCACGATATCCAATCCCGCTGTACGGAAGAAGCCGGCCTCGCGCTGCTACCTGACCAAGTGGGACATGCGGAGAAACGTCCCTGAAAGAATTCGAGCAACGGGAACAGATGTGCTGTCATCCCTAGCTGTCAGGTGAGATGGGGAGAGGTTGTTCTCCCAAAAGATGAAGTTTAATGTGTTCAAGGAAAGTGGTCTGACAGGTGTAAACGGTGTTACATATATTCCGAGAGGATTTTTCTATCATCCGCCTCGTCTCGTTCGAGCTGTAATGAGTAGCTGAATGCCACTTTAAGTGTTTAGGCCCTCTACATATGACATTTCCAACATGTTATGGTAATAACCCCTCTTTGGGTGGCTTCATGTCAAAATGTGAAAATAACGCTTGTGATTTTTTAGTGCTTGGAACGAGTCGTGTAGCAAATAGTCAGCTGTAGAGCACATTGCTGATTTCTGAACACTTTTTAGATATCTTTATTTTCAGGCTTCTGTAATGGGTAGTTGTGACTCCTATTTCTCCAGAAAGGGAGTCAAACATTGCATTATAAGTCCTTGCTTTTATGCTCAGCATTGCTAGCATGGCCATCTCAGTAATTTAATTAGTGCTTCTAGCATTTTTGTTCGTGCAAAAGACCCTTATCTGTCTTGGAAAACATTGCTTTCATTTGCATTTCGTTTGAAATATTTTAGGACCGAACGGATTTTGTAACAATGTTTGACTCATTCTAGGGTTCTGCATTCTGATTTGTGGTCAGTCATAGCTAGTGCAGGAATATTAAATATACAGCTGTAATTAAAATTTTGGTGTCTATGTTTCTGGACAGATAAGTGCAGAGGATAGGTGAATTAATGATATTCTTTCAGAGATGAACAGGTGGGGGAAAGGGGGGATATTTGTACATAGACATGTTCAAAATTAATTGGGAATATCGGTAGTAGATAAGTACAAAATACACATGACTATACCAACTAAGCAAGGAAGTAAATAGATTAACATAAAAACAAAAACAGATACATACACGTTGAAAGAACAACTTTTAGAAAAACTCTCATGAGACATGTACATAATGAAAAACTTAGCCAGGGTCAACAAAAGGTCATGTGTAGGGGTAAGGGTAGGCAGTTTACAAGGGCAAGGTGGCTATGGATGGCACGAGACAAGGATTCGAACTCCTTAAAGAGGCTTTTTTGTGAAGCTAAAGGGACCGCGTTGGCGTACAAATGGAAGAAATATTTTGCATGCTTACAGGAATATACACGTCTTCTAAGGTGTTCAAAGAGAAAATTTTTCCACAGTGATCTCTATGGCATCCTACATTCCAACCCAAAGAAATTTTGGTGGCTGTTATCACCCAAATCGAGCAACTCTCACTGCATTACTCTTTTAAATCCAGATAGTTCACAGTGGCTCCGGAACTTCGATCCGACGTCATGAATTCTTATTTTACATCTGTCTTCACCCATGAGCCTGCCTGTAATACACCAACTCTACAAAGTTTTAACTTCCCCGATATGGCCCCTATCAACATCACTACAGCTGGCATCTGTGCTCTGGTTGACAAACTAAACTATTCTAGTACTGCGGGGCCTGACAACATCACTGTAAAGTTATTAAAAGCTACAAAAAATATATCTTGTCATTTTCTAAAAATAATATTCGACCAGTGTGTCTCTAATGGCTCAATACCCTGTGACTGGAAATTGAACAAAGTTATTCCTGTGTTCAAGGCAGGTAGCCAGAGCGACCCATCGAAACTATCGTCCTATCTCATTAACCTGCATTCCATGTAAATTTCTCGAGCATATTGTATACTCTCAAATTGCGTCCCACCTGAATTTCAACTCCTTCTTTTTCAGAAATCAGCATGGCTTTCGCCGTGGTTATTCATGTGAATCACAATTATTCGAGTTTACCTTGGACCTTCACTTAAATCTTCATTCTTTGTTCCAAACTGATGTTGTCTATCTAGACTTTTCTAAAGCATTCGACCGTATCCTTCATCAATGTCTTATGTCCAAACTTTCAGGTCTTCACCTTCACCCACTTGCTTTAGACTGGATTCATAACTTCCTCACGGCTCGCTCTCAGTTCACCGTAATAGGCGGTCTTCCTTCAAATACTACTTGTGTAATTTCGGGTGTACCATAGGGGTCTGTGTTGGGACCGCTGGTCTTCCTAATTTTTATTAATGACCTTCTCTCCAATATCTTGTCCACCATCTGCCTCTTTGTTGGCGACTGCGTTATTTACAGACGTATAATTACTAAAGATGATCAAATTTCCCTCCAGAACGATCTAAAGTTAATTCAAAACTGGTGCACATTGTGGTTGATGAAGCTTGAACTAGGAAGTGTAGCTATATGCAAATTTCAAGGAAGCGCTCGAACTTGACTTGCCCTTACTGTTTGTTTCCTGAAGAGTTATCGCACGTAGAATCTTATCGTTACCTTGGCATCATTATTAATAGCAAACTCACTTGGGCAGACCATATCACAAAAATCACGGCCGACGCTTCACATACACTTGGGTTTATTAGACAATCACTTTTCACTTCCCCTCCTAACATACAAAAATTGGCATATGAAACATTTGTTCGCAGTAAGCTTGCATATGCATCCGCAATTTGGGGTCCCCATCAGTCCTACCTAATTAGCATGCTTGAATCCATTCAGAACCGTGCAGCCCGCTTCATTTCGTCAACATACGATTTTCATGCCAGCATAAGCTCAATGAAATCATCACTTGGCCTCACTTCTTTAATTCTCAGATGCAAAGTTGCACGCCTGTGTTTATTTCATAAGTTATATTTCAATTTCTCCTATCTTCGTGGTTCCCTCTTAACTCCTCCCATTTGTGCATCTCATCGTCTGTTTAATTCCAATAGCGTCCAAAGACTTCATGGTTCCACTAATGCTTTTAATAAGTCTTTCTTCCCGACCGCAATTGAAGAATGGAACCTGCTGCCCGAACCAATCACTAATGAGACTGATGCGACTAGGTTTAGAGCAATGTTGGTAAATTACTTTCTGGACTGACATGTTGTTTTTGCTTCAATTCATGTTCATGTAATTTTTTTTTTTTCTTATACTGACCTTTTCTGTTACCCACTGTGTTCTCACCCTGCTGCCCGGACCTCTTGCCAACGAATGTGATGCTCTTGGTACTAAGGCGATGTTTATAGCCCTTGTTCATGACTAGCGCGTTCTTTGCTTCTTTTTATGTTTTGTGTTATTTTGTTGTATTTATATTGACCTTTGCTCTGTACCTATTCTTGTTTACACTCCCCCCTTATGTAATACCCCAACAGGGGCCCTTAAGGGTTAATAAATGATGATGATGATAATGCGGAGGCAGGAAATGTCTTTGTCCTGCAGTAGATGTGAACTGATTGATTGATTGATGATGATAATGGTGTGATCACCCCCTCTGATGTACCAAGATTGTTATCATCTAATGCCTACATGCCCTGTACCTCTGGCCATGTAATCATAGCTCTGGCACTTCTGTGTACTGTCTACATTTCAGAGCTATGTCTAATACTTTTTTCTGTCATGACTGTAGTTACTAATTTAAGGTTCTGACCTCTTACAGTGAGGATGGCCGGTTTGTAGGAGTTGGTCACCTGTCGGGAGCTGTTGAGGTCTACATCGCATTTAGCCTACAGGCAAGTGCAGTGTTTGTATTAACCTGCGCAGAACAGGTTTTTGTTTAATTTTGCACCAACTTGCTTCTCCGCTTCTGTGCGGAGCAGTTGCAAAACATTTTTTTGTTCATAACCTCAAGGTTTGGATTGAAAATTAGTATGAGCTAGCAGAGTGATTTTCTATAGTTATGTGCTATATTTAGGGCCTGCCATATACCTGTAAACATTGGTAAGCTCCAGAAAAAAAAACTTTATTGTTATGCATGTGGAAAAGGCATATATTTGTCAGTGTCAAAGGAATTGATAGCCTCACTTCCACTGCCTGTAGCCCGAGTTCCACCTCTCTGTTAACTTATGTATTTTTTCTTGCTTTTCAGTTTCGATACACTACTGAAACACGCATTTCATGCATTTAAATGTAGACATTGTTTCTTTCAAAGTATAGATTTGCCAAGCCACATACGCTCACTCAGTCATTGTGTCATGAACCAAGCTGATTTGTGCAGATGCTCCTTGAGTCATGTTGAGGAGCCAGAAAGGTGGCACACTTGACATTGTGGCATTTGTTTTTTGCTAAAACAGATATTGTACCGAGCTGAGCATGCCCACAACATCTTTGTTACGGGGCTGGAGTTTCTCAAGTCTTGCGACGAAACGCGCCGCCTGGCGGGAAACTATGACGCCTCGCTCATCAGTATATCGGTGGACAATCACATCGTGGCGCATCATATACCATACCCAGGTGAGATGGTCTGACCACTTTGCTTGTTGAATCCACATGTGGTGAGCCAGCAGCCTGAAATCAAATTTGGGTGGTACAGTTGTACCCTGTTAACTCAGTCACAAAAACTGGAAAAACATTTTGAGGTAAGCAGAGTTTCGAGTTAAGCAAGATGCTAATGATTTCAGTGGCTAGGCCACAGAAACAAGAGCCAGTACTAACCTTTTGCTGCAAGCAAACACTTCATTGCAAGAGAGGAGCTTTCATAATACAATGTAATGGCAAAAGAAGGCACTGGGTGAAACCCACTGGGTGATGCTTGCTAGTTTGCGTTTGCATTGGGTCCGAGAAAAGAGTTCTTGAGCTGCTCAATACATCGCATGAGCTGTTGGTTGCTGCCCTTGCATTCGACCTTCTTACAGCAGCTTCTCATCGCTGGTAGCACTGGCCCCGAAAATGATTGTTACTTTGTCTTTGCACTGCTTAGCACTCAAGTACTGTGCATCTCTTTATGGTGTGTATGTGTGGCTGGACAGCATCTCACGAAAGAGCTATTCGTCCAGGTTAAAAGTGTCTTTGTCCGCATAATTCTTTTGCAGCTCAGTGAGCCTGTGTTTGCATCAGATGTCTGCAGCCTTTTCGTTAGTGGTCCCGCTTTTGCTATGAATAGGCGTCGAGGCTACGCTGTTTGTCTTCTTAAATCTGCCACACCAGCCATTGGTGCATCTGAAGTCCGTGTGACCCATTTGCAGTGCCAAATTGTCTGCCTTCTTCATGAGCATCTGGACGGTCACAGGGAGGTGTGATGGTTCGACGTTCTGAAATCATATCATAAGGCCTGCTCCTATATCTAGGGATCCGCTTGCTGGAGAAGTTTTGCTCGAAGTCATCCAATACCTTTTGTTGGTTTTTCATGACTATCGACAATGTCAAAAAAGGGATTTCGAATTCTTCGGCCCCTCTTTTCTCCACTTCCCTGATTAATGCAACTTTTTTCCTCGAGCATCAGAAATAGAAGAGTCCGCTTGGCACAGCACACACAAAGTCACAGTCAACTTGTGTTGTGCGTATAATGCGACAAAAACAAAAGAATCGCTGCACTCATTCTCACGTGCAGGTGCGATGGGCAGCGATAGATTGATTAGGCTAAGTCCTATGAACCACATGGCCCATGCCAACCTACGTCCATGAGCCCCCGTGCACCAGCTGCATAATGGTGATGGCTGCACCGAGCTACCAAGGTTGTTTGACCAGAAAGCCTCTGCAACCTTGGGAATTTCATATACATTCGCTTTTCATGACCGAATTCGGCACGCAGTAGGAACTAAGTGCTCATTCGGAGCCCGTGTCACCTCTCAGTAGAAGCTTTTAACTTCAAGGCATCTGCAGACAGCAGTACACCCGGATAAAGTTTCGAGGTAAACTGGAGCAAATATACATGGCATCTATGGGGGGTGTTGGCGCAGCATGAAAGACTTCCGACTTAACCGCGAGTTTGAGTTAAAGAGGGGTTTACCATATAGCGATAAGGTTTGAAATTATATGTTAGGAAGAGAAGGAGGAGGAAAAAAACTTTATTTAAATAAAAAAAAATGTAAAAACTTCCAGGAGGACCTCTTAGTCCAGGAGCCCTCTGGCTGTTCCTTCTAGCTTAGCCCGCTCGACCAGCCGCAACTGATCTGCAGGTTGCGTGGCTAGAAGGGCAGCCTCCCAGGAGGAGGGGGTGGGGTGTTTGACGAGAGGAACGCGGATGAGATGTGGGCATTCTCATAAGTAATGGTAGAGGGTGGGTGGGGTTGCGCTGCATGTGGTGCAGTATGGTGGGAAGTCCGTGGGGTGAAAGATGTGGGCAAATTGAGGAGATGGGAACGAATGTGTCTGAAGTTGTCGCCAGTACGTGCTGTTGATGTGAGAAAGCGTGTGATGCGATGACGGGTACGTGGCACGGCAACGATGATAGTAGTGAACAATTGTAGTGTAGTCAAGAGGTTCGATGGGGGTGTATAATGAAGGTTTGGGGAGGTCATCCACCGGCGCCTGGAAGCTTAGTTCTCGGGCAAACGCATGAGCGCGCTCATTTCCGAGGATGTCCTCGTGCCCAGGAGCCCACGTGATGGTGATGGGATCAGGAGGGGTAGGTAGAGTAGATAATATTTTAGCAGATGGAGTGTGGGAGGGTTCCTCGCAGTAGATATCTGTATGCTGTTTGGGAGTCTGTGTGGTGTGCTGAGTCTGCAACTGACTGATGTGTGCAATAACGAGTGTAATGGCCAAGCATTCGGCCTCGGCAATGCTAGTGCAGTGTATGGAGGCGGCATTAAACTTTGAGCGGCGAATGTCCGTGAACACAGCAGTGCAGGTGTGAGGAATCTCCGGATTCTGTGAAGCATCCGTGTAGATGATGTCCTGGCGTGTAGAGTACTGCTTGGAAAAATATGAGGCACGGTCTGCGCGACGGCCTTTGTGGTGTTCGGGATCCATATTTCGTGGAGGGGTTTGAGCTCGAGGAGGCTCTGCAGATGCGGAAGGATGGCTATATGATGTGTGAGGTGAGGGATCAGGGGTATTGTAGCTCACTGAGCGCAAGAGATGAGTACCTGTAGATGTTGTGCATAGTCGACATTATTGGCTGGAGAGGTGCACCTCTATGATCTCCTCAACATTGTTATGAATGCCTAATTGAAGGAGCCGAATCGTACTGGTATGACGAGATAAATGGAGGGCAGCTTTATTGACTTGGGTTTTGGTGATGTGGTGGTAGGGGAGGTGGTAAGCTAGTCGACTAATGATAAGGGCGTCTACGAGTCTTAAAGTGTCTTTTTCTTTGAGGCCATGATTACGGCTTCAAATACGACGAATGAGATGTGTGATCTGGTTGGTTTGGCACTGCAGGAAGTGTATGGTGTGGGTGGCTCTAGTGTCCTATTGAATGTGGAGACCCAGCAGTCGGAGCCGTGGTACTTTGGGAATCGGAGCGTTGCCAAGAAGTACGGTGATAGTTGGGGCACGTGGGGAAGGCTTGATGACTAGGAGCTCAGATTTCAGCGGTGCACACGCTGTGTATATGTGTGGATGGATGTGTAGCGAGTTGCAAAGTATGTTCAACTTGGCCAGGGCAACCCTTAGTAGTCCATAGTGTGATGTCGTCTGCATATATTGCATGCTGAAGTTCAGGTATAGTTTCGATTATCCGGGCTAAGGGAGTTAGGGCAACTTTAAAGAGGATGGGTGAGAGGACTGAACCCTGCGGTGTGCCTCGGTTTGGTAAATAGATGATCGGGGAGGCGTAGGACCCGAATGTGATATGAGCCGTGCGTTTGGTTAGGAATGCCTCAACGTAGCGCCAGATGCGTAGCCCGCAGTTAGTTGTGGCAAGGGTAGACAGAATGTGGTCATGGCTCACATTGTCAAATGCCTTTTGTATATCAAGGGCAAGTATGGCCCGTGTGGCATGTTTATAGAGGGTATTGTTTAGGACGGTCTCTTTCAGATGCAGTAGAATGTTTTGGGTGCAGAGATGTGGGCGAAAGCCGAATTGAGAGTGAGCAAAAAAAAACGGTGGGTTCGAGTTCAGATTGAAGCCGTCTAGAATTTGCCAAGACAACTTGTCAGAGAAATGGGGCGTAGGTTGTCTAAGAAAAGGGGTTTTCCGGGCTTAGGAATGAAGTTGATTGCAGCGTGTTTCCAAGAGGCTGGTAAAGTGCCATCCCTCCAGTGTGGGTTGTAGTAAGCTGTGAGTTGAGAGAGAGATGTATCATCGAGGTTTCGAAGGAGTTTGTATGTAATTTGGTCGGGCCCGGGTGCGGTGCCCGCATAACCACCTCCGCGGTGGTTATGTCCTCATCCAGCCTTGGGTTCGGAGGGGGAGAGGGTGGGGGCGTGGAAGAAGGTAGGGGGAGGCAAAATGTATCGCTGTGTGAGGTATTGGAGGATGTCTGTGTCTTGTTGTGCTGTAGTGTGAATGAGGCGGTGCGTGTTGATGGCTGTCTGTTTGGTGGTTGTGGGGTTGAGCAGGGTTCGGAGAATATTCCACGTTTTTCGTATGCCTAAGTACCCTGAAGGCTATTGCAGAGGTTTCGCCAGTTGGAGTTCGCCAGATTGGCTGCATACTCTATGGCCTCAGTGGTAATATGTGCGGTTCGGAAGCAGAGATTTCTGTTTTGTCGTTGTCTTTTCCATCTCTTACCGAGGCTTTGCCTTGCCTCCCAGAGATGCAGAAGATGAGGATCAATTTGGGGTGCTTGCGGGGTGTTTTTGATGTGTTTAGTAGTGCGTTTGAGTGCAAACTGAAGCTTATCTACCCAGGCGTCCAATGGGACATCGCTGTCCTTGGGAGTGACTACCGCTAATTGCTCATGAAATTCTTTCCAATTAGTGAGATGCTGGCTCTTGGATGTAAACTGTTTTGCGTCATATTGCAGTTGAGTTTGGATAATATAATGGTTGCTGCCCAGTGTGTCTGATAGTATGTTGTAGAAAATGGGAGAGCAAATGTTGGTCAGTGTAATGTCTGGGGTGGTGTCTTTGGTCGTGCTAGTGCCGATTCAGGTAGGGGCATTCGGGTCTGTGATGAGGGTGAGGGAGTGTTTTTAAGGTATCTCCGGACTGTGTTTCCGGCGTTGAAATCACCTACTATCAGTGTATGTGACCCAGATATGCGTTTGATGTCGGCTGGAAATGTGAGGAAGCCATGTCCTTTGGCACGGGTTGGGTCGTAAACTTTCGTTATGAAAAAGCTGGGGGCATCTGGTGTATTCAGTGAGTGTATGCTGAATTACTTGGTTGCTGAGTGTATGGTCTGTGGCTGTGACTGTTTTTGACGAGAATCGCAGTGCGTGCAGATAGGGAGGTGGTATTGTATCCAGTCAGAGTGAGCGAGCGCTCTGTTTTCTGAAGGGCTATGACATCCGGAGTAGTTGCGTGGTTCTGAATGTAGAATTGTAGTGATGCCCTTTTCCGTCTGAAGGTACGGCAGTTCCGTTGCCAGACTGTTATGCCGGAGGCTGCAGACCGACACGTCTTCTTATTGTGTGCCATTTTCGCTGTGCGTATGTTCCGGTCACGGCCCATACTTAGTTCGCGCGTGGATCTTGTCCGAGAGTTCATTGAAAATAGAGCATGACACGTATCCCGCATGATGATTTGATGGGCGACCAGCAGCAGCACAAGGGGCACACTTAACGTTGGGATCCCGGATGGAACTCGGGCAAGCTTTCAAGGCATGCGGCCCCGCACAACGGGTGCAACATACCTTCGAATGGTCATTCCAAGCTTACATTTCTTCAAAGCGTGCCCATACTGTGCACAGAGGTGCATGCAGGTCCTCGCACACCTCGACGGAAGTCCACCCTATGATTACTCTTGCAGAGACTGGCAAAAGCGGGGGGCTCTGTTTTAATGACGTGAACAAACTGTTCGGAGAGTTGTAGAAAAGATCATCATCATCATCATCATCAGCCTGACTATACCCACTGCAGGGCGAAGGCCTCTCCCATATTTCTCCAATTAACCCGGTTCTGTGCTAGCTGCATCCACTTGACCCCTGCGAACTTCTTAACCTCATCCGCCCACCTAACTTTCTGCTGCCCCCTGCTACGCTTTCTTTCCCTTGGAATCCAGTTTGTTACCCTAAGCGACCATCGGTTATCCTCTCTTCGCACTGCATGTCCTGGCCATGCCCATTTCTTCTTCTTAATTTCCACTAGAATGTCGGTAACTTGAGTTATTTCTCTGACCCACTCTGCACACTTCCTATCTCTTAATATTACCCCTACCATTTTTCGTTCCATAGCCCTCTGGGTTGTCCTCAACTTAAGTAGAACTCTTTTGGTTAGCCTCCACGTTTCAGCCCCATAGGTGAGTACAGGTAAGATGCAACTGTTGTATACTTTCCTCTTGAGCGATACCGGTAAGCTGCCAGCAAGCACTCGTAGAAAAGATAGCCTGACCTTACAGGAAGAGGGGTCCAGATGAAGAGTCGGGTTGCAATGATCGAGTGCAGAGATAAGCTCCTCCGGCCTGATATCGGGGTCAACCTCAATCAGTCGAATGTGTGGGTTCCACTGCTTGGAGATTCGGACGTTGACGGAGGTCCGTGTGGCCTCGATCCGTGAGATGGCAGACTTGAGGCGATGGGGGTCCTCAGGATCCCTGGAGGCAACCGTCAGGGCACAACGGGAGGCCCGAAGAGTAACAGCCCCGATTCCCTTGACTTCGAGATCTATGCTTGTCTTGAGGAAAGCCACCACTTCGTTGCCGACGTGGCCTGAGGATGCAGCAGAAGTTAAGACCATCTGGTGCGGCTGGTGATTAGTGCAGGAATCTCCGGACGCAGGATACCCACTTGAGTCAGAGGTCGCAGCAGGGGCTGCAATGGCTGCGTCTGCCTGTAGAGGAGATATTGAAGAGCCACTCAATGCAGCAGCATACGTCCCAGGGACCTGGCACTGTCGCCTCTCGCTGGAAAGGTGCACCGCAGCCGTGGTGTCCTTGGTAGTCACCCCAGCAAGCCTCGTTCGGAGGACACTCAGTTCACGATCTCGCGCAGCCAAAGAGGTCCGAAGTGTTTGGGAATGGTTCAACTGGGCGACAGCACACGCGAAGAAGTGCGCAGTGTGGCAGTACAGGGCACAGACCAGAGGCAAAAGGACTGCCCTGGTTGAGGGACAAATCTTGTTATCCCTGTCCAGAATAGCCGCAACGATCTGCTCATGGACCCTCATGGCGTCAGCGTCCATTCCAAGTTCCAAGCTGTTGTACTTTGGCGACTCCCGAGTCCACAGTTGACTGCGGCGGAAGGTCCAGGGTTTCCGGCAGCTTAGAAATGTCGCATTCCAAATGGAGACTGGCAGATGGGGAGGCAGGGTCGGACTTCGGAAGCTCACCAGAAGGAGCAACGTCGGGGTTGTAGGAGGTCAGATTCGTGACGACGTTAGAAGCCGCCCAACAGGAGGACGTGTCGCACGGAGGCGGTGGCCCGCCTGAAGCAGCCTGGTCGGTCATGGCCACAAGCAACCGGTAGGCCCAACCCGCCAGCCGCCAGATACCAGAAGGGGGAAAATCGATCCTAAGGTACGGACCAAAGGTCACTCAGAGTGTCCATCAGGTCTTACCGGTCCCCGCCTAGTAGCATTGATGCTAAGGGGCCCGGCAGTTCATATAAAATTCAAGCACCCCGAAAAGCGAAAAAAAACGGCCTGCCACCCAGCCGTCTTCGTCTAGGAACAGGAAACTGACGGAGTGTAAGATTAAAGATAAAAAGAGAGCAGGAGTTGGTTAGGGAACCAATGCAAGTTAACCGTGATTATGATCATCATCAGCAGCAGCAGTAGCAGTAGAATCTGCCTAACTACATCCACTGTCATGCAAAGGCCTCCCCCCATGGTAGACAGGCATAGCAGGGTGCTTCAGATCATCGGGTATGCGAATGATGTAAGGAGGTATGCAAGATAAGGCAGCTGCAGCTCTTAGGCAGGCATAGTAGTGTGCATCATGATGGCTGTCAGGTGTGCATATGTAGTAGGGAGGTTTGTGCGATTAGGTGGCTGCGGCTTGCACAGGAAAGGTTTGAAAGGTGGTCAGTGGGAGAGGCATTTGCCTTGGAGCAGGCATTACTGGGCTAATAATGGTGGCTGAGAATGTTACATTGTACAGGAGATAGCATATTTACTCAAGTGTGAAGTGAGGCTGTTTTGTTACCAGAAATAGGAATAACAACTTTTATTGAAAACAGCATGTGAAAATCGGGACCCAGCCAGCAACGAACACAAGCGCTGACTAATGACTGAAGACTTATTGCAGTGCTTGCAGTAAATGCAGCAGTAATTGAAATACACAAAGAAAAGCAATGATAGTGTCCTTTTGTCAAATTTTTCATCATTGCTTTTGCAGGATTTTCTAATATACTTTCCTTCTCAAAGTTACAGGTGGGGTGCTTACACATGCTGCAGCTTTCTTGTCTATAATGCAGGCTTAGTATATCTCATATATGTGCAATATGCAAAGAGACATGACAAAATGACGCCGCCTTTGCCTTATTTTTTTTAAATCTTAATTCTTGTATTTATTGTGAGCACGGCAATAAATTCCGCTTTTTGTCAATGCCTGCGTTGGCCATTCCATTGGCTGTGTGATGTTTTTCATGCACTGTTTTTCATACAAATCGTGTACTAACTGGCCTAGCTGGTTTCTAGAAGCGAGAAATGTAGGAGAACACAGATTGATTGGCAGTACTGAATGGAGAATAAAAATAAGGCAGTAAATAATAATAAAGAATAAACTTGACCTGTGCCGTTGCCGAGGGGGACGACATGAGCTTTTGTCATAGCCCTACTTTTCAGTTCGCATCGTGCATGATGCAGTGCACGTCGTTTGTTGATGTCTGCTTGGTGATTTCGTTCATATCTCTCACGTAACGGATATTTTGATGCACATAGCATGCTTGCAAATCATTTTTGGGGTGGTTCTGATAGGATGAACTTCAATTTCTTTCCTTGAGAGTTCTTAAAGGGAATCTACTGTAAATGCAGATTCTCATACTGTGATCCTAATGACTAGATATTTCGTTTTTTTTTTCGCCTGCAGCTACTATGGGCGTCATGGGCTTGCTTGCCATGTTCGTCGGAGTGATACTCATGGTCTATCTGCTGATGGACTTCATCGGACTTTGAAGCCACTGACTGTCGCAGATGATGTTTTGAGTACCGCCTCCCCCCAAGAAGCACCGCCGGACTTGACACCGACAGCATTCCAAATCATACCACTACCTGCAGACTGTTCCCAGCTGACACCTCATTGTGTGCTGGTTTCTTCGCATTTGTATTGGCTATAGTTTGTGCAAACTACTTGCTGGATACTGCGATCAAATCTCTTCATAGTTGTGCATCTGCTTTGCAGGCACGATGGTTTTGTTAAAAGAAGCCAGTTTTTAGCGTTTACACTGGCACGATCCTTGTTCCTTGGGTGGTTAATGCAATGCCAGGTTCATGTGAAACTAAAGAAGAAAAAAATAGGCAGACTTAAAAAAAAAATGCTGGTGTTATAAGTGCCATAGAGAGAGTGGCAAAAAGTTTGCGTACACTTGTAATGAGTATTAGAAAAAGCACTCCCGCAGATTTTCAGCACCACAGTCTGTAAAATGAATAATAATGGCTTTTAACTCTTTTTCATGCCCTCTTCCGCATGAATTTTTTTTTTTTTTCACAGTATATTTTAGACTGCAAAGTTTTCTCCTGCTAAGTAGTGCGTAGCTTTTTCTTTTTTTTTTTCTTTCACAATGAAAATGCTACCATGGTCCTTGTACAGTTTTGCTGAAGATCTTGTTACATATTGGTTCTGCTGTGATGCCACATTGTACAAATGTCATTCTAGCTTGCCTAAGAGGAGGAGCACTTATATTCTCTACCTTTAGGCATGACAGATGTGCATTTTTTTGTACTTATTTGAACACTTGCAAGCTGATTGTAGAGATCTTGTTCAATGCATGATGAAAGTCGTGCTTGAAGTTGTGTGTAGTACGCTGCTGTTCTATTGTGCTGACAGCTTAGCTTACAGAACATTGGCATCTTTTTAAAGACTCAACCCTTCGCCTGTCAAAGGTGGGTATCTGTGCTAGTCAGACCTGGAATTGCCTTTTTCGAAATAAAAACAGCGCTCTTCAATCAAAAGCATAACCTGACTTTTGCGTTTCTGATGATGATGCTTCAATTTTTAATGGTGCAACAGTGCCGAAGGGTAACTTGACTAATGTGTGTTTTGCACAAAAATGAAATGAACATGTTTTCGAGTATTTCATTCAAAATGAGTCAAGCGCAGGGCTTGGGTTAAGCTTGGTACACATTTGTAAAACTGGTAGTTAAAACCAGTTTAGCAAAGTTGTGGTTGTTTTGTGGTTATGGCCATCCTGGCAGTAGCACAAAACACCAGTGTGCAGATATGTACAAACTAAAGAAAGGCACTATTTTTTTATTTATTTATTATTTTTTTTGACGTCATACTCAGTGTTGCTGCCTAGATGAGCACTATTCAACTGGCGCAGCTGTCTGCATATTTACAGCGTTACAGGATTCGGCTGATTTAGTCATGTTTGGGCATGGCTGCCACATTTCTACAGGAGCAGACTGCAAGACAGCTTGCTTGGTATACAAATTTCAATAAGGCTGTGTGATACATTAATCCAACCACTTTGCTACTTTTCCTAGCTAATCTGTGGTATTTGATCGCAACTCGCCTGTTCTTGTACAAGCAGCGATAAAAACTGTTGCTAATTAAGCGACAAAGTGATCTCAACACAGAATAGCACTCTTGTCAGCTATGGGGTTATATTGAGGTGCGCACTGAAAATGCTACCACGGTGCACCGCGAATGGACAGTTTCGATTATGTGCTGCAGTAGTAACCTGTTGCTGAAGGGATGGACAGCATCTATATTGAAGCAGTGCAGAGTGTCATGGGCAGTTGCGTTTTTGCATTTGTCAGTGCTTTAACTTGGATAGCTATACTGTGGTTTTATTTTATTCATTGTGGCGACTAAAGCGGTAAAAGCTCAAATATGAATCTAATTTTCTCCTGCCTGCACTTACCCCCAGCCTAGAGCAGTCAACATCCAAGTCTATTCGGATATTATAGTGCATGTGCCATAATTTCATGCAGTTTCTGTCCTGGATTTCAAGATAAAATCTTGAGTTTTAGTTACGTGCTAATGCGCAATGTTAATGAAGTGGAATTAGTGTTTTGCAAGTGTTGCACCTGCCATATTGACAAACGTTATGGCCTAAATACAAATTTACTTTCACGGGGACTGCCAGCAATGTCGGTAGCAAATGCTCGCAGTTCAAATAATTTAGCAATTAGACAACTTGGTAGTAGCTAATTAAAGTAAAGCACAAAGTGTGTATGCCACCAAAGATGACAACTCTACAGACTCTGACTCAAAAATGGTGTGGCCATATGCAACTACCATAAGTAACTCGCCTTATGTCTAATTGTTCTGCGTCAAAGTCTTGCATGGGCATATGAGCTTTTTCTACAGCTCATTACTTTTGGTTATCAGTGACTTCTATACTGGCCTGACAATCAGGTGACATCAAAGTAATGACAATGAGCAGAAATGATTTCATTAAATAATTTCTTAGACACTTCCCAATGTAGCTCAAGGCACGACAACATACGACACTTGGCTTCCGACGTCAACTCTGGTGCCATCAAGTTCGAGTTCCACGCCACTCTTGTCTGCCTTGATTCGAAAGATGGACCCCGGAGGAATGGCTACTTTGCCGGCTTCCTCGTATCCAAGAGCAGGAATCTTTCGTGGCCCCGCGTTTGGGTCTTCATACCTTAGAAGCTTCACACTGGCTCCTTCGAAGCTGGCGTGGCCACCCATCCTCTCCAGCCGCGCCAAAACTTTGGCTGCACTATCGCCATCCAGCACCGGAACCAGCACCTCGAAGCAACCCGAAGCAGGCTGCTGATTGATGCACCGCACGTTGACAAAAGTGTCGCTGCAGAAGACTGCACGCGGCTGGCCTGGGCAGCACTCTTCGCGGATAACCTCCTCAGCCTTTGGGTCATCACTGTACTTGACCTCAGCATCATCCACTTCCAGGGTGTTCAAGATGTACCTCAAGTTTTCTAGAAGCACCTCACGCTCATCAAAGTCGAGGGTCACATTAAGTGCGTCAATCCCCATCTTCTCAACCTTCTCGCGCATGGCCTGTGCGAATGGCATGACCTTTTTCATGTGCTTCTTCAGTTCGGATTTGTCCTTCAGCTCTGTGGAGATGACCTTGTTGTCGGGAAGACCATTGTGCTTCTGGAAGAGCTGCTTCAATGTGGTCAGTATGGTCAGCTGCCATGGTGGGAAAGTCTTGGCCACCCATATTGTTGCACGGATCATCTGCGGCCCGGGAGGATGCATTGACAGGTCTTTCTTTTTGCTGCACTTGCTTCCGGCAGCCCGGAAGGCCTTTAACCGCAGGCGGAACTCATGCACGGCATCCATTAGGTACTGTGAGGACTTCAGGAGGACTTCATCAGGGGCGGAAACAACTGGCCACCTGGTGTGCATTATGCTCGTCTTTTTCCCAAGCAGAGACCACACATGCTCACAGATGTGAGGGCAGATTGGACTCAGGATGACTGCCTGAGTTTCGATGAATTTCAGGACCAGCTCCCGATGCATTCCTTTCAGCACACACAGCTCACGATACTTATCCCTGGCTGCTTGAAACTCGAAGAAGCCAGTTCTGAGGGCTTCCTTGAACATCATCTGGTCAAAGTGTCCCTTGGTTACCCTTACTCCATGGCTCATATCAGCTTCGAAAGCTCTGTCTACATAGCTGTCTGTTGGGCCCGTCCGCAAGGAAGAGAGCGATGCGAGCATCTCTTTGACCCATTCCAGGAAAGTGTATAGTCGCAGAATTCCAGCGTCTGCCATTGTCTCAACAAAGTTTGCATCTTCGATGCCGTCTCCAGCATCTGCAAGTGCCAGCCGCATTCCGTCAGCCGAAAATTTGTCCAAGGCATCTGCAAGGGTGAGGAAATTCCCCGTAGACTTGGACATCTTCTCCGAGTTAAGCAACAGGTGGCCATTGGCTCGCATTCCAAGAACCCACTTTTGAGGCTCTTCAGGCCACATGGCACAATGGTTAAAGATGCAGTAGGACAGATGGTTAGGTATCAGGTCTTTGCCAGAGCAGCGGAGATCCATGGGATACCAGAATTCAAACTCTTTTTTCATGGCATCAAGGGCTTCTTTCTTCTGTATCTTGGCCTTGCTGGCAATGTTGAGGAAGACATAATCCCAGGCTTCTGGTGTCATGTCTTCAGGCTTGATAAAGTAAGGAGGGCAAGACGACATGCCCATAAGGTCACTTCCTTGAAGGTAGTGGGCAACAGTGTAGTATGCCATGTAGATTGTGGAGTCTGACAGTGACTCTATCAGCCATGATTCATCCCAAGGCAGCTTTGTTCCCAGGCCATATGTCCTGGAGCACGCATGCTCGCAAAGCCAGTCCAGAGTGGCCTGAAAGTTCTTGCGCACCTCCTCTGAGTAAGTCTCCATCTTGGACAAAGCAGTTCTTGCCATATCTTTCCACTTGGGGTCACCATAGTCAAGGTACCACTGATCACACAGTGCTACAACACACTCATCACCAGAACGAGCGACAACTTTTTTCTCGGGCTCCATGTACACAACTGCTTTTCCATCATCAATCATGCCTTTCTGGATTTCTTTCTTGACATCTTGGATCTTTTTTCCCTTGTACGGCCCAACTAGTAGCACTCCTTCATAAAAGCCCTTGAGGTAGACTCTCTCCTTTGCTTCCTGGAGCTTGTCTCGGTCATTCTGGCTCTGAATTTTCAGTTCATCACAAACTGCAGCAGCGCACAGCGATCCATAGCCAGGCACCTCCAAAATAGGAACAGGCTCAAACGGTAGTACCATGCTGTCTGCAACACCATATTTTTGCCGCAAAGCATCTTTGTTCTTGAGGTCACGCAGTGCAGCGAAGTCATCTGGCGAGTCCGAAGGCACAGATGTTACCACTCCAGTTCCTTTGTCTTCCTTGATAATGAGCATGGGAAGTGCGTAGATGACCCTGTGGCATGTCAGCGGTGATGACAGGCCAAGACCAATAAGGTCTTGCCCCTTAAGCTTCAGGAGGATCTTAACGTTGCCAGTTTCTGCAGTGAAGCCCTGGTAGCTCATATTAAGAGCAGATCGATATGTGCAAACAAAAACGTCTTCATTCTTAAGCTCGAAGGCAACATAGTCCATGTCAGGTCGAACCCAGCAGTTGGTCTGCCCGTACATCGTCTCTGGTCTCAGTGTGGCAGCAACTAGAAAGACACTGCGGCTGTGCAGTGTCTTAAGAGCTGCGGGGAAGGGTTCGACTGCCTTCATTTTCACAAGCGTGTATTCTTGCGGTCCGACGCCTTCACCGGCACTACGGTCGTGGTCCATGCATGGCTGATTCACCTTAGGCGAGAAGATTGTGTAGCGTTTGCCGAACTTGATGCGCTGCCGCTCTTTGAGACGAAGGAACTGCCAGCGGACAAACGAATCGTAAAACGGATTAACATCCGTGGTCACAAATGAACGCCGCCAGTCAGCTTTAAGACCCATCCTCTTGAGGTCCTCCTTGATTACGGGCGGGAAGTAGTGGAGCCAGTAGCTGGCATCGGCAAACTTGACGATTTCGTCATCCGAGAGTCCCAGCGACTGCATGATTTGCCACTGGTACTTCGCTGCCACAGTCTTGGCGGCAGCCTTGCTCTTCTTCCCTTTAGCTTTGCTTTTGACTGCGGCCTCGGCTGAGTCACCAGCGTCGAGTTCTTTGACATCGTCTTCAGGTACGTCGTCGGGGAACACGGGAGGGCAACCGTACTCCTCAATCTCCCTAGCCAGTTTGTCGGCACAGGCTTTGATCGGCATTCCGGTGGCATGAAAGCCGAACGGAAAGAGGCACTTTTTCCCAAGAAGCCGCTGGTAGCCGACAGCGAACTCGCACTTTGAAAGCGAGAACGAGTGGCCCAGATGAAGACGCCCATTGACATACGGATAGGGAAAAGTGACGAAAAACTTTCCATTCCCGCTGCCGTCGTCACCTGCGTCTACCTCAAATACTTTCTCAGCCTCCCACTTCGACTGCACATTAGATTCGATTTCTTGAAGAGCACGTACTTTGAAAGTTCCTTTTCGCTCGCCGGTAGATGCCATGTCACTCCGCACAGGTAATTGAGTCAACTGACGTTCGCTCACAGCACACTGGGACAAAATCGCTGCCACTCACAAGGATAAAGCGCAAAATGGTACCACACATCAGCCAGTTTCATACAACCAGCGATTCAACATATGATAATGAACTCAACTCGTCAGCCCCACGTTACACCCACGTGTAAAGCCGCAACGCAAGAACAACGCAAGCAAAAGCAAAACTGACGACATGACACATGACGACATGACAGGAACCGGAACTGTTGAAATTGTTGACTGAACAAAAAAGTGTGACAATGTAGACGCTCAAAGTACAAAAAAATAATCTAAGCAGTAATACACTATAAACCATATTTTAAGAACGTAGCTAAGGTTTTGTTTTTAATGTTAGGTTTGGATAGCAGCCAGCGCCTGATTTAAACCCAGATGCAAGTACGGCGGTCGGCGGTAAGGCGGTTATCTCTTTCTGTGTGGTACTGGCGGTACGGCCGTACGGCCAGTACGGCTTTCAACGGTCGTCTGCAAAGCATGGAACACAGAAATTTGGAGGCCCCTGCAAGAGGCCTCCGAAGTCCGCGGAACGGTGGAATGAGGATATGGCTAACAACTGTCAAATGGACTCATGCCACGTGAACATGTCTCGAGTTTGCACGGCAGGAACGCAGCAGCACTGCTGGCTCAGGGAGGAACTGTCACATTGGAACGCCATTATGAACCGCATTCACCAGCAGCTGCGCGAATACGAACCTGGCAAACTGTCCATACAGACGCTGCCGTTGCCGGGGCTCCAGTTCACCTCGGCATCGATCTTCCACGATGCTGAAGTTCTGCTTGTCTGGCTTCTGGATCACCACAGGTGCGTCGTGAAGCTCAACATGAAGACGGAACTGCCTGCGAAGCTCCTGAACAAAACAATGCGGCACAGCTCGAACCTGATACACGTGATACTGCAGCGCGCAGGTAGAAAGGACAGAATGTTGGCAAGGCATTAGATGCACTGCGCACCGTTGAAAGTCTTAGCATCACCGACTTTTTTATCGGTGACAGTTCGCTGCCTGCTCTGTGCAGCTTGATTGTGCGTAGTGCATGGACCCTCACAAAACTGGAACTTAAGGGCCTGTTGTTTCCTTACAACCGTGGCAAAGCCATAATGGACGCTGTGTCAGAAACCAAAACACTGCAAGAGCTGGTGTTGAACACGTTTCGTGTCACCATACCCGTCCTGGGTAAAATAGCCGAACTTATCAGGTCGCCCCAGACGCTGAGAAGGCTTACACTGATCTTGGCACCTGCCCTACACTCCAGTTGGGACGGAGTGGCTTACGCCGTGAGACACAATACCTCCCTAGTCGAATTGAGTATTGGGTCGCAGTTTGCCTATTACTGGCTCGTTCCTCTGCTTGAGGCACTCGAAACAAACAGCACTCTGAAGAGCCTGTACATAACAGCAGCATTACGTACAGACGAGATTTTAGCACTCGGCAATAGTTTAACAAAAAAAAAACAGGTCTGACGACGCTGAAGATTTCAGGATCGCCCATCAGTGTCACCTTGGTTAGAATGTTGGCAAACGTGCTTCTTGTCAACTCAACGTTGGAGTGCCTGGACCTAACGTCGTCATATGGAATAGACTTACATGGAGTGAAGGATCTCTACGCTGTACTCACAAAGAACAACACGCTCAAGCGACTGGCTTTTTCAATAGCATACTCTGCTGGCAGGGACGGGTAGGTAGTTATCCATTTCAGGTCATTTGAGTATTGGAGCTCAGCTGAAAGCTGAAAGGAGTGGAGTAGTATTAGAAACCTAATATCAACGCCGTTGTTGATGGGCCGATATCTTGTATGAAACAAAAGGAGCAGCTATCCCGTTTCTTTATGAATATGCTTTAGGCATGTATTTACTGGGATTTACTGATTTGAATGTTAGCAATCAGCCTAATTACATCCATGCTTCTATTAACCTTCAGTTAACACTTTTTTTGTAAGCTTTAGCCACTTTATACTTGCCCATCCAAGTCTCCGCTTCAGGGATTTGAATGGCATATAGATATTATTTCTGCATTCTCATCTATTCCTACAATAGCTCCATTTGAACAATAGCTCCATTTGTTCCATTGCACAAAAAATTTGTTGGGGAACTTGGATCTTTCAAGAGCGGTAAGGCAAAAGCCTAAAACCCTTTCCTCCAACTCTTTGCACTCATTTGCTTTTTTTTCTTTCTTGCTCCTTTTCCTCCTTTTTCTTTTTTTTGCCTTTTTACTCTTGACTGACTGTTTTCGATGCTGTAATGCAATCATGAGGCTTTAAAGCCTCGCAATGTTTTTGCACATTTTTTACGCAATTTTGACGTATTTTGCACAGTTTCAACGTCCATGGCTGTTTTGACATCGTCATGCTATATCGACGTCCTTGGCTATTTTGACGTCGAATTGACTTTCTTGGCTGTAAATCATTCAATGAAATTTCACATATAGAGACATTTTTTTCACCCTCTACCTCAAACAACCATTCTTTAACTCATAAATAGCGTCACTCTTCAACAGGGATGATGTGTGACACACTCTGCGGACGGACACTTTCTGCAAACACCCTTGAGCCTACCTGAAGTTTGCTCCCACTACACCAGCGCCGCCTCCTCCTCTGGCGGTCATTTCTGAACGACTGGTCGGGGACGTCGTCGGGGGAGCGCATTGAACCACCCACGTCCCGAATGGTATGCGCGCTGCTCGCACCGTCGGCACCCTCTCCTTCATTGTATGCACGCGCTGTCTCACTCATAGGTGCACAAAAGAGATGTTGCTGGTCGCTGTGAGTCTGGCCGGCGTTCCAAGGCGTTCAGAGAGGGAAAAAAAGGTTATTGTGTCCAGGGGTGCGGAATGGCTTCTCTTGGTTCTTTTTATTAAAAGCACACAACAGCACCATGCTTGCAGTGCCACAGAATGCTAGCCCTGCAAGTGCATTTGCCACTGCTTGTAAACTGCTGCTTTGGAGATGCTAAAAAAAATGTTCGCGATGAAACTTCTTTGTCGCACAGTTTACGAGTACAGAGAAAGAGGAGACGCGCCCATAATTTTTTGCCATGAACGGCCTCCAACTAGACCAGACTTCTATCCAATTGAAAAAGTATGACATTATTTATTGCAGAAACATTTATTTACCACACTTTTGAACGGAATCATAGCATTTAGTTAAGCATTTCTCCATTATTGTTATTTACTTACGAATGTTCATGCGGGCGAATGCAGTTTCGAAAAAAGAATTTTGAAGTCAAAACGTTTGTCATCCACATCAGTGATCATTCGCTTATGATCGATGGCTCTGCAGATAGGTTTTCTTGAGGGTACGCGTGCGCTGTGATAGCATGAAATAAATAAACAACCGCTTTTCTCTATGGCACTTATTAGTCAAGCTTAATACATTTTTCTTTTAACCATAAGCGAGCAGTTGGTAGGCATATTTGGTGAATGGTCTCGTCTTTCTCTTCAGCCTCGCATATCGCCTTCAGGACTCTTAATTTGCGTTAAAATAACGGTAATTTTCATTATTATTAGCACAAAAAATATCAAAATCCAATCTATTAAGTCAGCGAAGTTCCGTGCACCACACTGAGCCATCGAATAAAATTTTGCATTGTGAAGATGACTATGTAAAAAATAGATTTACTTTCCACGTTGTAAACTGTTTTGCCACTTAATTACTTGCAGAACTAAAAGCGCCGTTAACATAATGGCGTTTTCGTCAATTTGCCTTACGGAGAGGACATTATCCACAAATTTTTTTTTTCGCGTTTGCGCTGAAAGATTTCCCTAATTCTATGAAGAATGCGCATGCGTAAACACGCGACTGCATAAACATATCTGCAGCAGCCCAGCACGTGCAGAACTGACCCCTTTCAAGAGCCACTCGCGCAGCTGTTCAATGTGAGGGAGAACCGGCCTGCCCGGTCAATTATCGGGACGCCGCCGAAGAGGGCGCTTTTCCCAGTGGCTGTCAGAAGTAAACAAAAGGGATAAAAATGCAGCTAAGAAATTCTGGCAACACTTGAATTCCCTGAATAATAAGACTAGCCTAGAGCAGAGGTCTATTGTTACAGATCAAGGTATTCGGCTAGAAGGGGAAAAGGCAATAGAGCATATACGACTAACGATGTCAGAAAAGTTTAAAGAACAAAGAAATGTAGTAGGTGCCTTAGTAGAGGACGATAGACCGGTTAGTGCAATTGTTCCAATTGGACAAAGAGAGTGGGAAAGGGCTGAGAAGAGAGTACCAAGTAGCACATCAGCAGGCCCAGATGGTATTCCTGTTAGGTTATTAAAGATGTTGGGTCCAAAGTCTAAGGAAACGTTAAGAGAGGTGGTGAGCAAAATGTTAATGGATGGCAAAGTTCCTGATGAATGGAGACTAAGTAGAATGAGCATGATATATAAGGGAAAGGGGGACAAAGCTGACATAGGCAACTACCGTCCCATAACAGTAACATCAGTGGTCTACAGGGTGGTGATGCAGATTATAAAGGACAGACTGCAGGCATGGGTAGAGAGCAAGGGGGTGCTGGGAGAGCTGCAGAATGGCTTCCGGAAACAAAGGAGGTTAGAGGACAATCTGTTCTCATTGACACAGTGTATCGAGGTAGCAGAAAAGGAACACAGACCCCTATGGCTAGCTTTTCTAGATATCAAAGGAGCCTATGACAGTGTACTTCAAGAAGCCTTATGGAGTATTCTGGATGTGTTAGGTGTGGAAAGCAGAGTAACTAATCTTTTAAAAGATATTTATAAGGATAACCAAGTGCTAATAAAATGGGAAAAAAAGGTGTCGAAGCCTGTAGAGGTAAAGAAGGGGCTTAGACAAGGATGTCCCCTGTCACCTTTGTTGTTCATGCTGTACCTGCAAGGATTAGAGGCTAAACTAGAGGGGAGTGGACTCGGCTTCAACCTTTCTTTATTCAAGCAAGGAGAATTTATCCCACAGTCATTACCAGGACTAATGTATGCAGATGATATAGTACTGATGGCTGACAACAGGGTAGATTTGCAGGAGTTGATGGATATCTGCGGTACAGAGGGAGATAAGTTAGGTCTGCAGTTTAGCAAGGAAAAATCGGCAGTCATGATTTTTAATGATAATGAGACCGGCGAACATAGGATACAGGAGGACATGCTGGAAGTAGTGGATAAGTACAAGTATCTTGGGGTGTGGATAAATACTGGAGCTGAATACCTAACGGAGCATGAAAAATATGTGGCAGCTAAGGGAAGTAGAAACGCAGCCGTCATGAAAAACAGGGCGCTTTGGAATTACAATAGGTATGAAGTGGTGCGAGGGATTTGGAAAGGGGTGATGGTTCCTAGTCTGACTTTTGCCAACGCAGTCCTGTGTATGAGATCAGAGGTCCGAGCACGGTTGGAAATTAAACAGCGCGGGGTGGGTAGGCTTGCTTTGGGAGCTCATGGGAATACGCCAAACCAAGGTGTGCAGGGTGACCTGGGATGGTCTTCTTTTGAGAGCAGGGAAGCTGGCAGCAAGATAGCGTTTGAGCAACGATTGAGAAAAATGGGAGAAAAGCGGTGGGCTAGGAAAGTCTTCAGCTACCTCTACATGAGGAATGTTGACACAAGATGGAGAAGGCGGACAAGAAAATTGGCAAGCAAATATTTGGACAGCAGTAGGGGGACCAGCCAGGAATTATCAATTAAGAAAAAGGTTAAGGAAACAGAGAGGGGTCTGTGGAAAACAGGGATGGAGACTAAATCAGCATTAGAAATGTACCGAACGTTCAAGCAGGAAATAGCCAAAGAAAACATTTACGATAATTCTAGGGGCAGCCCATTGTTGTTCGAGGCTAGGACAGGAGTATTGCGGACTAAGACGTACCGAGTCAAGTACCAAGAGATAGACACGCTGTGCAGGGTGTGTGGGGAGGATGAGGAAACGCCTGAACACTTAATAATTTCCTGTAAAGGGCTCCGCCCTATAGTTCAAGGCAATGGGCCTGGGCCAGATTTAGCCAAAGCATTGGGGTTTAAGGATAATGAAGGGAAAATAGACTTTAAAAGGGTAGAAATAACCAAACGAAGGTTAGCTGATTGGTGGCTGAAAGGAAGGCAAGAATAGGCCCACACTATATATTACTATTCACGGCTAGGTGGCCTGTGGCGCCGCCGCCCGATTCAAAGGGTTCAGCCTTATCCATCCATCCATCCATCCATGCAGCGCCCTCCTGCGAAGCTGCGGTCCCCTATAGACCGAAACCGTGTTTATAAAGAAAGGGGGCCGGCCGTTCACGACGCTGCAGCAGACAGGGGGAGAAAAGTAGGTTTAGTGTCCATAGAAATACATGGAAGGGGAAATGTTCAAAGCAGTTTTCTAATTTCTCAGGGCACCTATGATGTCGTTTCCTGGTACAGTGCAACCATGAACATCCTAGAATATATTGTGAAAGCGTGAAACACCATTTCAGAGGTGCGGTATATTTAAAATACTGTGAATTAAATGTATTGGGAGTGCGAGTTGGGAGGCTAAATATATGCGTTATGAATAGGGGTTGGACTTCTCCGTTTAAATCGAAAAACACCGATAAAGGTATGCCGAAAGCATTTTAAAAAGTTCGGTTTAAACCGAAAAAGGTCTGTACCTCCTCATGCACACCGCGAAATCTCGATGACCGGAAAAAAAAATTACAGCAGTGCTCAATCCAGGGGCATGATGTGAGACAATGGGATCGTTGGTTTAGTTACAGTGGTGGAGGGTTTTGAGGCATTGTTCATGGCCTCAAGAATAGGGATGTAATGGCAGCCGTGCTTCCTGACCCTCATAAACATGTCAAGCGTCCGATAAGAGGCGCGTACCGCAAGGCAGGTTTTCGAGAGGTGAAGGACAGACCAGGGCATTTGCAGCGCAAGTGCTTCTAGGAAATCGCGAAGACCAAAGCCCGCGAGTTTCTTGCCACGTGACACTTCACATTTTTTAAAGTGATTTGGTTTATGCAAAAATTTGATGGTAATAAATATTTCAGTTACTCCTTTCTCTACCATATGAATTAATGGTTTACATATGCGTTTTGTCATAACGCTAATTTTCCTCGTGGATAGCATTTTCTTCCAAGAGCTTGGCTGTATATATGACCAACTGTATATAAAATAAAAGTGCATAAAACAATATGCTAGAAAAAAGAAAGCCAAGATAAAATGAACACTACGTCACTTTTAACTGTACACGAATCCCTCTTATCTCACCGAAAAAAAAAAACAAAAAAAAACGATATTTCTTTAGCAGAAAATGATATTAACAGACAAAAACCGAAAGGTGGGTTTGCAAAATAACACCGAAAAAAGTCAGCCGAATTCTCAAAAAATAAAAACCAAAAACTCCACCCCCTAGTTATGAAGCAGTAGATACTGCTGAGAGGATCGCTATCTGCTGGGTGTTTTGAGTCCCGCAAGCTTCTCTTGTAGCCTTATATGCTGTCATATGCATTGAATTTGCTTACTATTAACAGTCGTTCAAGGTATACAACCTAGGGAAAACCACATTCAAAAAGCAGTTCTGAAACGTCATGACAATGGAACAAAAGAGAACAGCCCACTGTAACTGGAGGCGCAGACGACACGCTATTCGTCTGCTGCTACGTGCAGTTTATTTATCATGCTGTGAGAGGATTGTCTTCAGCTTAACAGTTAGTACCTTTTGAGCAGCGGTATTCAAGAGGGAATGTAGCCTATGCGGCAGCATGTTGGACGACACGAGAAACTTCTCGACTGCGAAAAGCACTCAGCGGATAGCTACTTTTTCAGGAATATGTCGGTCTTTACAATGCACATTTATCGAGGCACTTTAAAATTAACTTCAGTATGACGTAGCATACATCACGTGTTTTCTTTGAAACATCCGCTAATGTTTAATGATCTGCCATGTTTACTGGTGCGCTCCGAAACCCGAAAATTATTTTGGTAAGGGGTCCTTGCATGTGTTTCTATGAGCCGTGCTCCTGACTTGTATCCCCATGTTAGACGGTGTTTTCAAAATACTCTACCTCTGTAATGAAGTTTGTAGTTTCACAGAGTGTTCTAGGATGTTCATAGTTACTCTGCACCGAATGAAGGCGTCATAGGCTCACTGTGAAATAAAAAAAGCTGCTTTGAAATTTTTTTGGTTCCATGTATTCCTATGGGTGCTAAGCCTTCTTTTCGTCCCCAGTCATCCCAGCCTAGTGTAGCAGCGCTACTCCATATTGCTTGCATCACAGATTGGTGTTGGTATATAAAGGCTTACACCTTAATACTGCACAGTGTGCTCCACTGCAGTTGGCTTGCCTAGTCTAGTCATGCTAATTATGAGGCATATACATTGTGAGCCTTCTACGGGTCTTCTTTCATTTGTACATACCATCGTCATCGTCCCGCAACGCCGGCTCCAGCATGCGCCTGGGTTCACCATCAGATTAAAACGCTGACACGGCGTACCTTGCCTTGCCGTCATGACTTTGGCCTTCTTTCACAATATATATAAATAAATAAACAAAATGAATGAATGAATGAGCAAATGAAAGTTCATATGTGAGGCTTGCTGTTCCAAAGTGGCACATTTTCTTTATTTTCAGAGGAAGGGTGGCCAGCACGTTGGTAGAGTCTGGCTGCACTTACTGCATTGTGACTAACTGGCAGACAGGAGAGTTTCCCTTCCTCATCAGGGCTCTGAAGGAGGAGCACAACGCACTGGTGGAGCTGCCTCTGTATGATGACGTCGAGCTTGGCATCATGAGGCCCGAGTTGTTTGGTGCCATGTCTGCATGCATGACTCTCCAGAAGCTTGTGGTCACATCCTGGGACTGCTATTCCTGCATCTGGAACACGCTCGGTGACACCCTACCTTCCACTAGTTGCATCAAAAGCCTGCAGTTCAACCTGATCAAACATGAGGAGCCCAGTGTACCAATGGGCTGGCTCGCCAGAAATCTTGCCTTCAACACTTCAGTGACCACTCTAGTCATTGACGTTGCTGACATAACATATACTTTAAGTCATGTCGCATGTCTGGTGGCACACAACAGAACTCTAACCGAACTTGCCATCAGAAGTAGCCGTAATGTCATCGATTTAAATTTTCTATGCACTCTAGCAAATTCCACAGAAGATAACAATGTTATCTTGGACATGTCGCTCGGCGCACATCCATTGCCGCAAGGCTGGCCTTCTATTTGTTTCTGCGAATAATTGCGGCGCAACGTGCAAATGTTTACATGTGCTGTGGAATTTGTTATGAGTTCATACGTTACAAGGTATTCTACAAAGGCATATGAGAGGCTGCGAGGCAAGGGCTCTCTTCTGCTTGAGGTTGAGAAAGCTGCTGAAGGCACTGGGCAAGATCTACATGGACTGCTAGCTGCTGCAGAGTACAACATGCGCTGCAACTACTTTGTTTTGACAGGTGTTGTCAAGCAGGGAGTAATGTGCTACCCAGCACCTGACACACAGATAGATGCCTTAAATGATGCCTGCTGGTATCAAATAGCCAAGTACCTGACCATTAGTGATGTTCTCAAGCCGTATTGAGGTTGTTGCAGAAAAAAAAAGTCAGTGGTTACTATACTTGATATTAATTTCTGGTTGTGACACAGGAAAAAATGCTCTAGTTTAAATGTTCAGGATGTTGAGCCTAGTGTTGTTATTTGTAATGTGCAATAATTTACTAGTCAGCTCCAGATGCAGTGGCTTTTAGTCTAGTTTTGTCCTGTTGCCGTCACATGTTCGATATGCAAAGTGTTTGTCGATATGCATAACAGTAGCGACGCTAATCTTTCCATTTTAGTTTCGCATCTTGGTGTTCTGTGGTGTGACATGAGTATGTACTCCTCACTGCTTTAATTACTGCTTTAAGGCAACAGCTTTAATTTATTCACTGCCAAAAAAAGAAATGGCTTAGTAGTTAGTTTTAGTTTGTTTATTGCACTTCAAGGGGCCTGTTGGCATCACATGTTCGATACGCAAACTGTTAAGTAACAGTAGTGACACTAATCTTTCCATTTTAGTTTTGCATCTTGGTGTTCTGTAGTGTGATATGAGTATGTACTCTTCACTGCTTTAGTTACTGCTTTAAGGCAACTGCTTTAATTTATTCACTGCCAAAAAAAGAAATGGCTTAGTAGTTAGTTTTAGTTTGCTTATTGCACCTCAAGGGGCTTGGGCATGGGGCATTACATGAAGGATTGACATGGCAGTTACAAATTGATGGCCTCTATCTTTTTTTTCCTTTTGTTAAAATATTGGATGGGGTCGATAAGGCGCGCAGCTTCTGCTAGAAGTCGGGTGGGCACTTGGGCCCCTATGTGCTGTGCAGCAGATTCAACTTCACTGTCACATTTGCGAAAGACAAGAACAGTGGTATGACAACTTTGTGGCGCCCACGCACTCTACATTGAGGTCTAGTTTTATCTTCATTCTAGCTTAAATGTGAGGAAGAATAGGGGCATTTTTGTGTAGTGGTCTCGGTTCTGTAGTAAATGTACAAGAGCATTTGGAACATCTGCTTTTAGTCATTTTCACTTTTAGTATTTGTATTTTAAGGTATCAAATGCTTTCACAGTAATATAAATATTTTCCTCCTTTTTTTATAATGGCACAAGTAACAAGGCTTCAACTAGGCCTAAACTCTAGTCGTTTATGGTACCAACAAAAGAACCAGAACATTGCTCCTCTGGTAGACCTGTTGGCAAAAGCCATTCCTGACATGTGCAGCTAATACCCAGTTAGCTACATTATGCAGTTCTTTTGTGTTCAGCCATCATAATTTTGTTGCTTATCACACATTGTATGCCCGTTCCATTTTTCTTTTATACAAATAGCCACCAGCCGTGATTTCATCGTCAGTAAAGTTGTACTAAGTTCACTAAAGTAGCCCTGCCTGTATCTAGGAGATACCTCTGCAACACCTTCACTGAGAAAAAAGGCTGTCTTTATATTCTGATTCAGTATACTTGGATTCACAATAGTTTGTAGGGTTGATGCTGTGCACCAGGAAAACAGCTTCGCCACAGACCCTAGGATGGCTACGCTACCAAAGAGTTATTGTTCCCCAGAAAAGCTTATTTTCAGTGTTCAGCAAAGTGTTACAGCAGGTTTTATTCATGGCCAGATCCTCTTTGTGTTCTCCCTGCAATTTGTGTGAGCTTCTCTTTCTTCGCTCATATTCATTCTAGCCAGCACCAGCCACATATTCACGCCTATTATGAAGGCAGATACTGACCAAAAGCATTTCCTCATGTGGAAAACGTCATCTTTTATTATTGCTCTCAAGGCTAAATGCGTCTTTGTTGCTGGTTGCCATGCCTTGCTGTGTTAGTTGGTTTGTTTGTGGCCAAATGGAAAGGCCTGTTGTGTTTTCCCATCTAAGTTTTGTACGAGGTGGTTCTCCAACTATGTGTTCATTCTTGCCAACACTAGGCATCCTAGCAAGCCTATTGTGGAGGCAAATAAACATTATACAAAAAACAAGATTGGTTGGATTTGTTATTCTTCACAAAGCTCGATATATTGTTTTGTTGGTGGTTGCCGTGGCCTGTAATCGTATTGCAGCCCTCATCGCCACAGTGCTCCATCTTGTAGTGGTGTTCGTGTTGGTTGAATGGACATCCACTGCACATCTTACTTTATGTATACCAGACTGATGTGTTTGCAACGGTTTACTTATCCTCAGTGTGACTTCAGCATTTAAAAACCATAAAATAACTGAATAAAGAAGAGCCCATTGGGTTATTAGTAGGGCAGGATGTTGAACTGACAAATGCAGTCAGACTAGCACTATTGCACTGCGATATGCTTTACTTGGTGAATTTTAATCTCTCATATTGAACTTGCAGAAACTTGGGCTTGGAAATGATAAAATTGGCGGGATGCGATATGCAAATTTTATGCTTTAATGAAGATTGTATGCTATTCCATATAGCAGCTTGGAAGAAAACTGAAGATATAGCTTGCCCTGTTTCTATTAACTGAAAGTCGCGAGTGGATACTTACTGGAGCCCCTCATAAAAATTCACCGGATGCCATATCATAGTAACACAGGTGTCATTGGTGAAACACCAGACAACTTCACAAGTACCGTATGTAGAATGCTGAATAATGAGTATTTAGTAGGGGTGTGTGGATATTCGAATATAAATCTAATATATACTTTGATTCTTATTTGAAAAACATTTTCAGCATATTTGGTTAACGAGAGTTTATTATATTCAGCAGTGATATGACAGATCCACCCAATTTCATGCAGGTCTTTCCTGTACAAAAAATTAGTATATGGAATCCTGTATAAAATTTACGCTGAATGTTTGAGTAGGGTATACACTTCCGTGCAATTTGTTCAATTTTATTTACAAATAACGAATTCTGAAATTAACAAGAACAGTAATAATGGAGTAATTGCTCACTGATATCCACCCAATTGCAGCCATATAGCTACAAAGGAAATCTATACAGCTTTCTCAGAACCTTCATAGTTAAAGAAAAATTCGTACTGGCCTGGGGATCAAACCCCGGACCACTGCCTTTCCTGGGCAGTCGCTATCAAGATGAACAGTGTTTGGGATTATTATATTTTTACTAAACAGATATTTGAAGGCATTTTTTTTCCAATACTCATATTAAAAATTGCAGTATTTGCACACATTTACGGTCTTTATTTCTAACTAATGTTTAATAGTAGTTGGGCATGACACTTAGTGGTGTGGATGTTCTGTATGGAGTATGCACTGGGGCAAATTGTATTCACTCTGTTAACAAAGGCTGCTTCATTTGTATACCAAAGCCCGAATTTGGTTTTACAGTGCAGATAAACGCAATGCAGGAGTTTTAATTGCCCAGTTAGCTTTGGCATTGGGGCATGTGCACTGTCGTTCTCTTTCGCTAATATTTATCGAAACTTTCGTAGGAGTATAGCTGATAAGCTATAAATGCATTTTTCTGGTTTGAGTCCATTGTTTTTAAATTACTGTATATTTGTTCACTTTCTGAAATATTAACGATCATGTTTGAGCAGCTGTGAAATTATGTCAACGTTTGGGAGACTTGGACAAAATTCGCAAAACTTGACAGCTGTGACAGGTGAGGCACTTTGCTTAATTGCCCAGAAAAGCTTGCGTCCATAGGTCGGGGCAGCATTTTGGTAAAATTTAATAACATCAGCATGTACGTCTAGACAGAAACAAAAAAAAGGCCTCATAATGCAGATTCCCTAAACCTTCCCCTTGACACATCGGCAGTAATATGGGAAAAAAAACAAAACTAAAACTTTTATTAAAAAAAATGAAAGAAAAACAGGGAAAAATAAGAGGCAGATTTTTATTGCCATGATATTGTAACAAGTAAACAGAGCATCTGCCTACCTAAAACAAAGTACTGAAGAGGAATAAACCTTTGCAACAAACATTTCTATAAATAAAAGGCACATTCTTCTCAAAATAATTTCAAACAACCTTCTCATGCATTCATACACAAGGACAAGAGACATTTTGAAAGCTACCAACATATCTGCAAGGCACGATGTCACAAGCAAAAAGGCTGCACTCCTGCAAAATATATTTTCGAGGCACATGCTGAACAAGCTTGTCTCACTTTTCATTTAGGTTCAAAGAAGTCCCGAATATGGCAGATAATGGCAACAGCTAGCCTTATCAAGCTGTAGCACCCAAGGCAGCAATATCACATAGCATCAACAAATGGAAAGCAAAACTGGTAGGACATCTGATGCAAGTTACAACTGAATGAAATTTGAAAATTCCCAGACGTTTCGGAGCACGGCTCCTTCTTCAGGGGTGCATGATGCGGGGCCTGGTGCAGCTATAAGTAAAGGAGGGGGGGAGGAGGAGGCGAGATGAGTGTGAAAGAAATAATGAGAAGGAAGGAAGGGGGGGGGGGGGGGTGCAGGGGTGCCTGCTGAAGTCTTTTTTTCTTTTCTTCTGTGAAGTGGCCAGGAAGGAGCGAAGACCTGGCCACTTCACCCCCCCCCCCCCCCCCCCCCTCTTCTTCTTCTTCCCCCAAAGTCTCTTTACTTATAGCTACACCAAGCCCTGCGTCATGCACCCCTGAAGAAGGCGCCAAGCCCGCCGAGCCAAGCCGGCTCTGAAACGTCTGGTTTCTGTAAAATAAAAAAGTGATAGTTATAAAATTTTCAAGTTTCACTTAGTTATCAACCCGACCAGACAAGAAAATCTGTTAAAATGTTTAGCTTTCAAGTTACAACTGCTAAGCAGGGAAGAAAACTGCCAAGAAATCATGGTGCTTGCATGAAAACCTTGACAGTTGACAAATGATGCGATGACTATAAAAAGGTATAATCTATGTAAGCATTTAATCTCGGTTGAAGCTGTTACCAGCCAATCAATGATGAGGCTGATTGCAAATTGTACACCATCTTCATAAGCCCGACTAAGTCAATTACAGCCCGAAAGCCTCTCCAATAATCTAGTTAACCCTGTCCCATGCCCTCTGTGGCCACACTACAAATGCAAACATCCTGATTCATATGCAATCTGACCCTTTGCTAAGCTTGCCTTCACTCCATTACTCTCATCTATGTACTACATGAGCAACATTAACAAGGTATGGCCAACCGGTAGCAACTAGAGGGGAGAGCGTTAATCTCCTCATTGAAACAAGCAACAATACAAGATGTAAGCATCTAGTGAAACAGGGCGCCCCAGTAGAACAGAGGAGGCCAGAAAACAAAAGCTGTGCTTTGGCCCTTTCAAGTTCACTTCAAGTTCACTCAAATTCAGTTCTCGACGACTAGACAAAGTTTTCTTGCAATCGCATTCTGTCAGACACAATTATTTCTAAGCACAGTGCATTTAAAATAAGGTTCCGTTGAGTGAAGTTCAAATGTATGCTAATTAGAAGAATATAAGCTTGACAAGAAAAGAGAACACCAGGGGCAAAAAAGCTCGCTGCCAAACACTGCAGAGTTGCAATAAGTCTGCATGTGATTAACTACAATACTGTCAAATACAGCACCCATGAGGCGCAAGGTTGACTCGTTGAACACGCTCACAAAATGCCTTGCCTAGCACTTGATGCACACAAACAGGCATTTTCAAATAGAAATGCTGAATGTACCATAAAGTAATAAATTGTTAAAGGATAGCAACAAAATACTACCATACAAAGTTGGTCCACACTATGTGTGCACACTCTAACAGAGGCTACAACATCCCACTGTTGCCTTCCACAGGAGGCGTCAAACAGCAACTAAATGAAAAATGAAAAGAGGGCTCATGGGGTGATGTGGAAGAAAAATAGGCACAGTTTTATTGCACTGACTTTGCAAGAACACAGGGCAATAAATTCAATCAAATTATTAGCGCTGACTCTTTAACAACTATATTTCAGTCAAAATATATATGTCAATGTGACCTTTGGTATGGGTATCGCAGGAACAGCACTGTAATTACAACTTGTCATTAATGGAGTACAGAAACCAAACTTTTGTTGCGTGTTTTTTTAACAATCACATGCAAAGCAATAAGCATAACTAGCAATGTAATAGTCGTCTATGCCTTGCAAATAATAGAAATGGTTCCAGTTTCAATAGCCGCACATGGTGGCATGATGTCAAAGTTCAGTTTAGGTTAAGGGAGGCATATAAAAACAGTGATGTTAGTACTGCTTCCCTATTCATTGCCAGTTTAGCACTTTAGGCTGGTTGGCATAAAAGTTGTAGCGAGCAAAAATGATGAGACTGCAATTATTAAGTCTTTTTTTTTGTGTGTGTGCTTCACATGAACTTCACATGACCTGAACTGAACTTTGATATAATCAAAGCCCCCATTTGGCTGCAGGAACTGAAACATGGGAGAAGAAACTGAATAGCAAGTCAGTCATTGGGCACAGGCAAATTCCATGCACACCACTTCTTCACATTTCAAAGAACAAATCATGCAAACAAAAATTTGGTTTCTGTGTTGTTTGAGCATCAGCAGGCTTATTCCAGGACTACATCTGCTAGCCTGAGATAACTTGCAATAGCACACCAGCACTCGTGGTTCAAAGCGTCTATCTGCATGCCCATGCCGGGATGACAGACAATTCTCTCCCGCACGACACCTGCGAGGCGAAGGTAGTTCGATTGGATATAAGACTGTGCAGAGAATGCAGCATTTTTTGTCTCTTCCTCGGTTTGTTTAGTCACTTTCATTACCTGCGACAGAAACGACGAGTTTCCTCTCAGAAATTCAAATGCTTCTGCTGCTTGCCTATCTAGCCTGTCCTTCGTGAGGAACCGAATGGCCATATTCAGAAAACCGGTATTCCTTCGGATAGCACTGAAAATACGATAAGACACTCTGTTCACACGCGTGTCGTAAGCGACAGCAAAGTCCACTACAGTTTTGTTTTGGGTCAATCCACGAGATATAATGGCCAGTCGTTTCGTGCCAAACCTGCGCGCCACATCTAGCTCCAACTTTGTAATTGCTGTGTTCTTGGCCAACATGTATGCAATGTACCTGAGTGACCTAAGCGAAATCTCCGAGCTCTTAAACTGCATCTCTGACAGTGTCTCGTTTATAAGAAGCGCTACTGCTACTTTGGCAAACAACCCACAGTCTGAATTGTCATTGGCAATGGCAACTTCAAGATGCTGGAGTGTTTGGTTCCGGATAAGGGCTGTGCACAAAGCATCCCTGATCTTCCTATTCTGCGTTCCCATCTCAACAGACAAAATCTTGACTTGTGTGTTTGAGCCAAGGTGCTGAAGCAGAGCGCAAATGTTGCTTTCACTGAGCTCGGCAACATTGGCAATGTGGAGCTCCGTAGGTGAGTCTGGCAGAAGCGCCACAGCAGCGGAGAGCGGTGGAATGTCTGGCTCAGCCCAGTTCAAAACGATGCGACTGTAGCACTTCTTTTCTGCCATTAGGAATGACAGGACTGTCCTGGAGGTGATAAAGAAAAAGAAAAAGTCAGCAAATTTTTTTTTTTTTCTGCAGAAGTTGCAATGATTTGCTGGTACAAGGTTAAAATATGGTTTAAGACAAATGCAGGTGTAACTCTATTTAGAGAGCTGTAGATGTATTAGGTTTACTCTGTTTGGCTGAACTAGCTGCACTCGGTTATTGAGTGCAGCATCTTTGTAATCGCTTTTCCAGCGCAGCGCGTGACCCCTGCACCTTGCTATTTCTTTTGCAAAGGTGCAGGCCTAGTTCAGCGCGAGTTCACTGAATCTCTGAATTGGCCGGTTGGCAAGTGCAGCGAGTGCAGCAAACGTGCAGCGCCAGTGGCGCTAGTGTCGCGCTGCACCTGAACTAAACCTTAACTAGCTGAACTAGCACTGCACACTCTCAACACACTCTTGGATCCTGCCAGAACTGGTGCAGAAAGTGCAGCCAAATCGAGTAGACCTGTTGATCAGCATAGTACTGTATGCAAGAAGAAAAAAACCATTGCAGAACCAACTACACCCTTGACTGCAGCACTAGAGTAGTATATTGTATCACTGATGTCCCCAACGTCTTCCAGACAGCTTGCTTCAGAATGCATGACCACTGAGACATAAAAAACGTCAAGCCACCGCACCCAACCTGCAGTCACGAGTAAGATGTCGGATCTGTTCAGAGCATGTCACTTTGAGCGCTCCTCTTGACAAGTGAAGAGTGTCGCAACGCACTATGCGAACTATAAAATGCTTGTAACAAACTGCTCGCTTATTTGCACTGAAATTTGGCATAAAGCTAGCATACAACCGTCTATAGCTTTCAACACCAGTTTGGATGATGTACTTGCCTCATTCAATCAAAATTAATTCGAAATCTGCATTAGCTTGTGTGTTACATGCACTTGTGTGTTTAAAAGATGTTACAGATGTCCTGAATGATCATATCACAACTCTACATCCGATTATCTCTCTGATCAAGAGAAATTTACTCAATTTAACCATGATATGTAATTTGTAAAGAGCTGCTGCCTACTAATAAAATTTTCAAAAGTATTAAGTTTGGAATGGGTGATAACACTAAGTAAATCATGCACGGAAACTATTACCCAGCAAGTCAGACATCACTTTAAATGAAAGCATGATCACACAGAGGAACAGGTGACTGCATCACTTTCTTGAATGTACGTAAACAGGTGACTAAAATAAATAAGTGTCATAAAAAGTGGTCACACTAAGTTGTGACTTTCTTATTAGACTTTTCTGGGATGAGTTAACAATGGGATGGGATCTAAGTTAATCAGATGGAGAATTTGGCTTCAATATATTACTGCAATAGTCTTGCAGGCCCTGGTCTCCGGAAAATCTTGGATTGCCAATGTAGTGAGCAAAGAATCACAGCCATGGCTTTGGCAGGTAACATGGTCGGGCACCGATCATCTGATGTCACCTGACCAAATAACATGGTTGAGTCTGCAGGAGCTGCCAACTTGGCTACCTTCTTTGCGATGGGAATGGATGTCTATAACCACTTACAAGTCAAGAATACAGCGATACAGCGGTGAAATTCCTCAAAGGAAGCACTCCAACCAATGGCATTAACAGGGAGAAACTCCCAACTGAGGCACAAAAACAATTTTCCCTTATTCCAGTAGGTCAGAAAGGCCTTTGCGTTATTACCGGTGTTCAGTACCCCAGAAGAAAGGAAAGAAAAAAACTGCCTTGCCTACGGAGACATGAACAAAGGCTGGGTCCCTTCCTTTGGAGATGGAGCAGCACTGAGAAGAACCGACGCCATTGGCTGAAAAGCTTCCTCTAAAAGGTATTTGCCACTGCATTCTTGACTTGTGACTGACTACTGTCAAGCATGCTACTTCTAAGCCATGCAAGCATGTTCATATAACTTGGATGAAGCGAGTCTGATAATGTGGTAGCTTATGACTGTGTGCTAATGAGTATGTGTGACATAAAAGAGGCACAAATTAAAGAAGTGATAAGAAAGCAAGTAGGAATGTGCATGTATGCAAGTGAGGATCTGCAAAGGGATCTGCAGACAGGCAGGAACCATTAACACTGCCATGTCATGCCCTTAAAGGCATAGCTCAAGATGGGGGCTCTGGGCTAAAGCGCATGTAAACCCCCCCCCCCCCCCCTCCCCCCCTCTTTGTCAGTCCTTCCTCACTTCCGTACAGCACTTCTGCAATATATCCCGTTTCATCCTAACCATGCCAAACTAATAAATGACAAGATGTGACCACTATGATTAGTTTGAGTCTGATGCATTAGTTTTACGGCACACAGAATACAAACAAGCACAGCTATTAATGCTGAGGCGAGGAGACAACAATTAAGGGTCTAGTCTGGAACTCACTCTGACATAGCTTATTTTCCACTCCTAAAGTGGGAGAAGAGAAGTGCTGGAACCATTTGAGGGATATACAGCGATAGTGATGGTGGCAAGGGAAAAGATTTTGCTCCTTATGACATCTATTGTTAGTTATATTTTTTCGATGTTGTTGCCACAGGATGGGCAGGTTTACATTACCCATTAAAAACTTCTCTAATCCTTAAGCAAGTGCAGATCACCTCACAAGGAAGGCAACTCCCAGTGCGGTGGGGAATTCCCGTTTTACAGCTCAACAAGGTATCCCAATTGCTAAACAAAGTCACTTTAGGAGAGGGCCCCATCTCCTCGCTCTGGTTTTTCTGTACATGCCTGTTGCCATGAAGTTCAATTATTTGTGGTTCTATATATGACGCAGGTTATAAAAATTTCCGAGATCACTGCGGAACATGCACTGGAAAAATGTATAAGCCTGGCCATTGCTGTGTTGCCAGCCAGATGTGTCAGCGGGATTCCGCCAGTGACAGATACTGCGCCTTTCCTTTCCTGTACACCAATTATAGAACGCCGGTGAACTTTGATGCGTTCCAAGGAATGACAAGGGGCATTCCACTGAGACACGTGACCGGGAGCTGTGAACCGAAACCGGAAGTTGGCTGGCGGCCATCTTGGTATATCAAGTAGTTCCTCTGGTTCCTCTTTTACGTTTTCTTCCTCCATGGTTTTTTACAGCTCCGACAATGCTTGCGCATTAATAAATGGGTCCCCTGCTACTGCCCTTGCCCTCGGAGATGTGGCCCTGGGTTGCAGTCTCCTCAGCCCCACCTTAATCCAGCGCTGAGCTTAAGTTATCTACCTTGATGTTTTCCAGGAATTTAGTAGCCCTATTTACTCCTGAAACATTATATCACAAGAGATTCGGTTCTTTTATGTCAGCATTCAAACGCCTGTAATATTCAACATTTGATCAACAAATGAGCAAACACAAGCATTTACGCGCATCACAGCTTCAAATGTCACCATGCACGTGGTTGAATGTTACTACTTACCTTTCTTGCTCTGTGCCTTCAACTTCGCAGAACACCACTTTCTTCAGAGTGCTGTTATTGCGAAGCATCCTGCAGAAAGCGGTGACTCCACGTACGTTCACAGAGTTCCTCTTCAGGTCGATGGTTTCAAGGGTACTATTCTCTTCCAGTCCTCTAGCAATCGCCTCTGCAGAGCCGTCGTCAATATGACAGTAGGTCAATTCCAAGTCCCGCAGGCCTTTGTTGTTTTCCAATGCCTCTGACAGTGATTCTGCGTTGCCAGCGTTGATATCGCAACTGGTGAGCTCCAAGTGCTTCAAGGTCTCGTTCACGGTTAGCGCTTCGAAGAGGCACCTGTAATTACCTTCTTCCATTTCACCTAAATGCAGCTCGGTGAGAGACGTGTTGACTTTCAGCGCCTCCGAAATCGCCGCCAGACTCGCTATGTCTTGCAAGCTCTGATTCAGCGTGAACTTCCGCAGCGATTTAGTGACCCGCAAAAGCCTCGCCAGAGAGTTCACACATCCTTTCGAGAGGCTATTCCTAAAGATGGTCAGTTCGCCTAGGGCGCGACACAACTGAAGAGCACGAAGGATGCGGTTCACAGTGTTCTGTGACATGCGATTCCCACCGAGAGTGACCGCGGTAAGTTGACTAGCGTTTCGCTTGAGCAAATCAGCCACTGGTCGGGACATGAGCGAGCTGATAGTGAGGCTCGACAACTCGAGGCTCTTGAGGCGGTCGAGTCCCGCCAACCCTTCTGACAGCTCTTCTTCGCTAACAGGCGTGTCGCCTTCTGCCCGAAGTGTCAGGTGCTGTATGTTGAGGCTCTGGCCCAAGGAGAGGGCGAGCGTGAAAGCAGGTCTATAGAACAGCACCATCCGGACGCCTTCCAGCGTGATGGACTGTACACATGGGTGCGATTTCGGTAACCAGCAGAAAACGTACGCGGCGTCGTAGAGCTCGTCTTCGTCACTGTAGTGACGCCGATCGGTGTTCAACGAGCGGATGGCCAGCGTGGCCGGCTCGATTTCAATAAGTTCGAGGCTCACCGGATGCAGAACTTTGTTCCACGGCTCCAAACTGTGACAGAGCCAGCAGTCACCTTGTCCTTCGTACTGGCAGGTGCGGTTAAAATCCAGACCACGCGCGGTTAGGCGAGCAACGATCTGGTCGGGGTACGACATGCTTTCGCTAGCGCTGGAGACTGTGCCTTCGGAAGCGAGCCCTTCGACTGTTTCCCCTTCTTCAGCAGTCATTATGAACACTGTGAAATGAGTTGAGCCTGGAAAATGCCACGCCGGACGGTGATCGACAGTTCACCTACAACTCACAGGACGCTGCCGTGGGATGGAATGAATCATGTGAACCTCAGCTGCCTACTACCTGCTACCCTGTCACTACCACAACGGCGATTGCAGCATGGTTGCGCCGAACTACACAAGAACGGCGCCTCGTGCCCTCGTGCACTTGCATCGATCCGTTCTGTCCAAGGCCATGCTCTGTGTGTCTGACTGCCCTGACGTTAACCTCACGTGATGCTGATTTTTGGATTGGAGAACATTTATTGTAAGCATTGAATGATAATAGCTACACTCGAGTCCGTGGCTGATGATGCTGATGAAGAAATGAATGGATTGGACTTCGACTGTGAACGGCCTAAAATCCTTGCCTAAATCAGAATCAGTTCCGGTTTTGTTTTTAAGTTGTGTGCACTAAAAAACAAGTCGGAACGGGTCGTTCGCCCGTCGTTCGCGAGTACATACATGGTTTGTGACGATAAGATAAATCGGGGCTAGCTAAAAAAAACAAACAAACAAGTGCAGGCTGCGTAAAGCACGTGCACGCCGCACGTGTTTGCTTTGCTCTTTCAGCATGTGTTTGTTTTGCTTGTTCCAGAGAGACTCGTGCTGTGGTTTGGTTTGGTTTGGTTTGGTGGAGAGTTCTGGAAATATATCGACGCGCACCGGCATGTCACACTTCACGAGAGCCTTGCGTTTCACCTGCATGCATTGAAGAGCAGCAGCCGCTCGCGGCTGGGATCGAACCCACGTCCTCGCGAATCAGCAGTCAAAGCCAGAGAGCTAGAATCAAGAAGAGAGCTCTTGATGGAGGCATGCCTCTTGCGTGGTTCTGACGGTGATAATTGACATCTACTCTCATCTGCAGCCAGTGCTCTCTCTACAAAGACCCTTTGTACCTGCAAAACTTTTTACATGTACTTGTTCCAAGAAATTATCATGGTCACTGTGTTTAATTACGTGCGCGCTAGCTCCAATTTCATGTAGGAACCTGCCTGGACCACAAAGCAAGACGCCAGCTGGGCCAGAGAGGGGAGACTAGACAATACTGAAGTTTCTTTTAGTGCCTTTTATTCGTGTAGATTTTGTACATGGTCATCGCATATGAATCCACTGGAGGAAAGGGTTAAGTATCATTTCCTGCAGCTCTCTCATTCTTGTTGAAAAAAAAAAAAAAAAAAAGCTGTACAGACGTTCTGTCCTCATGAACTTTCGGGATACTGCTTCCAGAAGTCTGTTTTGTTCAAGCATTTGTCTACACAATGATTAAAAAAAAAAAGAGGGGGGGGGGCATGGAGGGAATATAATAACTTTTCCAGGAAAAACATGGGCAGCAGTGTGGGTTCAAGGTATGCTGGCAGTGGGTACAGAGGATGGCAGTGTGTTTTGCTAAAAGGCACACGACGTGCTGATGAGGAAGCAAGTTAAACACCTTGTTTTTATCTGCTGGCAGCTGTGGCATTTTCTTGTAGTACTTGATATATCTTTGTATACAGTCCTTCAGCTAGTGCACTGAACAAACATGATTTAGTGCACTTGCATATTTACTGCTTTTGCATTACAGTTGTCTTCTTTATTGCAGTAGTCTTCTCAAAATCATTAGCATTTATTTTCGTCAATGTCATCAAAGTCTACAATTCCACTTCATTGCATGGCAGAAGGCCTGACTAGTCACCAAAAATGTTTTGCTGCTCTCATAGATTGTGTACAGTGAAATGGTGTAGTGTCAGGGAAGGCTTGTGCACTACTTTTCTGTGATATGAGGTGAGTACTTTATGGCCATAGCTTTTTTGCAATGTACACTCGACATTATGATATTTGGCTCACTCTGAACACATCTATGCAGTGTAAGGTACCTCGAATATGGGCCTTTTGTCTTGTTCCAGCTTACAAGTGTGCATCTCTCTCCATGAAATGATCAATATGTTACGCTATGTCTGCACTGTTCATTGTAATCAGCATTGCTCCCTGTTAAGCAGTCTGCATGAATGAGCTAATTCACTGTACTTAGACCCACCAGCTTTTCTCAGTTCATTAAGACTGCAAGCAAGCCTTGCCGATCATTGTGTTTCATTCAAAATCAGGCCTCCTTCATAGAATTCATCTTCATTCAAAGTGTTTGTGTCGGTCTCGCTGCTGTCCATAATATTATAAATACTATTACTGGCTAGCTTTCTTAACTGTGCAAAAGAAGGAAATATGTTCATCAGCTTGCTTTTTGAGTGAATATAAAAAAAAAAAGATAAACTGCATACATACAAGATGGTGTCATGGGTTCAGAGAATTCATTGCACTATCTGTGCACAGCTGGCATGGCCATGTAGACGAGCTGAGCATACCTTTCAGCTCTTGACAGCTTTCAGCCGAGCATAGGCCCTAGCTCCGTGTAGCTTCTAGCTCAGCGAAGCTACGGCATGAAGCTTTTAGCTATACCGAGCTGAGAGACTAAGCCAGGATGCAGCTACAGCAAGAGGATGGGAAAAGCATCAGAGACGCTGACAGGTCCCTTTCCAAAGCAGTTCCAGATACTATCACTGGTGCTTCTGCAGTCTACTTGGAAGGCCCCTTGTTGTTTTGCTGGACGGTGTTCATGTGCATCATGTGCAGGAAGTCGGCGTTTGCATAGTTGCACATTTCACAGTAGCCGGGCGGACCCTGTGCCCCTGGTGGACCACGAGGACCTGGTGGTCCGAGGCGACCAGGTGGTCCCCGCTCTCCTGGCCTCCCAGGGTGGCCCACTCCAGATGGACCTGGTGACCCTGCTCGGGGATTGTGAATAATGCGGAGACAAATAACAATTAATGTTCACTCCAGCAAAGTAAGTAGGTATGCTAGGTATGCTCTTTTTTTTTTTCAGTGATAGCTGTTAATAGTGCCAACCTCTAAACCTACGAAATTGGCTTAGACATTCACACGGTGTAAGAGTTAAAGGAGTAGGAGGTGGGAAGGGTGTGGCAGCAAAAAGGGCGTAGGTGTGCAACGTTGCTTCCTTCTACTGACTTTGTTTTCTTTGCACATGTAACACTTCGTAAGAGCCACCTAGGTGCTCAGATTACATAGCATGATTCATTTTTTAAACTGGCAAATCATCTCAAAAAAACAAACAAAACACGATGTATTTTTGAGCAGGCTCATTTGCTTGTGCACGCCAAAATCAAAACTTATCATTAAGGTGCCGTCGCATAATGTCAACACTACTCTTCCCTGAGATGTCACATATGTTGCTTGCTGAGTCAGACAACTTAGGATTTAAGAAGTTTCTGTTATTACTTTATTAGAGCAGCAGTTGCTGTTCACACTAAAATATGGCAGGTTGTTCAGAACAGAGGTGTTCAGCAACATTGTGCAATGTGGTCTGTAATAGAGCAGTGAGTCCATTCACATTCAATTGCTAGTTGGTGCGCATGAATTATTTTGCTGGAAGCTTAGCGTGGAAAAAAAACAGGGACACAGGGAGCGCTTTGTCCTGTCTTGTTTTCAGTGTTTCTGTTGTCCCTGTTTTTTTCCGCGCTAAGCTTCCAGCAACATTCAATTGGTTTGCTGGTTTCATATCTTACCTGGAGATCCACGTGGGCCGATGGGGCCCTCTACACCAATACCTTCAGGGCCGCGATCACCTTTTTCACCCTTTTCACCTGTGTGGAGTTGTATAAGAACAAGTTTTGAATGATAGAGTCATCAGTGTGATGATTCAAGCTCACCAAAATGACTGAGTTGTTGACTGTGTTTAACATAGCACATAGTCAACACAACATGCAGAAGCTGTGTTTCTTGATTGGTAATGCTTGTGGGGCTTTCTTTGCCCCTTGTAATTCCTACTGTGTGCACTCATGCCTCATGTGTCGATTCCGCCCCACACAAAAAACTTAGCCTAAAGCTGTCCACTAATGAGAACCTCTTGTCATGCCTGTACAGACATCACTTCAAGGCACCATGTATATTTCTTGCAAACCTTCTGCATAGTGATTTCTGCCATATAAGAAGAGATGGGAATGAGTAAGCAGTGAAGGCCCCTACGAGAGTGAGTGTAATAGAGGAACTCTCAACAATAGCTCCTGGGTATGTCTGAGGGTGATGAAATTTGCTCAAGGACTATGTGGCACTCTTGCCACTGTTGATGCCAAGAACATAGCACTGCAATTTTGCTGTTGTGTCTAGATGTACGTTAGTGCTTCGAAAATACCTGTCAGACCGGGCTGTCCTTGTGGTCCTGGAAGTCCAGGAAGGCCCATGAAACCTCGCTCGCCTGGGAGCCCCGGAGTGCCTGGGTCTCCTGCAGAGCGTGCACATGGCAAGAGTTGTTTAGTCTTTTACTCAAATATGATAAGCTAGTTGATTTTGAAACACTAGATTTTAGTGTGCAGGCTGTGAAGGATGTTGTAATACAGGATTTAATTCGGACCCGTTTTGACCACATCTGATCCTTAATTAACCTGCACCTATATATTGATTACAATTGGTTTCGCTTTTTGTTGAAACCCTTACAAGCTTGTGCTGGCTATGTAGCAAAATTGAGACTGTATGCTTATCACTGGAAGCCTTTTTAGGTTGCAGAGGCAATACATATTTTACAATCACATTTTAAAACCTAACAGTGATCATTAGCGTGCCTAATTGTTTACTGGCAAAGCGTGTGTTGACTTTACTGCTTTTATGCAAAATTCTGTGTTACCTTTTGTTACTGAATCTTCTTTTGACTACAGTGTGTAGTTTGTATAACAAATTTGAGTTTTTTGTTGCATAATTTTGTAGTCATTGGAGCTGCTGGAAGCATCCTTTGTCAAAGGTGTAAAGTTAATGTAAATCTGTGTATATTTGATTTCAAAAAGAAGACAGTGTGACACAAAATCTGACATGTGTTTTCATACTACCATTTTCTTCCCAGGATGGGCTCTGTAATTGCATTCAGTGGCATGGTACAATTCAGCACTGCTTTATTTTTGTCTCTAAATTATGTAAACTTAAACTTAAAAATAAAATCATCAAGAATTCAGAGATAAGAAAGTTGTTGATATTGAAGGGGTTAGTGCCAATGAGAGCTGGGTTAATATAGAGCCAACAAACAGTGAACAGTTTCTTTCTTCACAGGTCACCTTATTTTTGTAACAGCTGTCACAAACATGAAGTGCACGTGACCTTTCATGGTTAGAACAAAGATAAGCAGATGTTGGCATAGATATGACTTGATGCTTTGTAATGAATTTTCTTGCACAGTTTTCGTGTAGAGCATGCAAATAATAGCCATCTTGGGTGCTGAAAGTATACCTCTTCCAAGTTTCCGACTTGCCTTTGAAAGGTACTGATCCCTGGGCTATTATCCTCTTGCTGTGCTGATATGGCTAGTAAGTTATTTATACTTGTCAAGTTGTTGAGCACCTGTACTAGCGGCTGTAGCTTAGTTGGAAGGTGCAACACACTGTATGACTGAGTGCCACACTGAACAGCTTGACGACGAATAGTTTTGTGGTAATAGTATATCTATGCATTTTAAATTTTTTGCCATAGATTATGGCAGAGGCGGATTGATTTCATGTACCAGCAGTTACTCGATTATGTAGCAACATTCGGTTTTGTTATATCATTGGCGCTTCTTGTACTTTGCTTTTTGAAAGATGGCAGCTGTGGCAACACACTAACTGTTAGACTCTGTCAGAATATTAAAATCACCGAAGGTGAATGTCAAGGTTCTTCGCGGTCCACTTTTAAAATCTTTTCTCTTAAATGTTCATTTGGCAACGAACTGTGAAGTTAGCGACTTGGGTGTAAGTTTCTAATGGAATGAGTAAAACCACTGCACAGAGGTCAGTTCTTTCTCCTGTGTGCTCTGTACGCATGCTTGCTATTTACTCCCAAAATGGTGCTTCCTTGTTTTCTCATTACCTGTACCCCTGACTTTGTGTGCTGGCATTCATGTCCTCACCTGGAATACCTGTCTTCCCTGGCTTCCCTCTGGCCCCCAGGCGGGACTTGCCGGGCATCCCCCGTGGGCCCCGGAGTCCTGCTGTCAGCTCGGGCATTTGGGCTGGGTGCCACGCATCGCTGTTTGTTTTCTCTCTCTCTCTTTCTCTGGTTGCCTCGACAGACACTTTCCTCACATGCAGCTCATGATGAACCATGCCCTGCTACTGTTCTGAGCCACTTGCTGTGATAACCAGGGAATGTTTTAAGATTACATGCTTTGAACTGCTCTACATGAATGTTTAGTGTTGGGGTTAGCTCTGAATTTCTCTACATGAATGTTTAGTGTTGGGGTTAAACAAGCTGACTGCGATTTCCTGTGGTGTACAGCTTGACTGATGACATCACTAATTTTTAATGGTCAGTTTAGAGAATGGTTTAGAGCTTTGATTTAGAATGGCAGGTCAGGATCATTAGAATGGAAGACAGTGTGGACACTCAACTGAGTGTTGGTGCCACTCACGAAGACCAAGGCGCATACTGAAGCAGTGTGCAAACTGCTTACATTGTACATAGTGTGCATTGATTACACAGCGTACAGTCACACATTGGTGTATATGTAAGGAGGCCCATAAGGGCATTAAGAGGCAGATGCAGAGTGTGTAAATAATATGCTCCAGATTAGGAAAGTTTTAGGCTACGACAGAGATTTTTTAGTAATATGTTCCAGATGAGAAAAGCTTTAGTCTGTTACTGAGCTTTTGTAGTATGCACAGAACTGGGCAGGCAATAAGTGCTGCTTAACAAGTATTGCTACTAACGAATAAGGAGGTACTTCTTGGAAATAGCCGGGAAGGAAGAAAAAAGTGTTTTGATATGTAGATTTTATGTTGGAGGCTCATCACTTTTACCTATATGGAAGAGTCTTGCAAAAGCGTCCAATTGTGTGGTCAGCCAGGTAAGGCACGTAGAAATAACTTTATGCTGTGTATTAACAAAATCTGCGGATTTTTCATGCAGGGTTTCCTACTGGGAAACTCTGTGAAGAAGTGTTGATCCGTTAGGATCCGTGGAGTGCACACTGGCTTGAGACGACTAAGATGAGATATGGAATGAGTGTAGTGCTTAGTGTGTGTGCTTTCTGCCAGTCCAGTCAGTGATTTTTCCAATTCTGCATGTGCTTTCGGCAGGCTTTTCAGCTTGGCTCCACTGTGCATTAAACACATGCATGTGCCACAGTTGCTATCCTAACATAAAGGTTTGAGCTTTGTGAAAGGAAGTGTTGGCAGATTTTCTGCCTGGCTCTTGCAATGCCATCTGTGATCGTTTTGATCAGGGCCTTACTGTATCTAAAGTTCTTAGAAAGTAAGTAGAACCCTGGTATAGTAAACTCGGATATAGGAAAGTGAAACTTAAGTTTCAGTTCATCTTCTATAGACGACTGTACATTTTTCCCCCATGATAGTAAAGACGTTGTTGGTAAAATTTGGTTATAGTAAAGTGCATTCGGCCGCGGCGACAACTTCCCACGAAATGACATCACTGCACGTCCGCTACCTAGAATCGTGAGGCAAATTTAAAGAAAAAAAATACAACACCGAGTGCTTTTTTTAAAAAAATGTCTTTACCATTAACTTAGCAGCACTCAGGAGAAGCCAACTTTACGTAGGTCTTTCAGCCGTGAGGGAAAGCATTTAGCGTGTAGGAAAAAAAAAGTGAAGCTGTCTACAAGCATGGAAACAAGGTGGCGCGGTCTGTTTAGGAAGTAAAAGAGTAAAAGTACAGTGAGAAATAGGGAAAGGAAGGTACGGTCTAACATTCGTAACACTGTACAGCATGAAGCAGCGATGGCAAGAAGTGGAAGAGCGGCGTGTGCAGTTTTACAGCGCTTAACTGCCCCATGCATTTCTCATCTATTGCTTTTTAAAAGATAAAAACAGCAGAATATGATGCCATGTTCACGAAAGGCTTTAGTTTTCACATGAAATCGAACTTCGTTTTATTCGTAGCCATGTTGCCCTCATGCTCAAGAGGTACTTCCAAAAAATGTAAACAAAAAATCCTGTAACTGAAAAACAAAAGGAAATGGCAGAAAGAGACAATAAGAAAGAAATGGAAGGCATTTTAGTTTTTTTTTTATTAAGCAGCAAGAGGTGTTCAGTAAGTAGCCATTTAATTACCAGACAGCATCCTCAGGACCATGTCATTATTAACAACTGATATAGTGATGATCCTGATATAGTAAAAATTTTTGATGGTCCCAGTGAGTTTACTATAAAAGGGTTCCGCTGTATTTTTGCTACATGCCAAAAATATTTCTGAGAAATCATAACTATTTTCAATTTCCTTGCATACCTGAGTCTTATTTTTTGGGCGTACTATATTCATATGATCCGCCGGGGTGGTGCCGTGGTTATGGTGCTCGAATACTGTGCCCAAGGAAGCAATCGAATCCCGGCCTTGACGGCTGCATTTCGATGGAGGCGAAACGGATTGACGTTCGTGTGCTGTGCGATGTCAGTGTACGTTAGAGAACCCCAGGTGGTCGATATTTCCGGAGTCCTCCACTATGGCATCTCTCATAGCCTGAGAGGCTTTGGGATGTTAAACCCCACAAACCAAACCATATTCATATGTGCATAATCAGCATGGTCGGAGCTATCAACGTGGGCAGACATTTTCATTGTCAACCTAGCTGTTTAGTGAACTGGTACAGTAATAATTTTCAGCAATGCTTTAAATGAGACTAATTGGTTGCACATATTGGGAAGGAGTGTGCTGCAGTTTTTGTCACACTCCTATTCTAATACGGTAGAAGTGGCACTTACATATGCTAACTAAAATTTTTTTTTTATTTGTTCGTTTGCTTGCCACTGTGACAGATTTTTGGCCATAAACATGCATTTGGTGCAGTGTTGATCTCTCAACATGGGATACTTTTGAGATATCCTTAATTTTGGCCAGTCAAGTATTTGCGACATAGGTGCTTGCCAGTTTACACATGTGGCCTTTAAAAGAGCTTTGAAGACAAATTAGTGTTTGATTGAGTCATTTTATTGCCGTATTTTGATCTTTGAGATGCTACTTTCACTGGAAATTAAGCCTTTGGAAGCTAGAAAACGTAAAATATGAAACGCAGCAGGTATTATTACCAGTGGTTGTTCTTGCTAGCAAAGTTTGGTGTGTGAAAGCAGTTTTTGTTCTTTGAGCCCCAAGCCAGAGCTCTGCTTTCATTTAGTTCCCAAAGGCAATCACAAAATATTTTATTTACCCTTGATGTCACAAGTTTGAATTGCACTATTGGAGGAAAAGGTGTTCTTTTTTTTAAATTTAATTTTTTTCGGCAATAAATGCATCTTCTGTTTCCAGCCGGATATCACTGTAGCCAAAAAGTATTTTGCCTGAGAACAATAAGTGAGTGGTCAGTGTCCCCTTAAATGGGCCCCGTGTGTAAGAGTGGGTGTACTACCTGGTGACCCCTGGGGTCCGGGGGGCCCTGGCTTTCCTGGCTTCCCTCTCCCTGGAGGACCAGGGGGACCACGCATCTTGCTCGTCAGTTCACTCAACTGCTCTGCACGTTGCACAGTACAGTCAACATGAAGGGAGAGCCAGTGGAACGTTCACACAGTACCACACAAAGACGCCCATGATAAAACGTGCTCATGGTCTTAGAATCTTAAGCTTGGACACGAACTGTTTCTTTCATCCAGTAGTTTAGGAAAATCCACAGGTGGAGTAAAATTGAAATACGGGAATGATTACTTATTAGCGTCCACCCAAGTGCAGATACACGGCTACAAAGGAAACTTATGAAAACAGGGCAAGAAGATGGGATCCACCCTAGCACAGACGTATGGCTACAAAGGAAACTTCAGAAAGCAAGGTAAGGAGATGGGATCTTTACAAAGAGCAAAATTTATGGGACAATGTGCTTATCCCACATTTTTTTTCCTTTCCTTTTCACTACCCCATCACAAATATTTCAGTCTTCTCCTTGCCGGTAATTTGAAATAAAAATGGTCTTGCCAAGTTTAATTGAGGGAATAGTCTGCTGCCTAAGGGGTAGCAGACTAGCCAGGCTGAACTTTACTTCAGGAACATAGTATATATAAGAAGTGTAAAGCTTTTCTTTGTAGCCATACACTTGCATTGAGTGACAAGAAATTAATCCCTTATTTTGATTGCCTCTTTGGGATGTGGAGAGATGCTAGCCACAGGTTTTCATGTCCATTTCTTGAGCTTCACTCAGTGCTGAACGTCTGCAAAACACTTCTGTTTCCCTAGCATACAGTTTAGAAAAAAAGGGGATGAGCAAAAACTTGCGAACTTGAGGTTGGCTGATAGTATTTAGAAATGATTTAGCAGCAGGTTATGTGGCAAGTTAAATGTCCTAAACTGCTGACTTTAGTGCCACAAGCTTAATATTCACAAATTTGCTTCAATAAGTGGCACCGTGGTAGCTGTTGTAACCTCGGCAAGCTGTTAGGAGTGTGTAGCTGGATGAAACAATCGTTAACATTAACAGGTTATACACATAAGAAAAAAAAGCGGAATAACAATCTGCAACAAAAATGCTTAAGCATGTGAGCTTGCATGATGTGACTGCTTTTCAGAAAGCTTTAATGTTTTAGAAATAAATGAATACATAAATAAATGTAGCTTATCATGATCATAGCACTGTGCTATTGAGGCAGTGCCAAAATTATGATCATGATCTTATGCTGTAATATGTCATCATGACTTTTATAATATGAGATATTTACTTATTTTTTACCTGGCTCATGTTAGCTCACATGAACGGTTTGTATACAGAAAACCTACAACTGAACTGGCAATATTTTAGACAAAACTTAGCATTTCGTATACACCTTCTCAATAAGTGGTCCCTGGGCGCTGCCATAGTATTTGCTGGACTGAATTTTGCGCTGAAAACCCGGTTCCGCTGCTGCTTCCACCATGCTAGCGACAAGCGCAAAATGCAGTCTAGTGAGCAATATGGCGGCGCCCAGCGACCACTAACTGAAAAGGTCCATATGTCATCAATGTTTTTTCAGCAATAGCTAATCCAGGGCATGGTTACTGAGAGCTAAAATTTAATACGTACAAACTTAATTGGCAAAAATGCGGCCAGCAAGAAAAAGCTTACCTCGAAGCACAGCTGAACACAATTCTCTCACTTCTTCCTCTGTAAAGCCGCGACCCTTCAATGTAAACAAAAAAAAAAGCAAGTTAACGCAAGGAAGACGTTCAGAATTGTGACAGGTATGGTCGTTGTGCTTGCAGTCAGCAGTTGTACTCTCAGTTAAGCATCTTTTAGGCAATTGTTGCGAACTGAAGAATGGGACGTCCTATTTGACATATTTTCATTTCACTTAAGCTTATCTGACCTGAATCTATATATTCAGGTCAATTTCATCCAATCTATGGTTTAATTTCACCCTAGTGTACTTATCCCTATCTTTCTGAGCCAGGTTTGACTTCTGCATATAATCTAGACCTGAACATTTCCTTGTTTGCATAGCATGCATTCATTTAATGTGCTTGATGTCTTTTCACATAATCTAACATTATCTGATCTTAATTCATGCTGAAGGGTTTGTTTAACCTCACATTGCCTATCATTGTTCCATCTGAAAAAAAGGCTGCACTAACTTTGTCCTGCGATCTAACATTTAGCTCTAGAGCATAATCTGCCTCGCCTCTTGAGTACAACCGATTGAATCTGAGCGAAAAAGTCTGTTTAGCCCATGCATACTTCAAAGTGGAGTGTTTCCCGATACTAAAATTCGATTTATTGTGATATGCTATGCTAAGAAAGAAAATTTATTTCCTGCTAATCAAGTCTAAAATGCTAAAAGTTACCATCATGCTAACCTGACCTATCACAAAGTTACACAGAGTTTATTCCAAATTAGAGTTTCTTCCTTAGCAGGAGCACAGAGACATGCAAATGGAAGTGGTACATAGAAACCGTTTTTTCAGCTCTTGATGATGTGCTCTGTAACTTTCAAAATACTAAGTTACTCATTTTTGCAATGCCCTAGGGACATGATAGTCTGCGACAGCATTAGATTTGGGACCAACCAGTCTACCATGATTTGAAGGAACACAGCTGCGGAATGTTTTTCAAGGGATGAGGCTAAAAAATTGTGGAAGGAATAAGCGCTTGTCTGACCGGAGGCCCAGGTAGACCCGGCATTCCTGGCTGACCCCTGGTGCCTGGTGTTCCTGGCAAGCCCGGTGATCCTGCTGGTCCCGGCATGCCTACTTGGCCTGGAGCACCAGCTGGGCCACGGTCTCCTGGTGCACCTCGCTCACCGGGCTGGGTACATTGTTGTCGGTTCGGCAGTATTCCTCATAGTCATTATCACCATCATCGTCATCAGACTAAGTGACTCCATTTCAGGAGGGAGGCCTTGCCCAGTGGTGTGTATAGTTACTCTTGGTGTAAACTTTGTTGCTCCAGCAGACCTGAGCTCCGCTTTTTCTCTTTGAGCTAAATATTATCAATTGTCTATTTCTCTTTCCGCAGAATTTAAGCTGTTCTTGATCTTTTAATCTTTTCCGCATTATTTCCCTTTCCAGTGTCTTTTTTTCAGTGTGTTAATTCTTCCTGGAATTTTTGTCACTGGGCTGCTACTGCAAGTGAGGGCGATGAGAGCATAATTAGTAGCAAGAATATCCTGTATGGACGTGTGAGTGCATATTTTGGCAAACCTCCCTCATGATTCCTGTTACTGCCAGCAGAACGGTATTGGCATCACTTAGTATATATGAAACACAGCATGATAAATTATTAAAGAGGTGGTATGCGGGCATACCACTTTGTTCACTCTGAATGCCTTAAATTTTTTTAGTGGGTAAAGAACAGTGAGTGCAGCAGAATATGCACTATATTCAACTGCACTGCAAAAAGGTTTTACTCATTATGCCACACTGTCATATTCTGGCAAGCTGCATAAATTCATATGCATGAATGTGCAGTTTTGTGAGCTAAAAATTTGTTATAGCAAGACTACTTAGGCATTACAAGCAGTAGCTTTTGCACGTTACCAGTCCTGGTGGTCCCATAGCTCCTGTTGCCCCCTGCAAAAGAACAATAATGATGCGGCTGAGTTCCTTAACAAAGGTTCAATTCTATGCATTGCATAGAAATACTTTGTTGATTACCATACAAGTAAAAAAGGGGCTGATAGATAAAAGTGCTTTTCTTTTTTTTTTTTTTTCTTTTGCTGCCTACTGTGCCCTGTCATAAAATAAATAGTATGCGGGCTACATGTGAATACATTCAAAGAACAGGCCGCGACATGCTCAATTGTGCACAACGTGAGCTTACAACTTTTTCTGAGGCTATGCTGCCGCTAGCAGTGATGTCATTGCTTCTGGTGGATTTCGCATCTTCTATATCACAAATCATGTGTTTTTTTTTTTATGCCACATAACAAACGCTGTAAGGTACCACATCCACATTCTGGCATATTTCACCACATGTAGCAACACTAATTTTTTTCTTTTAGCAATGTCATATGTGTAAATGTCTACCTCCGAAATAGAAATTATCCTCACAATATTTAGGATGAGATAGTTTTCATCTTTAATCAGATATTTACTTACGCGAAGAAGACAGAAGACAATGAAAAAGCACATATGATAAGTACAGAGCACATCTTCCAGCTGGTTTATTTTATAGAAGGCAGCTACATTTATACCAGTGAGAACAATCACAGAACTCAAAAGATGAAGATGTGCGTGTGCTCTGTACATGTCTTATATGCTTCTTCATTGTGTCCAGTCTTCTTCGTGCAAGTACATACCTTAATAGATCTTTAGGGTGCATACTTGATTAGCGGTTGAATTTTGATGTTGCTATTTCCATACATTGTGACACTTTGTATGAAATTTCGCTCATCTATGCAAAAAGCTTGTTGCTGGTATTTGTTCTGGATAACTAGCAGTTTGTCTTTCTTAACGCAATAGTGCTAAGGGCCTTTTGTCGCAGGAAAGCCGGTGTCGTTGTTGTGGTTGTAATGTGAAAATCAGAAGAAACTAAAGAAACAGTAAAAGTTTTGCAGAAACCTGTGGACTCGAACACGGTTCCTTCACAGTGCGAGGCGAGGCAAACACGCAACCATTCTGTCACAGAACCGCATTGCTTCTTTCCGAATAAAGGGGGACCTATTGTATGCATTACCTTATAACTGTCAGCTAATGTTTAGGTGCTTAGAAAGAAACTAATTACGGAAGTAATAGTTAAGCAAGAACATTTCCTCTTTGCTTACACGCGATGCAGCACTCACTCGAAAGTTCATTCAATTGTACAGTGCTGCCGCAACAGATGGCGCGAGCTGCCGCCTGATTGAAAGCCTTATACATACATTCATTGTCTTCAAAGCATTGGGGTTTAAGGAAAGCATAGAAAAAAAGACTACAGACTTTAAGTAGGAAGAAATAACCAAATGGAGGCTATCCCAATGATGGCTGGTGTCAAGGCAGGAGTGAACTTTCACCTTGCACTAAATACCAAAAAAAGGGTAGTGTATCATGAGGAGTATGTCGTCATGAGGCTGAAGAGCATGAGAAGGCTATGCATGGGGCCTGATAAGGCTATCGCGTTGAACCCTTAAATACGAAGCGTAAGCGGGCTCCAATATTTTTTATGGCCTGGGGCCTGAATGCACTGTTCAGGTGGGAAAATATTTATTTTTAGTGGAAACAGAAATGGCATCTGAAGGGGTTACAAAATCAAGAATAAGTACCCCAAACAATGTGAAAGGAAAACTTGAACTTGGTCGGATTGAAAATTGTGTGGCATGTAAATTAGCAGTCACGAAACTGCAGCAACTGAGCTGTGGCATTGAGAAACAGTTTTTATTCACAAATGTCTTGAGTAGAAGGCAGTGAAATATGCAACAGCGTATAGACATTGGAAGAGATCGCGAAAGCAACAAAAGAGTTCATTTGTGCCGAAGTGTTGTACTAACCTGCCTGCTTGGTGCCACCAGGTATTCTTCTTTGGCTTGGTAAATACATTCACCCTATAAAAAAAGAGGGTCATTCAATTCACACATCACAACACATTGCTGGGAATTTAGATGGAATTCATCCCTTTTCGGAGTGCGAAATGTTTTTTGGGTAACAAAGCGCGTGCCCTTACCTTTTCACCGGGTTGCCCGCGAGGTCCTTCTTGTCCCTTAATTGAAAAGAAGCAAATAGAAACGACAGGGCTGTTGATATGGCTAAACTGCTTTTAGTGGAAACTTTAGCAAACGCACATAAGCCCTGTACATATAAAAGAAAGCAATGGTTGAGCATATTATGCATGATTTCTCTACAGTGAAAATAAAGGGTTTCAAAGGCACAGCGAAACATACATCATCTTCATTCAGTGGCTCTAGATTTACGCTTCTGGACATGAACTGAAACGTCTTGAGAGAGTGTGTTGTTGGCGGAGGTTTACAGTCATGATAAACAGTACTGAGCACATACAAACAATGTCGAGAAGGGTACATTTACACAAGTATTCCCTTTCTTTTTTAGGTATAAAATTTTGGGAGATTCTGCTTACAGGGTGCCTTGTCTAAGCCTTGCGCACGCCTAGTGCTTGAGAGTCTGCACAATGAGGTCGTAATGATGTTGAAAGCTGGTTTTCTTATTTTCATTGTTCTTGTTATGGCAGAGGTGTTTCTGCACAAACTGAAATCTAGAATGTGCCGGGATAGTAGCTCTTTAACAAAATGAGGCCAGCAGTGCTACGCTGTGTCCACAGGGTTTCCATAATTATAAATAATGTGGAAAATTGTTACAGTGTGCCAGTTGTGTTTTCTGGCATGTGCAAGTTGGCCTCATCGTGCCCTTGGATCATGCTCTAAGGGACGAGTATGGTGAACTGCGTGAAGCGTAACATCACTGCTTTTGCCGGATGCCCAACGAGTAAGTCCCCTTAACCTGTGGAAGGTAACATTGGTCAGACAGGCCAGTGCTTAAATGGTCATTCAAAAGAACACAAGCTTTTTTGAAGTCGACAACTCTGTCAAATGTACTCCTGCACCGCGACGCATGCCTAGATGTTAGACGCCGATACGCTGTGCCTGCCTTTGTTGGTGAAAGCAAGTTTCGAGGAGAAGCCATGACCAGGTGGCATGGGACCTTGCGGAGGCATTTTTTATAAGAAAAAAAGGAAATGTTTGTGTAAGTGACCCATCAAATAACTTGTATCCAAATGAAGGCAGGTTTTTGGAGTGCGCATAGTCTTTGATATGACAATTTGAAACTATAAAAGATGCATCTGCTTTTCAATAAAAGTCAGTTGTGAGTCTGCACTTGTTATGAACCCTTCTCATCCTTGTTTGTGTGTGTGCGCAGTACCTTGTGTTTATCATGAAATGTCTGTTTTTTTCCTGCCCCCTTTTCTTGTATACCGTAAGGAAAAAATGTGATAGAAGAATATGAGATGGAAAACAGATATTAGTGGTCATGCTACCTAAAGATGAATTTGGACAAATCTATCTTTGCCATGCGTGCTTTCTATGTGGCATTTAAATTTGTAAACAATCCTGAAGGGTACATCTTGGATTCCACCTGCTGAAATAGTGGCAGAGTCTTGGTATTTAACCTCACTGTATCAATTCCTACACACTGTTTACTGAAGACTAACCTGAGGACCCCTGGGTCCCATAAGTCCGGGCAGTCCTGGGGGTCCAGGGTTTCCAGGTGTTCCAGGAGGTCCCTGTAACATCAGTAAGCTTGACTTTTGAATGCATCTTTTTTGATGTTAAAAAAGATAAAGCAATATAGCTGGGCCAAAAATGCATTACTAGGCTTTATGCTTTAAATTAGGACGTCGTAGGAATTAATATGCTTTTTCTGCAATGTATTTTTAAGTCGTATGGTATGTGGGATTTAACGTTCCAAGGCGACATGGGCTATAACGCACATCACAGTGGAGGGCTTTAGAATAAATTCTACCACCTGGGGTTTTATATGTTCACCCACTTTGCACAATACATGGGTACCTTGCAATTCCACCATGAAAAAAATTTTTCCGAGATCACTGCAGAATGTGCAGTGAAGAAATGCATAAGCCTAAGTGTTGCTGCATTGTCTATGAGATGCGTCAGTGGGATTCCGAGAGTGACAGATACTGGGCCTTTCCTGTAAACCACTTAATTATCTCTAATTAATTACCTAATTAACCCACACCAGCTATTTTGTCACTCGCACATCTTTCGATGATCTTTATCCGATGATACCATTATTTTTCTATATATCAACTAGTTCCTCTTTTACAGCGCCGCCAAAGTCTTGCCCACACAAAAACCCTCCTACATAGCTCTACAATGCTTACGATAATCCAGTGGATATAGCTTGCCGAGAGGCTGCCAAGACGAAGAGAGGTGGATTAAGCGAAACGTGCCGGCACTTTTGATTTGGTTACTTAGGCTTAGGAGGGTTAAACCTTTGCCTAAATTTTTTTAAGTACAACAAGCAAGCTGATGAATGCTATTAAGAACCAAAGCTTTACTTAATGCGCATTTGGCATTTGGAGTATAGCTGGGCTTTTGTCATGGTGAGGCCTTGTCGCTAGTGTCATTTCTTATGTCCTTATATTTGTTATCTCACTTTTGCCTTGCTCAGTCGCAGTATCAGCTGTCAGTACTAATACCAACAGGCATGCGGATGTAAGGGTTCTTGCAGGCCGGGACATGGAATATTTTGAGAGCAGATTTACCTGTGGGCCTGGAAGTCCCCTTGGACCTTCTGGGCCCCGCAGGCCCTTGTCACCAAAGTTGCCCTTGAAAAAAAAGGAAGAAGTAGGGTCCAGTTTTCATTTTAATTGCTACCAAAAGTTATTAGATATATATTTATATTGAGTGTACATTAAAATAGCAAGTGTTGCAAGACAAATATAACTAGAATATTGGGACTCATGCTTGTATACAGCATAAAAGCCCATTTGTAGTGAAACATAGTGTATTGTGTATGAATTCTCGTTAGATCATTATCTGACCATGCAGCATGTAGTTGCTTGCGTAGTAATGTATACTTGATTAGTGATGCAGATTTGTAAAAGACATTTCAAAACTATTAAAACTATGTGGAATCATTGGTTCCAAGGCACCTCCAAATGGCTATGGGTAATGTGTGGGTAAGGTTAGATTACACATACACAACTTCGGGGCACTGAATATGTACTCTACACATGATGTTCCTCTCCTTGTTCGGTTTTCATGTGAGATACAAGAGATGTGTTGTAATCCTGTTTTACCCTTTAAACAAAATGAGCTGCAAGTGCTGAAATAAGGTATTCACAGCAGTGTAGTAGAAAAAAAAAAAAGTGAAGGCTGCATCGTATAATTCGTTTTAAATTCTCAAATCTCCGTGATGTTTATGGAGGAGCTCTTACTTTAGGGCCTGGCTTGCCGATGGGGCCTTCTTTTCCTGGTAGACCGATTTCACCCTGTGGATGCATTGGTTGCTTTCTGATGGTTTTGAGTTGTTTTTCAAACGTGGTAATGCGAACTGCTCATCCATGCTGCAAGTTATTGATACCGGGACTTCATACAAGCTTTGCATTCACTGCCGTGAACATGCAGGTCTCTCCTCTATACATGTCAGTTGTGTTGTGTTTCCAGACTTGTCGATGCATACTGGTCAAGTTCTTGTTATTTTGCATATTTAAGAATTTCTCGGTTTGGAAAGCACTATTTTTGTTCTTGAGAGCTTCTGCACAAAGAATGGAGTCAGTGAAAAAGCTTTGTAAGCAAGCCTATTTCACCTGCGTGACAGATGACAGTATTGGCACATGCTTTGGTGACATGTTACCTTGTTACCATGTGCATTAGGCTTGTGTTAGGCCATTGCTAGTGCATGCTAGGCTCTCTCAGGGTAGCATTTAGGCTGCAGGCAGAAGTGTATATATGAAAAACTTAAAAATTCAATTCATTCTTGTGATGAAGCTGGCATATAGTTCAAAATGATGAAATGTGGAATGTGCCAACGTCAGCCCCGTGGTAACATGTTAGTGCATTGGAATATGCAAACCTTGTCTGGTGATTCATATTGCACAGTACAGTACAGTATTGTGCAGTATGTGTTAATGATGTTTTTATAAACAGTATCGGTTAACACAGAAGTTACTGAAATCCAGGGTTAGACGGAATCCCGTCTGACAAGTGAAGTTCATACTGACTTGACAAAAACTGGACATGAGGCAACCTTCCCAGAGATGTGCACCTTTCCCCTCTATGAAAAATTGCCTCTATATAGTGCACCTTCCTGTCTTTCACTATACTGTGATCAAAGCACCCATATGGGCGCAGAAACATCAATTAGTTTTCTTTTCTCTGCAATCTTTGACGAGGGCATGTTTTTGTCAGGCTGTTATAACACAAGAGCTCTGTATAAGACAATCAAAGATATCAAAGGAAGCTTCTGTGCTAAGCTGGGCGTGATAAAGGACAAACGAGGCAGGGACCTCACTGAAGCCTCAGAGATAAAGAAGAGGTGGCAGGAATACATAGAAGAACTGTACAAGAAGGACCCGGATGTCCAAACCCAACATAAGACAGTTGTGATTTCTGATCTCGAGCCGGACATCCTGAAGAATGAAGATGAATGGGCCTTAGCCAGCCTTGCTAAGAACAAAGCTAGCGGAATTGATGGCATTCCAGCTGAGTTGCTTCAAAACCTCAACCATGACACTGTTAACGTTCTGTATACATTATGTCAGCAAATTTGGACAACCCTGCAGTGGCCACAGGATTGGACGCCATTCCAAAGAAAGGCAGTGCCAAAGATTATTCCAACTACCGCACGATCGCGCTTATTTCGTATGCTAGCAAAATGATGTTGAAAATCCTCCAAGGTAGGCTGCAGCAGTATGTGGATCGGGAGCTTCCGGACGTGCAAGCTGGGTTTTGCAAGGGCAGAGGAATTAGAGACCAGATTGCCAACCTTCGCTGGATCATGGAAAAAGCAAGAGAGTTCCAGAAACCCATCTACTTCTGCTTTATTGATTATGCAAAAGCTTTTGACTGCGTAGATCACAGCAGATTGTGGCAAGCTCTCCAAGAGAAGGGAGTTTCAATTCACCTCATCTGTCTCCTCAGGAACCTGTATGAAGGGCAAGAGGCCACTGTCAGAACTGGGCATCGTCTTACTGATTGGTTTCCTATTGAGAAAGGAGTGAGACAAGGCTACGTACTGTCGCCCTGCCTATTTAACCTATATGCTGAGTGCATCATGAGGAAGGCCGGTCTGGACGAGTCTTCAGCTGGAGTGAAAATTGCTGGAAAATGTATCAATAACCTTAGATATGCAGATGATACCACTTTAATGGCAGAAAGTGAAGTGGAACTCAAGGCACTTCTGATGCGCGTACAAGAAGAGTGAGAAGTTTAGGCTTAAACTGAACATTAAAAAGACGAAGATCATGGCGTCTTGCCCTATCAAGTCCTGGAGCATCAATGGACAAGAAGTGGAAGCTGTGACAGATTTTCTGTTCTTGGGCGCCAAGATTACCTCGGAAGGAGACTGCAGCCATGAAATTAGGAGACGCCTGCTTCTGGGAAAGAGAGCCATGGCTAGCCTTGACTGCCTAGTAAAGAGCAGAGACATTAGACTGTGAACCAAGATCCGTATAACTCGTGCTATGGTCTTTCCAGTTGTGATGTATGGATGCGAGAGTTGGACTGTGAAGAAGGCTGACCGCCGAAGAATTGACGCGTTTGAATTGTGGTGCTGGCGGAGACTCTCGAGAGTTTCTTGGACTGCCAGAAGGTCAAATCAGTCGATATTGTCGACCATAAACCCTGACTGCTCATTGGAGTGTCAAATTCTAAAGTTAAATCTCAGCTACTTTGGTCATTTGATGAGAAGAGAGGAGTCGCTGGAGAAAGATTTGATGTTGGGAAAGGTTGAGGGTCACCGGAGAAGGGGTAGGCAGCGAACGCAATGGTTAGATGGCATCCTCGAGGCGCTGCAGATGAAGTTATGTGATGTTAGGAAGATAGTGAGAGACCGGAAAGCGTGGTGTGATATGGTCCTTAGGGTGAACGACTAAACTGAACTGAACTATAGAAGTTACCGGTTTTGTGTTTTGTGGCCTGCTCTTGTTCTAAAATTGTTTAATGAGTGTGGCATAATAGCCCGTATCCACATTTTACTGCTGCGCTCATTTCAAGCCCTATTCGGCATGTCTGAAAACTAGTAAGATGACCTCAGTGCCAATAGCCACATGGTTAAAGGATTATTAATGTTAGTACACATTAGTGTGCTGATTACTTCTGAGCAAATATTTCATGCTTGTAATCATTTTTTGCTTTACTGATGGTCCCTCCGGTCCCTGTGGTCCTTCATCACCCTTGGCTCCCTTGGGTCCCTATATTTAATGCCGTGTAGGAGAAAAGAACAGCAGTAATACTCGCGCTGAACACAACACTTGCAATACATGTACAATGCCAGTCTAGTAAACCAGTTCTGAGGAGAAGCAACACTAATATTGCTGCAAACGTTTTTGTGCACTGTCTGGTTTAGTGCTATTGTAGGGTACATCTTAAAGAAACGGCAGTTACCAACTATGGGCAACAGTATGCAGCATGCGTATCACTGCGCTGAACAGAAAACAGAATCAGGTGTTGCTATTTGATTTTACCAAACAAGCCAGAGGCATGGAAATTCTTGGCGATGTTTTGTTTGCTGACCAGAAAAGCCTTAACAGTCGGTTACTTTCTCTCATGGATAAAATGTGTGCGGTGGTTACCGCAGACTTTATCTGACTTCCTCTTTCACTCGTGGCCTTACATTTTACATGATTTTCTTTTACTTGCTGACATGAGCTTCAGTAAAATGTTTTCAAGTTTATGGTGCTCCTATTGCTAAATTTCAGTATCTGTTTTTTTATATAGGCATTGTACAAAATGAGTATATATAATTGGGGCACTACTCTTACTGCCGGAAAGCATACACAATATTGTCCTACTGTGAGACAGTATTTTGGCCGGACTCAAGCTTTAAGCACTTTCGTGAATGCTGAGCAGTACTGGAAATTAAGTACTAATATAGCTTTGCAATAGTTAATCTGTGGTCTCTCATATGCTGCCAGTTGCAAACTTTTCTGTGCAGGCTAATACATGCAATTGAGCTGAACATGAGTATGACATCTTTGCATCTACCTTAGCTGCAAATGAACCTTTATAGATCAAGTATGGATATATAACAAATTTTTGTCTGTATCAAACATTTTTATGATTCTTGACAAGGTCACTATAACAAGGTTCAATTCTATTCATCTTTGGTGTTGTGTAGACAGTTTGTCTTTCATAAGTTTATTCTCCTTGCCGAGAAATCTGAACTGTGGTCAAGATGAGAAACAGTGAGATTTTCATTGGTCAAATGTCCAGTTTGTTATGATAAAACAAGACATTTGACTTCATATTTGGCAGGCGTTCCCCGCTCAATTGTCACCTCTGTCCCATCATGCCCTTGTGGTCCTGGTGGTCCCGGTGGTCCCTGCATGCATGCATAGAAACAATGCCAGCTGTTCAACCTTTGATAATCTTGGCGAACTCAAGCAATTTCATTTCTTATCAGTCAGATTCTGCACTCAGTCGAATAGGAACTGATGAATTTCTGAGAGAATTGAAATGACTGATTAAGCGAAATTTTAGCTGAACATTTTTGGAACAATCTTAAAGGAATTACTTTGAATATCTTTAGAACCTTCACTTCAGGTTGGCTGTGTACGCAAATTTTATGCATAAATGTAAAAATTTTTAAACACTTATAAGTAATGTGGCAGTCTCATGCAGCTAGCGCTTGAGGGGCTATTTTTTGGCCTTTAAAAGCATGTGCAGGTGGCACATTTGGACATGCATCTTTGTTACGAATTGAAAGTTCGTCTATCTTAAAATTTCAGATTTAAAAAAATATTTGGCAAATATTACAAATTAATCGGCATAGTGCTTCTATCAGCCGCTATATTTTTTTATTAAATTAAATATATGAGAGAGTTGCATTGTGAATGCACTTCTATTCTCCACAGGTATTTCAACGAGAAAATCAGAACTGTGCCTCCTTTAACGCTTCTGTTTAAACCTGCAGTCAGTGAGAAGCTTACGTGCAAGCCTGGGGGTCCCGGAAATCCTCTTGGTCCCATAGGTCCCATGGCACCCTGTGTGAAAAATTTGTCCGAGTGTATGCTGAAGCTGAAAAAACACTGTGGCGTAGCTGTTATGAACACCATAGAAGCAGCATTTGGGAGTCAGCACAAAGAAAACGAAAATAAACACCAGCATAAATAAAAACAAGAAAGCTTTCTTTGTACAACAATGCAGCAACAATACCTAGCTGTTTCCATTCTCGGTAGAGAGAAGGCTAAGAGATGAGTTTCTTGATAGGACAGAATGCCCAGACTTGGAAACTTCATTTTGTTAACGTGCAAGGTACACAGAACATTTAGTGTGAAGGCAAATACAGAAAGAAAGCACGGAAGTATAGTAACGACATAAGGAATTGAAGTAAAATTACAAAAGGAAAACATCTTTGTATGGTAGTTAGCCAAAACTGTCCTGAAGTTAATTGATCAGTGTAGATTAATTGGGACATTGTCCTAGTCATGACCGATAATTCATATTGATGGCTTTTCTTCTACCTTCGCTGATGAAACAGTAGTTCATTGACGGAATCACTAGCCCTCCATAAGAGTTTCACTTCTGCACGCATAAATTAACTCATGTCACAGCTCACACAGGGCAGGGAATGTGTTTTGATCTTTTATTACCAAGCTTAAAAAACCTTTATGTGCACCATTTTTTTTTGAATATGTAAACACACAGACTGCATTTAGAATGGATTCTGAGCCATACCTTCATTCCATCAGCTCCAGGCTCCCCCTTTAGTCCAGGATAACCACGAGGGCCCTAGGAGTCATTCACAGACATTATCAAGTGGTCATACTCGCTTCCTGGGTAATGTGCATTTGTCTTGCTGGCTTTTCTTTTCTTCTTTCTTTCTTTCTTTTCTTTTTTTTTTTTTTTTTGCAGCCTGCATTAATTGAGGGCTTAAATTCTTCTGATGGATCTGCTAGGCATAGTTCTTCCTACCATATGAAATGTAACATTGGAATGCCTAGAAATGTTTTGCGGGATCGTTATGGTTTAAAGATGTCTTAGTTAAGCAGTTTGCCACCAGTGCTGTAATTAATAAATATGCCTGTTTCTTTGTTGGACTTAACTTTTGCTGTGAGCATAACACCTTTTCTGGATGTTGTTCTGGCAACTATGTAATTATGCCGGCATATAAATTCAGCTGCACTTACAGGCTCTCCAGGAACAGCAGGCTCCCCTGGTTGTCCAGTCTGTCCAAATTCTCCCTGAAAAAATGATGCACAGATTTGATTTTTTATTTCATTCCAGCTAAATTGACATTTTTTTGCAGGCATCGAGTGCTGGGAATACATTTTTTGCAGAATTTGGTATCAGAATTAGACTCACATTTTCACATCTTTAATCTATCATGATCTCTGACAGGAAATTTACTTGATGACAGTATGCTAGGTATTCATCTGCATATTTGGGTCTTGCCAGAAGTGCAATTCATAACACCAATTTTAATGGCGCAAACAGTGCTTCACCGCTTTTTTGAGTCTTGGTTATCAAAAGATCAATTTTTTTAGCACTGCAGCTGAGAACAATGCATATGTGCTTTCAGCAGTAGAGGATCAATGATTATGAATTTGTTCCATTATCAGGTTTTTCTGCTGATATGCTTTTGTAGTTTAGATCATTACTTACATGACACCTTTACTTACAAACACACTTTTCATGCTAAATTTATTTGATGTCATTAGAAAGCGTTATTTAGTTTGGTGTTAGCGACATACTTTTTCACCCTTCTGGCCTCGAAGCCCCACAGCACCAGCCGCCCCAGTAGGTCCCTACAGGATGTTTGAGAATGCGCAGCTTTTATGTCAGCATCATGTAGCATCAAATCAAGACAGCAGTCTGAAATATCAACTGCATTGATGCACGTGAAAGCAATTCGTGCTACAGTGGTTAAATTTAGGCACAGAGCATCAGGTGTATTTATCTTCGAAATCAATTTTTGAAAGCATTTGTCTACAGCTTGGGAAATGCATTGGAGCATTTGGTCGCTGTTGCTTGGTGATTAATGCTCCCAGAAATATAGAATTAAAGCATTCACTTGAGACTTTGTATTTAGCCTTGAACTTTACTCTTAAATATGCAAGTCTTTAAGTGGAGTTTGAGTAAAAGGCAGAATGATAGAAGATATGAATCAGTGCTCATGAAATAGCTGTTTCCTAACTGTTGTAGGTGGAGGGGGGCTTATGAATGTTTAGTTCTTAATTAGGTTGCGCAGTGAGGTTGCAGATTTAAAGGTTATATTTTATGTCTAAAATGGTTTAGTTCGTACCTGTGCCACATATGCACTAAAAATGGTATTAAGTGTCATGTGTGTGAAGTTGTAATGCCATTCAAACAGTCTTCTGGATGCATGCTGACATTCTCTTCATTACCACAGAGTATTCCAAGAGATCGTTCAAAACATTTATTATGTCATAAAATTCGTATCATCATTGCCCTGCTTAAATAGAACACACTATTTTTTCCCCACGTAAGTTTACAGCTACTGTTCAAGCTTGCTAAGTTGGAACAATGCTTATCATTCCAACATAATTTTAGTGGTGCATATTATACTCGGATAACAGTTAGCACCTGGTTATGTTATGCTGTCATCTGGAAGCATAATGGCCTTAAACCTAGATTCGAGACACTGCTTCCAAAATAAATGACCTCTCTGTCTTCATTATGTTAGGCACTGAATTTCATTTCTAGTGCTTATGCGGCATGGGGATCGGTCAACTTATAAGCAGATAGTTTAGTCTTATATTTAGCACTGTATATTGAGCTGTAATGTCTTCATGGAGAGAAATTGCTGAATCCAAAGTCCCACCTGCAAGTACAGAAAGGTAGAGATTGAGTCCAAGTCAACATCGTGAAGCTCACTCGCAAGACCTTTTGCAGAGCCCTTTGCTTAAAATTCTCATACAAAAGCACTGGCATACTGTACATATTGAAAGAGGTTACAGAATGTTATGGAAGGAAACAGAAAGAGACTAGAAAATGCTTCTCACAGGAAGTCCTATTAGGCCTGGCTCTCCTCTTGCTCCATCTATTCCTGGTGGACCCTGGAGAAAATTTTATGTTATGTGACTTGTTTGACAAGTTTGACAAGTTGTTTGACAATCGCTGTTAAACAAAATACGAAAGTGGAATAGCTTACGCGTTCACCCTTTGGCCCTGCATCACCTTGATAGCCTCTTTCACCTCGGTCTCCCTGAAAATGATAGATTAATCTCAAGAACCTTCCAACGAGACCATGCTTGTGATATCTTGGGCCTCAATGAAATGTGACAATTGTGAAATTTTTCACTGGATGCATAGTTGAGGAACCGCACTGAATTTAGCTGGATGATGATGAGAGGTAGGGACCACATTAGAGAAATCACAATAAAAACTGAAACAATTAACAAAGGAACCATGACCACAGCTTCAGACTTTGGGAGGGACAATGTAAAGGAAGCATTGAAATCTATACAAAGTTATCAAAACTAAAAACAGATTTTAGGAGAAGGTGATCATCAGCTTTACATTGGTAACATAATCTACTGCTGAATATTAGATGAGGGGCTTGTATGCCTAACTAATGGTCATGATATTTGATTTTGTGGAACCTAAACAGATTGTCTAAAAGTGGTGACCCGTTACAAACCTTCGCACCATCCAAGCCAGGAAGGCCAGGAAGTCCGCGATCACCTTTGTCACCCTGTTAAAAATTAAAAGTATATCGCAGCACTTATAAGCAGGTATGCGATTTGCTATGACAATGCTCTTTACCATTCTTTAGATGAAGAAATATCTTGTCTCATAGCTAAATATATCTCTTTCTGCTGCTGTTTTACACTAGCCACATCTGAGTCAATGGGCAACCAGCTGTTTTATTGCACTGCCTTGTTAACTACTATGTAGGAAGACTACTGGTTAACATTATCTTTCTTCCACTTTGGGTTGAATAGCGTGAGTACTGTTCATTCACAGCATAGTGCTGTAACGCCAAGCATTTGATCATGGCAAAACGATGCTACAGTAACAAGTGAAGTAATATAACATACTCAGTGTTTACATTTAATAACGTGCTTGGATTTGACGGGGCTCTATAGCATGCAGGAGCCCTTGCATTGAAAGGAATGCCTTTTCTGTGATACTTAAGTTTGTGAAAGTGACACACTAATTTCTAACTGCTGCACCATCTGAGCAGAAAAAAAAAGGTTCTTAATTGAGTGAATTTTATCTTTTAATTCTTACCTTCTCCCCTTCGATTCCCTGAGGACCGATGAAGCCACGGCTGCCTTTTTCACCCTGCGGTTGAAGCAAAACACATAAGACAAGTTTCACTTCACTTTTTCATTCAGTATTGGTTTGACTGAAAAGAAAAAGGGAATTGTTTCAGGGTTCGTTTATTAATTTACTGGTTGCAGTTGTATTGCATTTGATGAAGTGAAAGGTACTCCTTTACTTCCTAGCTTGATGTATAGGAAAAGGTTGTATGCTTCTTTCAGCGTCCCCTTCTGTGCTTTTCAGGTGGCCCAGGAGTTGAAGAACAGTGCGTTCATGAACACAGGATTAGTTCATATGTGTTCACTTAGCAAAGATAAGAGCGTAGATAAGAATAGAAAGTGTAAGCTCGCATCCTCTAAGCATTTTTTGCGAGAAGCATATATGCTGCCATTGCGTTATGCAAGCTGTGGACGAAAATAGCATGACTACTGAAGGACAACAGCCTTATTGCAGTTAGAATTTTTGATATTCATTCTATGATGGATTTCCTTTCTTTTGAGTATTGATGGACGAGTCCAAAAAATATTGTGCAGTTGGATTTCAATGAAGTCTCTGCATGAGGATGTTATTTGTATTTGACTTGAATAGGCACGCATGATTGGATCAGGTTTTTTGTGCTGTATGGGCTCTATGGAAGCTCAAACATTCTGTGAATTTTCCGCTGAGAGAAGCAATACTCTATGCCACATCTGCTTGCATAATAGACACACTATCATGATGAACAGGCTTCCTTTTTTGTTTTTTAGCATGGGAACTTTTGCTAACACAGTCACTGCATCATCTCATGCAATCATTTCACCCTCAGTTTTCATAACATTTCTTGGGGGGAAAGGCGCATGCATCATAAGTGCAAGTATGATGATATACTCATGGGAAATAAATTAATGTAATAGGCCTTTGGGCATACTTCCCCTTATATAATGCCGTTCGTCGCCAAGAAGGTATAATAAGTTATGATCCATATGCCAGACACTATGCTTTCCATTTTGAAAAACATTGGCAGTGGCTTAGCTCAGCTATGTCAGGATATACGTAGCGAGAGGTACGTTTCTCTGGCTGAGCTTGTTGTGGTCGTCTATGTAGAGTCAGATCCTCTTCTGTTGGTTCTCGTTGACTGAACTCTCGCACAGACCCCAACTCAGCGGTTATGCTTCGTATATTACGCTCGGCAGTCTGGCATCACTGTTTGGCAAACCGTTTCTCTTTCTGCGGGGGCATCTCTACTGCTTTCTTTGCCTTCTTACTCTCATTCTCACTTTGCTGCTGCTATGTGCTGCTTTTTATGCTCTGCCGGCGGCTGCATTTCGATGGAGGCGAAATGGAGAGACGTCCAAGTGCTATGGGATGTCAGTGCACATTAAAGATTTCCAGGTAAATTAAATTACTCCGTAGCCCTCCACTACAGCTTCTCTTTTTCTCTTTCCACTTTCTCTCCCACCTTCCTCTCTTCCATTACAGTGCGGGGTAGGTGTCCACACAGCATATGACAGATACTGTGCCTTTCCTTTCCTGTGAACCAATTTATTATTAGTATTATTATTATTATTATTATTATTATTATTATTATTATTATTATTATTATTATTATTATTATTATTATTATTAATATTATTGTTATTATTATTGCACTCTGCATCCTGGCGTCGCTGCTTGCAATGTGCTCTGTTTGTTTGTGTTTTTTCACATTGTCCTGGCTCGTATCATCTTCGACCCGCTGTGAGGCCAATGCACGCCGCTCTTTCTGACGACGTCTCTTGGCTAGGCGTTCCTCTCTGCTGCGGTGTCTCCGCTGCCCACTTAGCCTTCTTCTGTTCGTTTTTCCTACGTTCAAAGGCCAACTGCCAGGCGACAACCTCGGCATTCGACGAGTTGAGATTTTTCATTCTCTTACGCCGCTTAGCAGCAGCCTGACTTTCTTTCACATCGCTCTCCATGGAGAATTCTGGGTTAGGCTGCGTTCACCATCCCACATTTATACGCGCTACGCTATCTCCTCGCACATGCGCAGTAGCACGAGCCGCTTCTGCTCCAGAAGTGGTGGCACCAATGGAGTGACGTCACCCGACTCCTGACATCACCCGGCTCCTCGCAGCTGCGGCGAGCGGAGACAGCGAGGCTCTCCAGCTGCGAGTAGTGATGTCACTCGCTCCTCGAGCATGCACAGTATGGTTGCCCCAGAACCACGCGAGACCAGCGAGAGTGCGGCCAGTGTAGCTCACGCTACAATATTTGCACATCATAAAACGGAAGGCCTCTCACTAACCTGTGGTCCTGGTAGTCCGGGCTCACCAGGCAGGCCAGGAGGTCCAGGCAAACCCTGTTCATGGAATTTAAAATTGGAACAGGTAAATACTTTGACCAGCAGTTAAATTGCATACACAACATAGCTGCTGCTTCGGCCAATAACAGTGATCTGCGAGTAGTTTGAAAACAAAGATGCTAAAGTGTGGAAAAGAAATGAAACTTCAAAGATAGAAGCACTAATTGGGGTTGTATAGTTATATGAATGGCCCTTGACTACCTTTCCTTTTTTTTGGACATTACGTCATGATAGCGAAAACTTGTGATAATGTTTCCTGTATGAGCTGGAGCTGTATGGCAGCAGAAACAGCTTTGGATGTGTATCTGTTTTCGGTCTTTTTAATCTATGCTGCTTTTTTACTTCAGTAATGAACAGCCTTCTCATACACTGAACAGAAAATCATTTTTAACATCGCACTTTGTGAGACTATGTTGTCGTCACTCAGCGATGACGAAGATCTACAATTGTAAACATTTTTTAAATTTATGCCTCATTGTGGTGAAAAGGTTGAGATAGGGCTTCCAGCTGCTTTGTGTGTAACACAGTGGCATACAACGTTTATGAACTGACTGGTGTTGATGGTCCTTCTCCTGTGGTTCCTGGAATTCCGTCCCGTCCTGGGGGCCCCTGTAATAAAAAAAAGAAAAGAGAGAGAAACTTGCTTATCAAAGAAAAAAAACAGGCACTCCTTCAAGAGGACTATACTATTCAAAATTACTTTCTTGAAAACATTTAACATATGAAGTTCAGTTTTCTGACATTTTCCAGGCATGTCTTTTGCTGTCATCTTTTTTGTAAAAGTGTCTAAGTTGAATGATTTGTTGTTTGTCTGCCTCTACTGCTTTGTAACTATGGGCTATGGCCTTGTCAAGCTATTTTGGACAGCTTTTTCTTCACCTCCTATATCATGCACTTTTCAAAACAGAAATAAATTTAGCATTTATTGCTATTTATTCATCCATGATACTTACCAACTTGCTTGAATAATTGAAGCTAGGAGTGTGTGTTCACCCTGATTTTAATGTACTCTAGGACGTGCATCAAATAGTGACAGACGTAGGCTAATAAAAATTTGTCCTTGTGAGGGCTGACAGTGCATCGACACAATGTGCATGAGTCTTGTAAGGTTAGTACTACCGGATACTGACCGGTGGCCCTCGAAGGCCTTGACTTCCTGGTGAACCTTTGGGCCCTGGTTCACCCTGAAACAAAATGGCCAACTTTAGTGAAGGAAACTTTGTGCCACACATCTTTTTCTTTGCTAAGTTTGCAGAGTAAGTACACGATACGGCAGCTTCATTTTGTCACCTCGATAAAGGGTATCATGTGATTTCTTTTATGTGGGTTGCCATTGCAGTACTGCTATTCTGCAGTTTTTCTGTTATAACGACCCTGTAATGGCCTCAGGCCAACAGTATTAACAAATAAGTATTTAATAAGGACATACGATTGCTGTGCACTTGTTACTAATTAGGAATTACTATATGGATGGTTGGAAGTTATTCTGCAGAGCCACACTTTTTTTTGCAATTCCATTGTGCTTTGAAACACTTCTAGCTAGTACTCTATGTGCTTCTGGGAAATATATTTTTAGGCATGCAGATATGTAGATGAAAACAAGATAACCGCATTGCTAATTTTTTTCCAGCTGGTAGAAAATTAGTTGTCCCACTTAGCTAGAAATTTTTCATCACGGAGATGTTTGGCAACACAAGCGAAATGAGATGCCAATAAATTATGTGAACTCGATTCAATTATATTTTTTTTAAGGCAACAAACTGCTGAATGTATAACGAATGCAAATGGACCATAATACCCGAGTACAAACCGCTACAACCACGGCTAGTTAGATTAATTTTTTTAGACTAGTTATGTGCAGTGGCAAAAGGAAAGAAACCATTACATACGGGCAGTCCACGAGGTCCAGTCTGTCCGGTGTTTCCTCTTTCACCTGGTTCACCCTGTGTGCAGCATAGAAAAAGTAACATTTAGTGGGCACACTTCACTGCTTTCTTCAGTTTTTCTTTCTTGATACATGTGAGTTACTTCAGGGCAGATGACACCAAAGTAAGCAAAGCATCATATTTCATCTGAAAACCATTTCTAAAACATGTTGTCTCAGTTGGATACTTTATGTTATCAGCATTATTGAGTGTGGTTTTATTTCAGTTTTTGAATGGTATGCTACATCTCCTTTCATGTGAACACTTGCCGCCCATTTCTCATAATAAAAAAAGAGTGAGACCGCAGTTAGTGCAGATCATGAATTTGTATAGGCTCATGCATCAAGTCGAAATTATCGACTTGGTATCCATTACTTTCACATTTATTTGCTTTCCATTGTTACTGATCTATTTTTGCATCCTTTAGCTCTCAAACTTCATGCTTCAACTGAAGAGACAGCAGCTTGCGGGCATTTTTATTTTTGGCGGAGAGTTGTCACCTTGTTGCCTGGGGGTCCCATTGGTCCAGGTAGGCCTTGCAGTCCTTGCTCACCCTATTAGAGCAAAATTCGAAAATGTTGACCAAGGTGTGGAAGTATAGATTTAGGTACCTTATTTTGCTATTTTTTGGTCACTGTTTTTGTTGCTTTAGTGTTTTTCTGGCTCATGCATTGTGGTTCATTTTTGCTTTAAATTTCACTGTGCTAATTCCGATAGGAGGAAATCATCATCGTCAACATGAGCCTGACTATACCCACTGCAAGGTAAGAAGCCTCTTCCATGTATCTCCATCACCCTGGCCCTGTGCCAGCTGCATCCACTTGACCCCTATAAACTTCCTAACCTCATCCATCCAGCTAACTTTCTGCTGCCCCCTGCTATGCTGCCTTCTTCTTGAGGGATACTGGTAAGCTGTTGGTCTATTGCAGTCTGATTCTCATTATTTTCTTTTCATGGTCCGGATCTATGGCTACTACCTGTCCTAAGCAGACATATTTGCCTACAACTTCCAGAGCGTTGCTGTCTATAATAAACTCCTATTGCTTTCTAAGACTGTTGAACATTACTTTAGTCTTGTGTATTTTAATTTTTAATCCTACCATTTGGCTTTGTCTACCTAGATCATTAATAATTATTTGCAGAAATTGTCCCCTGTGTTGCATAGCAAGGCAGTGTCGTCAGCGAGTCACAGATTACTGAGCTATTCTCCATCAACCCTTATCCCAAACTTTTCTCATTCTAGGAAATAACTTGGCCAAACTGGTTTAAAAAGTCAACACATAGTTGCAGCTTTGTATTCCTCTAAATAATATATGTATTTGTTATATTCTGCTCCCAAAGTTTATGTGGCCTTGATTCGCCATGTGTTCTGAAAGGCTGTCTGGAAATAAACATGTTACATTTTATTTGATTTGAAACTTGGTCCAAGGTGCTGATTGACGCCACGAGACTGCTCATGATTTATAAAGGCAGAACACTGTGAACCTGGACCACATAGGCTTCAGTATGCTGCATACTATATGAGTTAAAAGAGCTTGCATTTTGAGTGGAGGAGTGTCTACATTCTATTTTTCTGCACTCAGCCAGAACCTGGTTATGTTGCGTTAATTCCTACAATTTCTATATATGGTGCTACTGCCAAAAAAAAAATGCGGTCTTGCAATTGGTCCTGGTGGGCCAGGGTCTCCTGGTGGTCCAAGTGGTCCTTCTACCTGCATAGACAAAGTCCCACTTAGGCATTATGTTTTTTTTTGCAAAGAAACTTGAGTGCCATTCAGAGTTATAAAAGCCTGATGAAGTTTGTAAAGTCTTGATCTTCTACTGAAGAAAGTTATCGAATAAAAGCATCGTTATTTTGATCAAAACTCATTTCAATCCCTAAAAGCAGTGCGTACTCACTGACAGCCTTTCCACACACCTTCAAAAAGTGCAGATAGAACCCATTGGCAAGGTGTTAATCTAAATCTGCTCGCAAGCAGGCAGTAAGCTGCAAAACAACTGCACTATATTGGTTTATTCAGTAAAATTGATCGTAATGTTTTAAAATAAGCTTTTTCAGATATCTAGACGGCTTCAACGACGCTGGTGTGCCATATCTTCTGACAAACGCCAGAATATATCTAGGCGAATCAGGTGTTATTGTAATGAGCTACAACCAAAAAAACCAGCTTTTGCTCCTCATAGGACCCTGTGTAGCCAGTGGCACTGAGCGATTCTCGGGAAGAGTCAGCTTTCACCTGCTAGTGAAACAACGCAGCGTGTGGCATATGAAATTGAGGTTCACCACACCTTAATCGAATTTCTTGTGGCATCATGAAGGTCGGTCGATGCCACTGGTTGAAGCGCTTCATCTGCCGCCTTTTTCTTGAGTTTTATCTGAATGTAGTAAGCTGGTCACTAATTTATTATTTAGCTCTTAAATATGTCAGTTATGTGCCTGGTTGCAAAAATTAATTTGCAACTTGGCGCTAATAATAACCATATCACTGTTTAGAATTTTGAGAACACGAAAGTATGAGGGCAGCGATTATTATGGAGGCCCGCCCGCTGTGCCAAGTGCTTCAACCCAGGTAGCACCAAAACATTACATCATTGTTACATCTTTGTTAGTCGAATGTTGATATGATGTTAATGGCCTTTTTTTTTTTAATGTTCTAGCAGTGTTACAAGTAAAGGTTAATATAATGTTTCACTAAACATTGAAACATTAATCTCTAATGTATATACAACATAAATGTAGCATTCCTAAAAATGATAGAGCAACTTTGCACGATTGAGCATGTAGGCTCACCACTTGTGTTGGTGCACAATCTGTAGGTTTTGCAAAGCCCACAGAATAGCGCAACTTCATAATAAAGTACAGCTCCTACGCTCACCTGTGAACAAATAGCATAGAGTCAAGCTTTCATATCCATTACCGAGTGGCATTCCATATGAGTGATAGTGGCGAATGGATAATACGTAAAGCTTCCCGACAAAATAATAGTGCTCTATGCATGCACTCTGTAGCAGGTATCATCTCCAAGATTAACTTGCAAAGTGTTATTTTAGAAACATGTTTAATTACTATGTTGTTTTACAGTTATGAAAGAAACATTAATGTTCAAAGATCATATTCAAACATTATTTTTGTAACATTAAAATAATGTTTATAATACAACATAAAACTTTATATAACATTATAATAGCATTAAAAAGTCAACATTAGTATGTTTCTTTCGAATGTTCTACTAATGTTATTTTGTGTCACAAAGTGTTATGCAACATTCAGACAACTTAAATAAAATTTGTATAACATTATTCTAATGTTCGGTGCTACCTGGGGATGGATTAAGACATTCGGTGGCGGGCCTCAAACCCCCAGTGAACATGTAGTGCAATGTATTATCTTTATTTTATCCTACCCTGTTCTTTCTCTCTGTCCCTCGCTACCTCTTTCTTTCTGGCGCCCCAGTTCAGGTGCTTCATGTATTCAGATAGCAGATATCGAAGCTGACGAGCATTTTTACTTCCGTTTTTGTATTTTAGTACTTAATCAATACTACTACTACCACCTAGGTTCTGTGGCGGATTGAATTTTAGCCATAGTGTATTGTATCCTTTTCCAAAAGCGCGCCTCTTCGGCGCACACGAAACGAAGGGGTGCGCGGCAGCAGAAGTTTGTTGCGACACTAACGGCCGCCTACAGATCTCCCATTCACACCCAGCCACCTATTTGCATTAATTAAAAGCTTGGAAATTAGTTGAGCAGCTTACTCTTTCATACGGTTCACCTGTTTTGTGATGTCTGCCAACAATGGCATTACAACACGTCAGACGCCATCTAGATATCTCATGCTTATTTGCAAACATTTTGGTTCACATTTGCTGAAAAGCTGGTACACATAAATGTACCTCTTGAGAGCATTTTGAAAGAATGAAACGAATTTGCCGACTGTGATAAAATGAGTGGCCGCTAGTCATTTAGGCAGGCTTTTTGAGATAAAGAAAACTGATTCTGCCTTGAACTACGCGACTTCACTGCTTTCCTTTCTTTTTTGTTCTGTGTGATACCTGAATAAAAGCTCTATCTGAATTGACTGTTGGTGGCATGCCTATGACTCCGTGTTCTGACAGAATGTTCTAACGCACTTGCCACACGTACTGCACGCGCCGACAGCGGCATTGGCTGCCAACTTGCCGAGACGATGCGCGCGCAAGCTTCGTTCATTCAAAACAGGTTTGGTAGTGCAACAAAACAATAGAGAAGAGCAGTCAAGTTTTCTTTTTTTTTTTATACTTAGCGGGATTTTTTTAAATGCTGGCAAAAAGGACCAACCACGTTTGAGAAATATCGGTAGAAAAAAGGAGTCAGGTATTTCTTAACGGCTAGCACTTTTATTTAACAGTGCACTCGATGACAAAGTTAATATTCAAAATCTTGAATATTTCCCTTAAGGACTGACGCCAAATTTTGGGGGCATTTGTCTTCTTGTAAATGATGCGTAAGTCATTCCTGTATATCGATCTGCGCTCAGTTTTCGCCTACGACCGCGAAATAATTTGTAATTGAATTTTCTTTTCTCATCAGTTTCGGTTTCAGCAGCCGATGTGGTGATAACTTTATTTTTCCACCAGATAAGGAGGCCCCCAATCCCCGCCCCCGTCACGCAGGCCTAAGGGACGGGAGCCGACACTATAGTGCTCTAGAAGATTGGGCAGTGTGTCGACCGCGCCGCGAAATGCATGGGAGCGAGGGGCCGCTTTTGCGATGACGGAGGCGCCGCAGCGCAGAGGGCGCCACCAGCAACTGGTGTGCCAGTCGTCCGGGCGCCCGCGTATGCGCGCTGTGTGGCGGGGCGGATACCGCGCGGACTGTACGTTCTTGTTTGCTTGTGCGTCGTCTCGAGCTGTTCGCGACAAGATTTTACAAATAGGCCGGTTAATGGTGCTCAGTACTGTTAGCAATCACCTAATTTATTTTCCATTTTGGCCGTCGGCAACTCCTCGGGGAAGTAACATGACAGGAATTGGCTCCGAAGAAAACAGCTTGGGGAGAGCCGGCGTACGACTCGCACAGCACGCTTCACTCGCCGTACAGCTTACTTTAGCATTCCTAAAGCTCCTAATTCACGTTGCAGAAATGTAGTCGTTTTGAAAAGAAGGCAGGGTGGAAGCAGGATGTATGAAGAAGTGAAACATACAGCATGTGCGTTCGAGCGCTGACTAAAACTGATCACAGTAACCCCATTATCAAAACAGTCCAAAATGGTATATTCTGTTGTTTTCCACGCCAACTATGCCGACTACAGTACGTCACTGAAGCCACGAAAGAAGTCGGCATTCAGTTGGAATGAATTAAATGTGGACTACCCCGCATGGAGGTATAGAGATATAGTAAAGTAAGGACATGAAAAACGAACGACACCACGCCGACTGGCTACTGAATAACGGAACACAGTGGGTCAGGAAAGGTGGAAGAAGTGGGAGGTAAAGGTTGCACAGAAAAATAAAAAGAAGCGTGTCGTCTGCCAGGGAGGGAGAAAGGGGTTGGTGGAAGGCACACAGCGATGTGAAAAGAGCGACCGCGAATTTGAACAAAGGTTCAGAATTTTCGTGCGGCACGGCAAACGCACGACGAAGAAAGCAGGTAGCTAAAGACGAAGAAAAATGGAGATATATTAAAAACAATAAAAAAAAGAGGAAACAATCGAGCATAAGAACCAAATGAAGCCCCGGGAAGAAGAAAGCAGTGCACAAACAGGCTGCAATCGAACGCGTATAAAGATATAAGCATCGAAACTTAAGAGACAACAACTTGTGAAACTGTACACTAATCTAAGAACACACCATTTTCTTTTCTCTCCATAAGCTGAAACATTGTTGTAACGGGTAGCTTTATAAATAACCAGAGATGTGCGCTATACATATGACATTTAATCTCAATGCGTTATAGTTTAACAATCACCTAATTGTTCAAGAAAATGTTTCCATTCTAGGGTGCGCAAGTCACCGGTAATATGCAAGTCATTGCCTCCAGAAGACCGCTCTAGTCCTGTTTTATGTACATACAAAATAAAAGAAAAATGAATAGCTTTGAAAAAGAAATAACGACGGAAAATAGAGGACGCAGAGGCTATAGGGTACGCTTTATTCGCTTCCGCTAGATCATCTTTCTGCGAAAGAGAGGTTGTGAGGCCGGCACGGTTTCTCACCACGAACAAAAATAGCGCTATAGGTTCGAAGCTAGGTCGCAATTTACTCAAAAATTTGGCTCGGATGCACGGTCCTTTTCGACCGCTTCGCACTTCAGATTTTGCAAACTTTCTGTAAAATGTGAAGGTTCAAAAAGTTTATCTACTTGGAGCACCAGAAAAGCTCCCACTTGAAGCAATGAAATTTAATGTGTTTTTGCGGCTTCGCTCTTTGCGAAGTAAGCGAATCACGACAAGAGTTCCCAAAGGGAAAATAATTAAATTCCCTTGGAAGTATTTCACGTGTAATATCAATCTTGTTAACAATTATAGTTTGGTTAATACTGCAAAGAGCACCCGCGGCAAGTAACCCGATTATATATATAGTCTGGTAAGCAGTAGTTGCAAGTATATCCAGTCGATTACTTATATTTCATACCACACACTCAAAGAATAAACACGCATTATGTCCGCATTTGATTTCAGCATTATATTAATTGCTTGCGTATTAGATGCTCGTCATCGTTTTCGCATTTTTCCGCTTTCTCTCGGTGCGCGCCAAGAACTGCATTATACCTGCCAATTCGACGCGCAATTATCAGTGCTTTTATTTTTGTTTGTTTGCTCTGTACCATTTGATGCCAGTAAAGCGTCCGCACTCAAGAGCCCACTATGAACTTATTACGTATGCGACAGGTTTAATTTTTCACATTTTATTTAAAGTAATGCCGTAGCCGTACTTGATTTTTTTTTTCACCTAAACAGCTGGTTCACCCTTTGGTTAGTGGCACGCAAACAAATGTCCGTGGTATACGTATATGTTAATAACGAACAAAGAATAAATGCTTGAGTCGCGTATACCTTGTTTATTTTTTTTTTTTGCCGGTAAATATCACAGTGCTTTAAATTAGTACGGTAGTGAATAAATGTGTTTTGCTCGCACACTGTATTTGTCATTTATATAAGCGGTGATTATAGGGCACATAAAGAACACCGATTAAAGAGATATATAACAGATTATTGACGATTTAAGATAAACGTTGTTATGTATTAATAAGCGAAAGCTGCAAAATGTAAGCAGGCGTTCGTAAATAAGGTTTGTAAAAAATAAGTGTTCCTAAAGAGGCCTTACGAAGCACAAGTTTTGCACTGTTTTTCTCCGCGTGTTAATAGCGCTCCTCGGCAGTAGCCTTTATTCCCTTACGTGAAAAACGAATGCAAAACACCACGCTTCGTTGCAAACATTAAGTACAAATTGCTCATCTGGACGATTTGTAACTGTCCGCAGGAAGAAATGTTGAGTGTTTCAGATAGCGATTCAAACATCGCGCGCTGCTCCGAAGGACTGCCCAAGCGTGCATGCTGTCTCCAGATAGATGTAAAAGAATGGCAGGGATCAATTTAAGCACCTGAAATAAGTAGCCTCTTTATAAATTATCACACTAATTGCGTAGCGTCTGAAAATCGCTCCAAAGAGAACCGCACCCCTCCTCTGTACCCCCGCTATCCCGCGGCCGCTAAGCGCCGAGCGGCGAACGTGGCACCCCTGTTGCACGTCGCGCCCTCTCGCGGGAGTCGGTTCCTGTCATCGCAAAAGCGGCCCGCTCTCCGGCGCCGGTCGTCACACTGCCCAATATTCTAGAGCACTATACCGACACCTCCGCAGCCATAGAGTTTCTTACTCTTACCTAGAGGGAAAGCTGTGCTGCCGTCTATGGAAGTTTACATGGAGTTTTCAGACGGCCGTTCAGCTCCCATGGGCGCTCAAAGCATCATGGGCCGGAGAGCTACCGAGTGCAGAACCGCAGAACTACAACTTTTGGCCAAAATTAATGTAAAGATAAACGTTGTTCTACCGTAAACAACGTCCTAATATTGAATATCGTGACTATAAATTGCAAAAAAAAGAGAGAAACAGTATATGTCACTGTGAAATTTATCCAATATAAGCGATGGCTCTTTCTCCTATTGGCTTAGTTTTGAGCAGCACAAATACCAAAATTTCGCACTTAATAGGCAAACTTTGAAATAAAAAAATGTTATGAAAATATTTATCGTTGTGCAATCACTTAAAGAAGTTTTTAGTGGCATTTCGGGAAACAGAAACCATTTATTGGCGACGTCTGCTTTTGCGCCTTCGCTACTATGGCTTTCGCGGTCTATGTACGCACCTTCAAATGACGATGATGACGAAAAAGAAAAATCGCAGTAACGCCACTCCACGTACCCGAGAAAAACCGACTGTCCCGCAACAAGTAGCACACCGGCCCATGATTCTTAGCGCGCCCATGGTGGCTGAAGTGCAGCGCCCTCAGCTTTCCCTCTAGTTAGTGTAAGCCAAGACCTCCGCAGGCAAAGAGGTCTTGGCTCTTCGCGGCTTCTTCCGCCAGGCGGATGGCTTGTTGCTGTGGAGTGAGGTACCTCGCTCCGCAGCATTGCTTCTCAGGCTTCTCTACAATTTATATTTGTTTTAGCCTCTGGGGAGCTAGCACATTCCCAGATTATATGGTCGAGGGTCCCTCTCTCCCCACTGTGCTTGCATTTATCGTTTTTTCTATCGTCCATCTGGATATAATATGCCCAGACCGGGTTTACAAAGTTACCAGCTTGCAGGCGCCGCCATATGCGACCGCCTCCCTATTGTTTAGACTTTTATCCGGTGGTGGCACCAGTCTCCTGCTTAACCTGTAATTTTAAAGAATCTCCGTATAATTTTGCAGACGCTCGTCCATGTTCCGGCAGTCGGGCGGCTCCACAGTTACCCGGAAGTAGAGAGCTCGGGCTAACTCGTGGGTCGCTTCGTTGCCAGGGACGGACGTGTGTGCAGGGCACCGTGGTGCAGGGGTCCAAATTAAGCGAATTTTCCTGTTTAGTCGTCTACTGGCCAGAATCCTTGCCGCGTCCGGCGAGACCCTACCCTTTCCAAAATTCTAAATAGCCGTTTTGCTATCGCTGATTATGAAATTGGCTTGCGTTCCGACGCAAGCGAGCGCTATTGCAACTTCTTCAGCCGTTTCGGCGTTGCGGCTTCTAATGGTGGCGGCTGATACCGGGGCACCTCGGCCGTCGACCACCGAGGCGACCGCCGCCCCCGTTTTGCCACTTGCTGCATTCACGTACGCAACCGACTTGGTGTCCATCGAATCGAAGCGTCTGATTAGTGCTTCTGCTCTCTTCTCCCTCCTCTTTGTGTTGAATATGGGATGCATGTTACGAGGAACGGGGGAATGATTATATTTTCTCGGCAGTCCTGTGGGATACTTGATTTTTCTCGTAGTCCCCTATCTGTCTGCAGGCCTACCATTTCGAGTATAGTTCTGCCCGTGGTCGTTCGACTTAATCTTTCCAGCTGCGAAACTCTGACAGCCTCCGCTATTTCGTCCTAGCTATTGTACACTCCCATAGAAAGGAGCTTCTCTGTGGATGTGGTAATTGGTAAGCCCAGGGCTCTCTTTATGCACCGTCGAATGAGAGAGTCTAATTTCTTCTTCTCCTCCGACCTGATATTTAAGAGCGGCGTGGCATAGCTCACGCGACTTATTACGTAAGCTTGGGTTAGTTCAAGCAAGCTTCTTTCCTTCAGGCCTCATCCTTTCAACGCGATCCTTCTAAATATGCCAATAGCTTGCGTGGCGAATCCCTCTAGCTTTTTTATTGTTCCATCATTATATCCATTCTCCTGAATGAATAGTCCTAAGATTCTAATTTGATCTTCCTTTGGAACTGGTTCCCTTCTACTTTAATGTCAAATTCCCAGCTGCGCTTGCATCGGAGTGACTTTGGGTTATAGATGAATAATTGCGATGTATGCGGCGAGCATGATAGACCCCTACTTGCAGCGTAGTCTACGACAGTGTCTGCCGCAGCCTGCAGGCGCTCCTCAATGCTCGCATAACTACCCTGATTAATCCAGAGATTGATGTTATCCGCACAAATACTGAAATTTAGCCCCTTTATGCTGGGAGGCCCCTCATCGCCACGTTGAAAAGGAACGGGGAGAGGACCAAGCCCTGCGGCGTGCCCCTGCTCCCTAACTTCACTGTGGGGGACTGAATGTCTTGAAATTTCATGCAGGCAGTTCTGTTTGACAAAAAGTCCTTAAATGTACTCTTATATTCGTGCACCTACTCCGATTTCTTTCAGACCGTGGAGAATCGCTTCGTGTTTAACTTTCTCAAAAGCCTTTGTCAAGTCCAGGCCGAGAATCACTTTGGCGTCTCTAGAACGCGAGTCGATTATGTCGCATTTAAGTTGGAGCATCACGTCCTGCGTGCTCAAACCCGGTCGGAAGCCGACCATCTCGTGCGGCCACAGGTCGTTTTTCTCCATAAAGCGCGTCAGTCGTGTCTGGACTACATGCTCCATCAATTTCCCCATGCATGAGGTTAGAGAAATAGGTCTTAGATTTTCTAGTTTCGGGGGTTTGCCCGGCTTTGGGATTATAATTACGTTTGCCGACTTCCACTGCCGAGGCAGGTGGCCTTTAGTCCAAATTTCTTGCATATACTCAGTAAGATCGAGCGCTGATGGAGTCATCATCCAGGTTTCTTAAAATTTTATTCAGTTCAGTTCAGTTCAGTTGTTCAGTCGTGTCCGACTCTTCGTGACCCTATGGACCATTTCACGCCACGCTTTCCCGTCTCTCACTATCTTCCTAACATCACATAACTTCATCTGCAGTGCCTCGAGGATGCCATCTAACCATCGCGTTCGCTGCCTACCCCTTCTCCGGCGACCGTCAACCTTTCCCAACATCAAATCTTTCTCCAGCGACTCCTCTCTTCTCATCAGATGACCAAAGTAGCTGAGTTTTAACTTTAGAATTTGACCTTCCAATGAGCAGTCAGGGTTTATGGTCGACAATATCGACTGATTTGATCTTCTGGCAGTCCAAGGAACTCTCAAGAGTCTTCGCCAGCACCACAATTCAAACGCGTCAATTCTTCGGCGGTCAGCCTTTTTCACAGTCCAACTCTCGCATCCATACATCACAACTGGAAAGACCATAGCACGAGTTATACGGATCTTGGTTGGCAGACTAATGTCTCTGCTCTTTACTAGGCGGTCAAGGCTAACCATTGCTCTCTTTCCCAGAAGCAGGCGTCTCCTAATTTCATGGCTGCAGTCTCCTTCCGAGGTAATCTTGGAGCCCAAGAAGAGAAAATCTGTCACAGCTTCCACTTCTTGTCCATTGATGCTCCAGGACTTGATAGGGCAAGACGCCATGATCTTTGTCTTTTTGATGTTCAGTTTAAGCCCAAACTTCTCACTCTCTTCTTGTACGCGCATCAGAAGTCTCTTGAGTTCCACTTCACTTTCTGCCATTAAAGTGGTATCATCCGCATATCTAAGGTTGTTGATACGTTTTCCAGCAATCTTCACTCCATATGAAGACTCGTCCAGACCGGCCTTCCTCATGATGCACTCTGCATATAGGTTAAATAGGCAGGGCGACAGTATGCAGCCTTGCCTCACTCCTTTCTCAATCGGAAACCAATCAGTAAGACCATGTCCAGTTCTGACTGTGGCCTCTTGTCCTTCATATAGGTTCCTGAGGAGACAGATGAGGTGAATTGGAACTCCCATCTCTTGGAGAGCTTGCCACAATCTGCTGTGATCTACGCAGTCAAACGCTTTCGCATAATCAATAAAGCAGAAGTAGATGGGTTTCTGAAACTCTCTTGCTTTTTCCATGATCCAGCGGAGGTTGGCAATTTGGTCTCTAGTTCCTCTGCCCTTGCGAAACCCAGCTTGCACGTCCGGAAGCTCCCGATCCACATACTGCTGCAGCCTACCTTGGAGGATTTTCAACATCACCTTGCTAGCATGCGAAATAAGTGCGATCGTGCGGTAGTTGGAACAATCTTTGGCACTGCCTTTCTTTGGAATGGGGATGTAAACTGACCTCCTCCAATCCTGTGGCCACTGCAGGGTTGTCCAAATCTTCTGACATAATGTATGCAGAATGCTAACAGCGTCATGGTTGAGGTTTTGAAGCAACTCAGCTGGAATGCCATCACTTCCGTTGGCTTTCTTCTTAGCAAGACTGGCTAAGGCCCATTCAACTTCACTCTTCAGGATGCCCGGCTCGAGATCAGTAATCACAACCGTCTTATGTTGGGTTTGCACATTCGGGTCCTTCTTGTACAGTTCTACTGTGTATTCCTGCCACCTCTTCTTTATCTCTGAGGCTTCAGTGAACCATGATAAATTTTGATACGGCTGCTACATCAAACACACAATGCCGTTGCCGTCGGAAACCAAGTGTTTCTGTGTCAAGGGTTTGTGCAATAAATGAAGGTATGAATTTGCATCTGTTTCTTTCACCACTCTCACTTTTCACGAAATATTACACACATGTGAACAGTGAGTAAAATACACATTATTATTGGACACTTGAAATATAGTTAGCATAACGCAAGATATTAATACTTTGTATGAACACGATTCTTTAAAATAACGGTGGCCAATTATCGGAACACAGTCGTTACAGTGTCTATATACGCTATCAATAGGCTAATCATAGGAGGTATAAATTCGTTCTATGTAAATATATGCTATTCAATCACGGTGGTCAATTGTCGGAAGGGAGGTCATACATAGATCATACGTGTTCTAAAGACGTTCTTTTGATGGTCGATAGCTTCTATGATCATATTGTCTAAAGACATTGCATAAAGTGATCATAGACATTTTTGTAAGGGTATCCCGTCAGGGCCCGGGGCCGATTTTGTTTTTAGTCCCAATATTTCTGCCCTGACCTCCGCCTCCGTGATGGGTGCGTCCAGCTCCTCGTTAGGAGCTCCGTCATACTCTGGGAGGGGGGCACTATGAATATCGCCAATGTACATGTTGATTAGTGCATCCATAAATTCCGCGTCTGTACCCTTAAACGCGTGCCTGGCTTTTGATAATCTAATTCCTGATTGGGATTTTGAGTTGGTCGGATCTAATAGGTGTCTCAGCAGACCGCACGTTCTGGGAAGGCTCATTCGAAATATGGCTGTGACGTCACTATCATGTTTTGTTGCGCGGCATGAAAAACAGCGATATAATCGCTGAGTCTTTACTTGTAGTGATTGTTGTTCTTGAGGCAGGCTAGCTTTATCATTGTAGTAAATTCGAATGACACAGGAATGATTATATCGGTGTATTTTCATCGCTCGCGTGGCCTAGACTTGACTGTGACGTCACAGCCATCGCTCGGCTGTTCAAAACCGAAACAGGGGAGAGAAGAAATTCGATCATAAATTATTCAGCAGTCGTTGGCGAATATGACATTGTGATCCGTGTACAGTAATGTCTTAGGCATCATTATAAAGAATAAAACACGAATCCAAAAATAATGTCTACGCTCCTTTAACTAGCATTTGAAATTCAATACAGTAGACTAAATAGAAATTCAATAGAATTTCAAGGAAAAACATTTGTAAGGAGCATTACACGCCGAGCAAGAACAAGTTGCTGGTGTCACCTGGCTGCGGTGTACCGCTTTTCAAAATCCTTAGCTAAAGTTAAGACACTCGGTACGACTAGTGAGCATGTTTTTCTTAGCTGGCCATCTTGAAAGCGAGCTGCGTTGAAGCTGAATAGTCCATACCACTGCTGTGTTGCCTGGTGGCCCTTGTGGCCCTCTTGGCCCCATGGTGCCAGGAACGCCCTGAAACAAGTAAATACTCAGCGCCGGCCGCGCTTGCACCATGTCTGCACAGTAGTCCTTGGTATACTCACGGGAACACCCGGCTCCCCAGGAACTCCACCATCTCCTTTCTGACCTTTTAATCCCTGGGAAAAGAAGGGGAGGATGCGTTAGGTCAGACAGTTATAAAGCGATCCACAGCAGGGCCATGTTTGAAAAGTAAAATAACAACAACAAAAAACTAGTACACGCTTCAGCACATTTCAGGTATCAGTCTGTTTCTTCTTTCTACGTGAAGTGGTTCCATTTAGGGGGCGGATGAAAGTGGAGGAAATAAAAGCACCCCCCTTTTTCCAAGCGAGAAAATTTACATAGAAAAAAAAAACGATGAGCCTGGCTCAAGCTGAAATGGAACCACACTGACTTAAGGCAATCCAAGAGAGGCATGCTAAGTTCCACTGCTCAGTCAAATTATCCTGATTCGCCTGTATGGAACCCGTATTTACCCCCCTCCCTCCCATACAGCCCTCTCTAGGATTGGATCCTTAACCCACCCCTTGATTTGTCGATGAAGAAAATATCAAAGCTACAGATTTCCTCTGCCTTTTTGCTCCTCTCGGCGTGATTGATTCTCATGTCACGAATGAGCCGTATATATCACGTGAAGCGGAACGAGTAGATTTCAACAGCGCAATTACAAGTCCGGAAATGATAACGTAGTGTTTTTAACGGGAGTTTATCAGTGTTAAACTGCAGTGCGAGTTACCATAGAGCTCCCAGCAGCAGTTCAGGGGACGTATTCCGAGTTCGCATCGTTATCGAAAGCGTCGCTACCTCCGTCGACGAGTCATCTGATCGGTGAAAACATCGGAACCGGAAATAGTGGCAATCAAACTGACATCCGGTCCCGGTGTTTTCACCAGTCATAGGACTCGTCAGGGAGATAGTGACGCTTTACATTACGACGCAAACCCTGAATACATGCAGCTGAGATCAGTGCTCTCATTTGAAAAGGTGAATTCACGAGACGGCAGTCGATGTAACCCCCCGCGTAGGCAGGTAGGCGGCTTATGTTTTTAACTTGTGAGGAAAGTTGCTGTCGATGCTTTTGCACAAATTAAAACACGCATATACGTGAGAAGTGACATCATGAAAACTGTGACTAACCTTGAAATCTTACCATGTGCCTCAGCTGGATACTCTTCCGTCAGTGTGGTGCTCGGTTTTAGCACAAAGCTAGCTCTTATTAATTCAGGAAGTATGTTGCGAAATGAGTGGTGAAATGTAAACATGCTAGCTTACTTTTTATATTTTTTAAGTAATTGCGGTATTGCACATTCCTGGTGACCTCTACACTCGTAGTGACATCAGTGAAGGCCATGGCATTCTTATACTAAACGACGATGCCCCATGGAGAAAACGATATAACTCACTGGAATGCCAGGGATTCCCGGTGTGCCAGTATCGCCCTTTGTTCCAACAGGTCCCTGTGTAAGAGTTTTGTCATTTATTTGTGTCTCAATGACAGAAGGAGACAGGCGGCGAAAATTACACGAGACAGCATTGCACAGTGGTCGAGTCGTCCATCCTTTGTTACCAAAAAATAAATAGATTCGGGTTTTTCAAACTCGCTCTATGGCAACCAGAAAGTAGAATTAAGAAGTTGTACTTACTGTAGGTCCAGGTAATCCGGGCAAGCCGTCCAATCCAGGTGGTCCCTGATGGCATTGCATGAAGTGATGCTGTCATTCACATGCTTAACGGTTTCAATGTCGTGGAACCCATCTAGCGAACTTTGTTATTTTTTTAGGACGCGTTTACTCTGAATGTAGGTCGGTTTAGGCTTTTTCTTTTTTTTTTCTTTTTTCTTTTTTTTAGAACGGTTGCCGCGCATGTTTGCGCTACGCATGTTTAGGAAATGCAGGTTTAAGAACGTAGCAGTTGCTTTTCCCCTGAACATTGCATGATGCAATATACTCATAAGGCTTTATCATACACAATGTGATACAAATATAATGTTAATGTCATGCAGTGTCAGACGTTTTTGTATATTGTCATAGTGTGGACATATATTTGTTTGACAAAACCGTACGTGTAAGATTACAAATGCAGAAACATTCTGCAGGATTTGCGGCGAAGTTTTAATGATGCTTGACCCTGCATGTATGGGATACAGTGAGGGGCTAAAAGTGAGCGCAGTAGCTCTGTATTGTTACGAGTTGAGTTGAATTTTCGCCCCCGCTTGCCGCCTTCACCTCCCCACGCAGAAGAGGTTGCCATCGCCCTCGCAGCCTCTGACTCCTCCTCCAAATACATCATAACCGACTCGCGAGGGGCTTGTCGGAACGTCCAGCAAGGGTGGACTGCTCAACTAGCTTACCGCATATACCAGAATTGTAGTCGAGATTCGGATCCCGCGTACCGATCTCTCGTTTGGGCTCCAGGTCACCAAGGTCTCCAAGGGAATGACGCAGCCGACGCCGCCGCCCGCGCGCTCTCTCTCCGGGCATTTCCCACGGGACCGGACGCGGACCAGGATTTTGATTTCAGCCCAGTTTACAAATTTAAAGAAATATGTGAATATTACAGATCTACGCATCAAACTCTTCTCACCCCGTGTAAAGGGCTGGGGAAGGCTAACGAGCGGGTGCTCCTGCGCCTGCTCACCAATACAATGTTGTGCCCGGCTACTCCAAAACATTTTGATCCGCAATTCGACGGGCTGTGCTCGCACTGTGGGGAGGTGTCTGACACTTACCACATGGTGTGGGCCTGCCAGAAAAACCCATCTTTGTCCCCTATCCCCAACCCCACCCGAGAGAACTGGGAGGCGACGCTGTCCGGCTGCTGCGCCCTAGAGGTCCAAAAGGCCTTAACGCAGCGCGCCCGGGCTGCGGCAAACGCCAATGGAGTGCCTGTCTAGGCATCCCACCTAGTGTATATACCTATACCTATAGTGTATATGTATTATAGTGAATGTTTTCACCACCACCACCACCACCACCACCTCGAAACACCGGACTCCTCCTCCCCACGCGCTTATTCTTCCTTCTCTCCCATGGCACGTGCCTTCTCTCGTGCCCAACGTGCTCTCTCTCTCTCTCTCTCTGTGAGACGTCGCTGCACTAATGCCCAGTAATGAACTGATGGGCCTGCACGACTGCGGCAGCACGGTGTTTTTGTAGTGGTAACATGCACGGACAAAGTTTCTTTTCCTTGTGCTTTGAGACCTCTCACCTGTCTGGTGAGTGACCGCAGCCCAGAACGCTAGCCACAAGATAGGAGCAGGCTCAGCGAGGCACCACCAAAAAACGTCTGCCAATATACTTGCCGCATGGAACGCACATTCAGTTAAGTCGAGAAGTATGGTACTTCAAAAATGGGATCTTTGTAAGAAACGTGCCTGTACTTCGTTTCACAAAATATCTGCATCACTGCGAAATGGAGAGGAGCCCTTGCAATTGTACTCCTAAGTGCCTCTCGCCCCTGCGCACAATAATAGAGAATTATGCTCCTACTGTCACTCCCGCCAATTTGGTGGGTGAGAGGCGCGTAGGAGCACAATTGCCTATTGTAGTGCGCGTGATCCTAATTGGATCGCCTCTGCCTTTCGCGGTGCTGTGAACACCTTGTGAGACAAAGTATAGGCATGCAGCGAAAATCTCTAAAGATTCAACCCTTTCTGATGCTTACACATAAATTTCCGTCGGCTCCTGAGTCTCTAAATAGTAACTCTCTCTACTGTTTTGCTTTCGACTCACTTTCTAGAGAAGACGGCACGATAATAAAGCGTATACGTTCCGGAGCCGCTCTGCGTTGACATGAAACGCGGGGGCTCTTAATGTTTTCATTTCTCGTGAGGTCTGCAATGGTTGGACGTGGCTTGTCGGAAATGTTTCGTGCGCATTGTATCACCGCAAAAAGAGGCCGACACAAAAGTGCACGCGCACACATTTATGTACGCCCTGACTAAACAGGATATGGAACAAAAGGCTGGCAGCGCTTGGGAAAAGCTGTTTTGTGCATATGTAGTATAACCGCGTTGTAATGCATACACGCATATATTTGCATGTTCAGCGGACTCTTTTTGTTGTGATAGCTGTATCACTGCTGGATCGGCAGGAGGGCTAGGCTTGGGTCTAGTTTTGTGCAGGAATTGATCGCAGCTGGGTGTCACGAAGCAGTGTCTCGCGCGCTTGAATTCAGGGAGGACCTTGGTCGTAACGATCAACGTAATATGTGTCTCCTTTGCTCCTTGCACCCGTATCTCAGCCTCCGATTGTCGGCTGCCTAGGGAAGCATAGTTAAGGAAGGATCCTTCCATATAACTGTCTTGTGCCTTTTCCTCTTCCTTCTAGCCTTATAGTCCCAATCAGTCCCAGTGCAACACTAATATTTTTATTGGTTTAGAGATGTTTTAGAGCACATGCATTCATTTTGTCACTCACTCATTCGTTGATTTTGATCTTGCTGGGCCAGCTTTAGTAAGCATACTTACAGGCAATCCAGCGACGCCAATCTCGCCCTTAAAACCTGGAAGTCCAGGTACTCCGGGCAGTCCATCTTGACCTGGTCTACCTGGAATGCCCTGAAATGCGGAGGGACGGCACAGCAGGGCATGTTCATATCTGTTTAGTGGTAGCAGGTAGGATATGAGGTCGCTTTAATATATACGTATGTATGCACGTAGAGGGTAAATGTGGGCTAATAGGTATGCCAGTTCGGGCGAGTGGGTGTGACATATGACTTGGGAAATAGAGCACGTACATTTTATTTCACGATGCCTAGGATTGAATTACCTGTACTCCTGTAGCCTGCTTTACATCCTTATTGACTCCGACTTGACAGGAGAGCGGATAGAACCCCATTTACGTATGAAGGCGCATGCTCGTTCACAGCTTGCTTTTTTAGTGCTGGTAAAAAAAAAAAAAAATTGTGGTATTTTATATAGGCCCTGGTATTTTGGTTTATCCATTGCAGTAGGTGTTGTGCATGGTGCAAATATGTTCTTTTATTGTGACAGCACCAACTTATACATCCACTATTTGTTTAGGCTGTTACGAAAAGCCTTTGTCCGCACTGCAATTAAGTTCAAAAACACGGTAGATGGAAGCGGTGATAAGCGGATACGTACTAGCGTAGACGCATACCGGTTTACCAGATGCCCGCCTCGCACGTGAGGGTTGAGGGGGCAAGGTTTGGCGACAGCGCGCGCGCGTAGGAGACGCCTGGTCGCATAAACTAGTGCGTCCCATCTCTCCTAAAATCATCGAATAGTTAAAAACAACTCATGGTGCAGGGCTGTGGGAATTTCGTTTAATTTAGTAGATGTGCGGTAGGGCTGGTCGCGGGCTTATCTATGGAAAGGAGAGGACGAAGGCCTTTGTGCCTATAGACCGATATACGTGACAGGCTTTTAAAATGACCATTTATGGTAAATATTTTGAACTATTTTTGATATTGTTACATTTTCTTTACAGGCCACTCCGTGATACTTGTGTTGAGAGTTAAAAAAATGGTGGCGATCGCACCGCTGGTAATGCGAACGATCATCGCTAGTTTGGCCGCTCTGCGATTTTGCAGTTGCTGCATTCGCTTTGCATGCTACTGCAGCGCATGAAAAATTCTAGACACTTTGAGCCGAAAGCCATTATAGCGCGGTGGATCGTAGCCCTTCACTACGGCACTTCTAATCTCCCTCTCTTCTTTCACTCCCACCTTCCTTCCTTCTTTTACGGCGTGGTTCATGTGTCCGCGGAGAATTGTGACAGATACTGCTCTTTTTCTAACCTGTAAATCAATTTGAAATGCCGCTGGTGACTGCTGTACTAACGCCTCCTAGACATCTGGGTCTGCTTCTGTTTGCTGTGTGGTGCGGCTTTCGAGGAAGCGCCTAATGAAAGGCGAACACAACCAGCATTCCATTGAACGCATCAAAGTTCACCGTCGTTCTATAATTCGTTTCAGGAAATTAAAGGCGCAGTATCTGTCACTCGCGGAATCCCACTATCCTCACGGTAGACAAGGGGAATTATGATTTCACGATCCGGGGCGTGGTGCAGTTGGTAAAGCGCTCGGCTGGGGATCAAAAAGATGGAGGTTTGATTCCCGGTGGAGACAGGGTTTATTTAGTGTGACACCCTCTGCCGACAGCTGCTGCTGACAACGATGAGGTATTGAAGGCTTTCACCTTAATATGCGACGATTGCGTTTCTTCACAGTGACTGGTGGTTGAGCATAGGAAAAATAGGAGTATTTGCTGTTTGGCAATAATTTGAATAACTTATTATATTGATAATTAGATGGTTTCCCTTGGGCGAATACATGTTTACCATGATTATTAGAACGAACTTCCTTTCTGTATTAGGTTATTTCGCTCTCTGTCATCATTGAGAAAATCTTTCCAAGTGATACATTTTCAATCATCTCATAATAGGATAGTATTTTATACAGGCATTGTTTGAATACTTTTGCTTACAGTCCAGTTAAAACTTTCGTTTTCTCTTTTATTCATGTGTTTTTTAAACCTTGTCTTCAGTATATGCCTCCCTTAGATGAACAAACACTTTTATTTGGTGTGATACTAGTGCTCCTTTCTTATTGTGAGTTAGCTTGTATGCCTCTTTATAGAGGCAAACGATTTTGCTCATTGACCGACTGCTTCTATTTTACTTTTCCTATGGGTTCTTGACAACAGGTCCCAATACAGTATTGACTTCGGGACCTCTTCCTGTATGATGTTGCTTCAGTCTCCGTAACCATCCGTGACAATAAACTTGATTTACGCTTCCGCTCTGGGTTGGCAGGGGTAGATTCCAAGGGGCAGAAACAGTTAGAGAGGGCACTGAAATTATGAGTTTGAGTAGAAGTCTGCTGTGTCCTCAGCTAATTGCTAAGTCTAATTGCAGATCAACGAGGGGCAGGCTTTGTATCGCAGTAGTTTTTACGCCTGGCACGCTGGCGAGAATTCGCTTCTGCATAGTTGTGCGCGAGGCGTAATGTGTACAGGCTATTTTGTATTGTACGTGAATTTGCGCTGATCATTCGTGACTTCATTCAAAACGAAGTTCGCAATACATATTGGAAAGGTACAGCGCAAAACGACACAAGACTAAAAGAAGACGGACAGACGTGCGCTGACTCGCAACTCATCACATCGCATCAGAGCCTGCGTGCATGCTCGCAGCTTGAGCTGCGTGTCGACTTTAGCACTTCGTAGATGTGAACAGCAAAAGGCTCGCTGGCGTGGACTGTTTGAACTTGTCGCTAATGCGGTGGAAATTCACGACTTGCTGCAGTTTTATCAAAGCTGGGAAAAGTGCCTCAATGAAGGTGCCGCTGCGAAAACTGCGCGTTACCAAGGATTCTGCACGTTTCACGCTGGATAATTATATGTAATTATAGGTTTTCACGAATATGCAGTGCAGTTCGGTATAAAACATTTCCAATAGGAATTGCTATAGAAATAATGTTCATTTTTAGAATTATCTCCATTCATGTGTATTGCATTGAAAAAAAAAAAAAACGAGCGCTACATGATTGCTATTTCGGAGTACCCTATTTGCTGGGATAGCAATGCCCTCAACTGATTTCAGTGACATCCAGCGCCATCGATTCTTTCCCCATCGACGTCATTTTAAACGCCCCTTTATTCTGCTAGATGGTAGTCTTGTTTTAAATATTGCGCCCTGTATGCTGTGTACTGTCATGCAATACGCGCTACTGCGCATGCTCACGTCAGTTCCGTTGAGTCCTGGTTGGCCTGGCGGACACTCTATGCAGGCTGGCTCAATGGTCACGGTGGTCTCTGTGGGAGTCGGCAACGTCGGAGCCGGCTGCGCCGTCTTCGGCTGCACAGAAGTGTGCGGAATGGTGGTCTGTACATACACTCTGCCGCTGTTGATTTTGATTATTCTCTACAAAATTATCGGCGTCAGCAGGCAGATTGAGTCGATTAGGTTGAACGTGAATTATTAAGAAGAGAACAATGACATTCTTGCATATGCGCATTTCCTGTGTGTTCTTTAATTATAATAATAAAATTCATTCGTTGTGGGCTGAAGTGTATGCAAGCACGTGTTTACTCGTGCGATTCCCCTACGTGCGTGCAAGATATCGGCAGATCCTTCGGGAACGTTTGCGTCGACGATGTGCCCGGAGGATCGAGCAAGTGCTGCGAAGAAAAAGCAAAGCAGTGCGGCGTGGACCCGTTCGCGCTACGTTTGGGCGGCTGCACTATAGGTTTGAACTTGTGGCCGCGCGTCGACATCATCGACATTCACAAATTTCTAGTTTTCAGGACTATATATTTTGGTACTTTCTCGGATTGGTGTCGTTTCCGCGTCTGGTGGTTCGTGCGAGTCATTCGTGTCGGCGTCGCTCAGAAAGCTTTGCCTTCTCTCACTCGTGCAGGTGTATTCTTGGAATCCTAGAACCCGCAGTTGGCCTGTCCGGTCTTTAGTTCCTGCGCTTTACTTTAGGCTCAGGTATTACAGCCCACCACAGTACAGTTCACCATCACGCCAAACCATTTCAGAGAACTACACGACTACGTAAACTCAGCGCACGCGGCGACTGCGTCGTCTGATGCCAATGAAGACAACATGGCGGACTACTCAGCATGCATCACTCCGTGTAAGCTCCCTATATCTAGAAATCAAAATCGCAAAGAATTTGGAGGTTATCTACCTTTTCTCGATAGCCGACCAGATAAAGTTTGTTATTTACTTGTGTGTACGGCGATCTAGTACAGATTATAGCTTGGTACGTGGGAAAGCAAAGAATGCATGCGTATAATGACATTCAAATTACATTTGCAGGTGCTTTTCAAATATTACAAAAATTTTGGTCAAGAGTCCCATTAATAATTAAGTTTATTATAATCTGTAATTGTCATCAGAAAAAATAATATTTAAAGCCGTTTTTTGGCACATTCAAAGGGGTTGTTTTTAGTGCGTGCCTTTGTCTCGTGTTATAACTTGATGATCAGTAAGCGAAATATGATGAGTAAGCAATATGTTGCACTTTTGATCAAAGCTTCACAGCTCCTCAGTGAACCATGCTGTGCACTGGGCCGGACAGCAGGACTAGCCGCGAAATGACCGCAAAGCTCACCGATTAAAGTTCCTCCTTTTCAAAATAGGTTTTAGATATAAGGGCTGACTTAGGTGCTAAATACACGTAATAACATGCGCAGCCTGAAGGACTTTCCTCAAAAGTTCTTGGCTGAATGATGAGACCTCGCGTGAAGAGGTCCTCAGTGTTGTTGCGCATTTAAGCGGTATCTATAGCTGTTATACTCACCGAATATGGTTGTGATATTCGCGCCCTGTCAGTATCGATTAGGCAACGATCATTAATTCAGGACAGATATTTCATTAACTAAGATTTAACATGAAAATCCAGACAGGCTCCGCCGCGCGCCAAGCAAGGTGATATTTTTCCTTTGTGATTTCATGAGCTTTGAGCTGAAAACCTAAAAGAACTGGAAGAAGCAACTACAAGGGATGTTAGTCATCTGCAATGAAAAAGCTGAGCTCCTGCTAATTCGGCATCACATATCTCACCGGCAGCTCATAGCAGGTCTCCCGCTCCGGCCTCGCAGGGTTGCAGCTCATCACCATCCACTGCAAGTCTAGCTGCGAGCAGAAATTGTAGGAAGTTCACTCCGTATTGTTGCACTCTCTTAACGGAATCAGAGGATCCATAAAAAAGAAGAATGATGCGGAAATGAATCAAGGCACAGAGTAACAGTGCTCATGGACACTGCGCGGTATTTTGCTCCGCGCGTGTATTTTGGGCCTCAGTGCATTTTCAGTTATTCTGACAGTCGTGTTTCAGGGATGCAAAATCCAACCATACTTTTTTATATAGTGAAATGAAAACAGATAAGGCGTGCAGAATTCAGAGAAAATATTCAAGTAATGGAGCCGGGCAGTTCAGTTATTTTACCAGCAGTGGAATATTTCAACACCACCTGCCACAACTGCTTCGTTGATTCGGTGATGCATGTAGACTCTGCAAAGGCATGCACAGAGATGGAGACACAATGTGGTACAATAATTTCTTTTTGAAAGCTAAGGCAGCTCCAGGAATGACGTGTTGTCTTGGGGATGGTTGTTACTGTGCCGTCTTTTCTGGTGCTGGCTCTGAAAAAAATAGCGTGTTATACGAATACAGTCTCATTTCCTCTTTCGTCTGTGCGCTATAGTCGAAGGAACAAGGATGTTATTACCGGTACTGTGAACCTGCAGGGTACCATACTGGAGCTAACTCATTTGCTAGGCTATATGGCACATGCAGAGGCGCACTAGTGCAGTTCTGCGCGTGCCAGACAAAGTCGACATCTAGTGTGAGAAGCGCCGTGTGGGCACTCACCGGCACCGTGGACAGGTCGGACTCGTACTTGGCGATATTGACGTCACCATTGACGTCGATGGGCGCCCTAGGGACGAGCTCGAGGCTCGAGTGCCTCTCGCAGTCCAGATACAGCACCGCGTGGTCCCGGAACACGCTGATATCCACCTTGTGCCACCGCTGGTCGTCAACCTGCACCACCGACGTCGAAGATGAGTGTTACCATGCCACTGCAGATTTACGCATGCTGCTTGGCGCGGCGATATATAGCACAAGGATGTAGAAACAAACGTTTTCGCTTTGGTAATTTTTGTCCAACACGCACTGCTTCCTGTCTAGTAATAAGTAGAGAGCTGAACTTTTTTATTTACACCAGCGGATGAAGGAGCTAGCAATAAGTAAATCCTTGCGAATGTCTCTGTCTGTAACCTACCAGAGTAATAAACTTTAAACTTTCGCAATACAGGGCAGTTGGGACACCGGCATCGGACAACTTGTGAATTATTTCGTCGGTCGTATTCTTGTGTGGACAGCTTGCGCGCAAACATTATAAGCTCAAGGAAGCTTGGTTATGATGTTCTCTAACGCACTCAGCAGGCTAATAATTAAATACAGCTCATTTCTGACGTTTCTGAATATATATATATATATATATATATATATATATATATATATATATATATATATATATATATATATATATATATACACACCTTGTTTATGCAACGACTCTTGAGTGACGCGCATATGCAGGCAACCGTGGCGGCACAACAACATGACGGGCGAACGCATGACGGACCCACTAGGCCGGGGCTACATGGGATAAAATTATTGGACTGGGTGTATTCATGATGGTCGGAAAATCTGACAATGACCCCGCTTCAAGGCTATGGGAAGGGGGTGGAGCTCATGTCACCGTCCTCCAGCCGACGTTTTCTGGGAAGCAGGGTGTACATGGGGGAACTCATTTGAGCAGTCTGAAGTTTGTCCTTTTAGTTTCGATCCTCGCAACAATATGGCGCCTGCCCGAATGCAGAGTTGCCACACACCAGCTCCCGGAAGCACTTAAAGTGTGCGAGACGGAAACTGTTGGCGGAAACTAAATAAAATATGGTCCGATATATGTAGAGAGCTAACGTGGATGCTCAAGCTGAAATAGTTGGTTAATGGTTTATTTGGCCTTGCATTACCATTACCAGCCAAACATTTGCTAACGAGTAGCCACTGAACGCTACGCACTACACTAGGCAGTTAATCATAAAATACATTAAATGGCAGATGCTAGTGTACATCACCCTTAGCAGTATTGTAGAGATCGTATGGAGCTTTCAGTACTACCAAAGTAGTCTGCATAATAAAACGATGTTACTCAGTGTGCTCTACATCCGGGGGTGGGGCTCAGATGGTAGAGCGCTCGCTTAGCATGCAAGAGGTATTGGGATCGACACCCAGCACCTCCACATTACTTTTTTTAATGGCAGGCTTTTGTTTAAGGGACAAATTGGGTGGTATTTGAGGGTTTAAGTTTGCCAGAGACGTGCTAGCGTAGACATACATCGGTTTACTGGATACCCACGTATGCGTCGTGTACACGCCTTGCTCCACTTATGCCAACGTGCGTGCCCTGCGTTTGTCCGGTAAACCAGTATACCCTAGTACGTTTCCGGCAAGCTATTCTCTATTATGACAGATAGTATTAAATGGTATATGAATGACACTCCAGGCGCCAAGGCCATTGCTGACGCTGTCAGAGCCGTTATTTGAGCGCAATCCGAAACATTTAATGATGAATGTTCTTTCTAGTTCGTAGTTTGCGAAACATTTAAGGGTTTTGGGTTAAGCTGTGACGCAGTACAAGCGCCACCACGGCCCAATGCTCTTGCATTTTGTCTATAGCCCCGTAATGCCCAAGCATTGAAAACGTAGCAGCGAATTTGATAGTTTATTTACTTATTTATTTTATTGATATTGCATTGTAATACGCTAGTAGTCATTTCATTGCAAAAATATAAACAAAAAGAATTATTGAGAAAATGCTCAATAATAATTCAAACTGGGTAATTTATGTTTTCTCGTTGAACAAAAACAATAAAATTTTATTTTGCATAGATATACGCATGTAGATAGAAAAAAAAAAGGAAAATTCATAACTTCGCCCCCCCCCCCCCCCTCCATTTTTTTTTTGTGCAGTAATATACGACCACCGAAATCTTAGGTTGTTTGCCGCTACGGTTAGTCTTTACACAAATTCATCTTTTATCGACACCTTTGCATTCCGACCGCTGACAGTTTGTGGCTTTCCTGCGAAAAATGTGCCAGAAAAAGCCGTTTCTTGAAATGTGTTCGCAAATCACGAAGTTCTGCGATCAATGAAAATTATTCACGTTTTTAAGCCTTGTTTTAAAGATGATACGACGGCAAGTATAGTTGGCAGCTCTAACTTTACCTGCTGCTGCTCTGTTATTCCTGCGCCACGGTTGCGTCATCGTGTGGCTTTTTTGTCTTGGTACTTTGTGCAGACGTGTACAAAAAGTCCCGCAATAAGATCTACCAGCTGAACTTGTTTAATCACACGTCGGGTTTACGCTTTTTCTGTTGACACGTGACTGGCTAACAACCGGCTGCCAGATCATCCACGTTCTACCTGTGCATTGTGCGCATCGTTTCCACCGCAAGATTTGCACTCGGTTGGTGGACACGCGTGGTGCAGGATTAACACCAACTCCAACCAGCCTTGAAGAAGGCGCATCGGATGAAGTCTTTTGCAGCCGCTGCGTAATACTTCGCTATCTGTCGTATATTTAGTTGCAATAGCTCCTCCAAGGAGGAGCAGTGCATAATATTTAGCTGTAACGAGATAACGTCACGTGTGGACAACATTTTGCCTGTTATAAACTGGCCACTGCTGTTTTCGCGTAAAAAAAAAAAAATATCCATGTTCGTACACAATCCCCTGCCTTCGAGGGCGAGCCGGTAGGCTGCTGCGGCGCGCTGCCGCATTCTCCGAAACAAGTTCGACGGAGAGAGTGTGCGGTGAGCCTCGCCCGTTTGATCTCATTTTACGCTTTAATTACGTTCGACTTCGCTTCGATCCTTGTCCGGGGGTGTAGCTCAGATGGTAGAGCGCTCGCTTAGCATGCGAGAGGTACTGGGATCGATACCCAGCACCTCCACGAAATTTTTCTTCGTCCCAAATATGTCATATGCCCTATTTGGGGACACCATCTTATTTTCGCCGACATCAAATCTTTTAAATGCGCTGGAGCCGCTTACCACTGAGGCTTATTTTTTTTTTTTTTTTTTGCATTTCGTCTTCATTTAAAGACGGCCGCCGCGGGTAGAATTGGATCCCCCAAATGCCAGCAGAACCCCGCAGCCGCCAAGTCATCTGGGTTGGCATGCTAAGAACGGGACGGCACATTAAAGATGTGTATTTGTTTGGTGGGGTTTAACGTCCCAAAGCGACTCAGACCATCAGAGATGCTTTAAAGATTTATATCCTATGGAACATACCGTATAATATCTTACCGGCATTTCAGATGAGGACATGGTAACTTTTGCCAAACTAAACTCATCCGTTTCAGTTCTGGTATTTTACATTTGGTTTTTGTGCTCAAGCCTTATCGCGACTCGGCATAATGGATCATCCATATTTAAAGCACTGTAGGCAGTATTTGTGGGAGTGCAGCAGTATTTTTAGCAGTGTAAGGCCTCAAGATATGGCAAAGATCTGTGGATCAACTGTTGCCTTGTTGGTACCCTTACCATTATTCTAGCACGCGTTCCCTCTTGATAGGGTAGCGCTGTACACAGGGAGACGACTCGTGGCGAAATAGCAACTGCGCGTCTACAAGACCTCCAATGCGCGTCATTTCAAATCCTTTTCACTAACTGGATAACGTGCCATCATAACCGTCAGCGACGTCTGACGAGTCAGGAAGGAGCATCCTGCTGCTCCTGCGACGCCAGTGACAGACACCTCTTAGCTTTGTTGTCTGCCGCAGGACAACACAGACGGGGTCTTGTAGTAAAGCCGGCTATGCTGCTGTCACCAAAATTTATCGACCATCACATACTGCAAGCGCTCACAAGACCCGTTTTTCCGAGTCGCAGCGGCCGATTGCAACAGACTGCTTGCTGCGAAGTTGCATGGAGTATGTCTGCGGAATGAGAACATTGTTTCATTCGTCCGTTCTATCTCACCCAGAGCTTTAAATATCTGTGTTCAGAAAGCTGTTCGTCCAGGGATCGCATACAGTGTTAATTTCAAAGACAGCTAAATTACGCAGCGTCAAATGATATCGACTAATAAGTCTTAGCAATGTAGATAATAAAATTTCGTGGAGGTATTGGGATACCCAGCACCTCCAATAGATACCATTTTGTTTCCTACCTCTGAACTATACGGCGTGACGCAGCCTCGTAAAACAGTTCTGAAATGTATTTTTTTTTTTTTTTTGTGCACTACCGGTTGGAGACTCATTTTAAGCGGTCGGTACAGGATTGTCAGAAGACACGCGTGTCGACGTGACTTACCGCTGAAAACAAGAACCAAGGCCTGTATAAAAAGCACAGTGTTAACTACGAATAGAATAGGAATAATTAATTTACGATATAAAATTGGCCAAAAAATAATGAAGAGCAGGTTTATTTGATCAAATAGTGATTTCTGCTTTTGTATGAAATATTTAACTTTTCTTTTTAGGAATCAACCGGTATACCTTAATGTTAAATATGTGGTTCGGATCGGTAAGCAACATAGAAAAGAAAGCTTTTGCTAATCGTAGAATGCGCTTATGTGATGCTGAACAAATATTTCTTGGCCCCTATAACCATGGCAACAGTAATACTATATTCCAAAGACAAAATAACATGTCGCACGCAGTCCACTAAAACTGTGATTTATTTAAAAATTTCACCTATATATATGACGGCGCATGAAGCCGCTGTGCAACATATCCGCACGGCTGCATAGCTGCATAGCGCCGTCCCGTATGGCGTGAAAAATGTTGCACTTGGTGAAGCTGGCTTTGCCTTGCCCGCGCATAAAAGAAATTGTTGTTAATGCAGCCGGATTATCGCCGAACGAATAGCCTATACAGGCTTATATCAATAAACACAGAAACATGTCCCAATATTCTCTTGTGGAATTTCGATTTGCTTGGAATGTATTCGTGCCCTTTCGAATGCTCAAAGTGGATGCCCTTCCTGCATGGAAAGGAACAAAGTTTTAATGCTTGATTAGGACTTGCATGGCCAGCGCGCCTTTTTTTTTTCTTCTTTAACTAGTTTTGCTCAAGGCTTATGCTGTCCCAAATGTAGTCATTGTTAATACTAGTAACCCCATCCTCCCACTCAGACTTTTATTTTTTGAGCAAACTGGCAGCTTTCATTCATAACCTTTACATATATACCAGAGATGGTTTTTGAATTTGGTGCAAAAGTTTATTTCTTTTTATTTGTTTTATTCGTGACAGCATCGAATATTGGCATAAACATATGTCTGTAACAAGTTATATATGCAACATTCGGGAATGGGTGGTAGCAATCGTTTTTTTTTAGGCTACTTCGCTCACTGCAGGCCTTCATGAACCGGAAGCAAAACCCTTTTCGTCCACCTCACCCCCCCACGACATTAGCTTTGACATGGTGAAGATACAGTACTACACCACCCCGGATATATATTTCTGGAAGCTTGGAGTGCACATATGGCACACGAGTTAGGTAACGCAAGAAGATCGAAGGCAAAGAGGTCGTGGGGATCGGATGTTAGATTACGGGTCAACCAATCTTCGCCAATGTCACGAAACAACCGCCTCTCGCCTAACTGCCGATCAACATCTTCGCGATTGCTCCTATTAAAACACGAACGACCAGTAACGCAGAGCCGTATACCGAACAAGCCTTATTTTGTAAGCCCATATAAGCTATGCAACTATTAGACATTTCACGTATTGATTATCAGAAGTAGAAATTTATCTAGTCAAAGCACCATTGGAGCAAAGTTAATCGTCTTTTACGAGAATATTTTTATTCTTGAATTTGACGGCACTTGTTTTCTGTAAACTCCGTAGTGATATGTCGTCGCGCATGTATCTTAAAGATTGGGTCTAACGCATAATATTCGGAGGTCGGCCCGTATATATTGACGAATAGATGAATAAAGAACGCCAGGCCCTTTCAACTTAACCTATAAGGCTTCATGCACGTAATTTAAACTCTTCACTTTGGAACTAGTTAAGCGGAACTATTTTTTTTTTAGCAGCAAAAAACTGACACATTAGTTTTTCGGGCGACAATAAGGGGCGCTTTCGTTGTGCCGCGCTAGTTTTCCGGACGGAATAATAAGGCCTGCCGCGGTGTCCCAGAGGCTTGGGGCTCACCGCACGTACGTTACACGAAAACATGTTTAAACATCGGCTGGTTTGATTTTAGCTGTGTACAAATTTCTCATGGCGAAATCTGCATCTTTATATCCACATCCTACGGGCATAATGACAACCACCACAGAAAGAAAATAAAAATACGGCTTGCATAAAGGTTCTTACACAGAGCTAGAACACACAGCGCATTCCCGGTATATACCCACAGACCTGCGCCGATACACCAGCGCTAGATACCCAGAAACGTGCAAGTAGGTTAATCGGGAAAAACGGCGAATGAATTTGTTGCTTAATACGGGACAATTAAATCAACTGTGGTGGCTTAGCTGATTCCTGGTCGTGGAAATCACATTTCTGTGAGGCACAACGCAAAAGACATCTATGTGTTATGGTATGTGAGCACACATTCAAGAGCCACACGGCGCCATAACCAATCCGGAGTATACCACTACGGAGTCCATCATACATAGCATGAAGCACCGTTTTCATGGAAGCATACAGAGCAGAGAGGGTACAAAGGGGTTCAGAAACAGATTGGCAGGGAGCCTTTCGCTACCACCTGATGTCAGACCGAGGAGTAGAAAGAAATAACTTGGCAGCCGCTTGGGGAAATCGGAGAGAGAGAGAAAAAAAATAAACGTCACTTGGAGGTGCTGGGTATCGATCCCAGTACCTCTCGCATGCTAAGCGAGCGCTCTACCATCTGAGCTACACCCCCAGACGAGGATCGAAGTGTACTCGAGTGAAATTAAAGCGGAAAATGGGATCGAACGGGTGAGGCTAACAGGCCCTCTCTCCGCTGACCTTGTTACGGAGAACGCGGCTAGCGCGCCGCAGCCAAGCCTAGTGGCTCGCCCTCGAAGGCAGGGGATGGTGAAGGAAGGTGGATATTTTGTACATGAAAAGAGCAGTGGCAACTTTATAAGAGAAAACTGTCCACAAATTGCGTATTCTCCTTATAGCTAACGATATTATCCCATGCACTTGTGTTTCGAGAAGGAGCTATTGCAAAAGAAGTGTTCCACATACGCCGCGGTGACAACGACGGACTGCAGCTGATCCGGCTTCAAACAGGCTGGTTGGATTTGGTGCTTACCCTAAACCAATCGAGTGCAATACTCCAGGTCAAAACGACGCGCGAAACGTACAGAGAGCATGTGTGACTATAGATAGCCGGCTGGTGTTAGCCATTCACATGCCAGCAGAACAGGCCCGAAGTATAATTAAACAAATTCAGTTTACAATATTGTGCGACGGGCGGGCTTCGTATCCGTCTGCACTATAACTAGCAACATAGAGAGGCAACACACGACAGACCCGCGGCAATAACTACCAGCTATGAGTGCTGTTCTGCTATCTGAGCGGTTCTCTTTACGCCACCACAAAATTATAACGTCCTGTCCATCATCTGTCACAAAGGGCGTGAAAACGTTAACGACTTTCTCTGCTAGCAAAACTGCGCAATTTGATAACATATTCGAAAAACGGCCTGTCATGCCATATTTTTCACAGGAAAGTCAGAGGGTTAGCTGTAGAGATTTAAAGTGCCCAGTTAAAGACAAAATTATGCAAAAGCTAAACCGTAGTGGCAAAAGAGCCTAAAATTTCTATGGTCGTATAATGCTGCACATAAAAGGGGTGGCGAAGTTTTTAATTGTCCTATTGATTACTGCATGCTGTATGTGCGTATACTCTGCGAGTGAGTATGTGTGAAAAATGTCATTGTTTTTATTAAGTTGGGAAACATGTATACATTGTCCAGTCCTAATTATGCTTGAATGGTCTTTGCTCAATACACTTCTGTTTTTGTTGACAGTTTCTGCAGCAAAGGTTCCATTAGTGATGATATCTCTCATTTGTCAACTTTAATTGTTATGTAATTTTCAGTGCTTCGGTGTTACAGGGCTATAAACATGACCAAGAACAAGAAAATTGGGCAATGCTGGCACCTATACGCCTTCACAGCTTAGCCGTGAAGTTGTTCCAAAACTATTGTCTACGAAGGACAACGCTAGTGGCTGTTTTCATTTGTAATGACGGCTATGAGAGTCTTAGCTACGGCGCTTAAGAGGAAAGTCTGAAGCTTTATTCAGATATCGCCTAATATTGTCTGCAAAAAGTAATATCTCTTAATTTGTCAACTATTTCTCAAATAAAGTCTGCATTTAGAAAACAAAAGTCGCCTCGTGGAGGGTGCCGAGTATCCGTCCCAGTACCTCATGTATGCTAAGCGAGCGCCCTACTATCTGAGCCATCACTCACTTTTTTTATTAAACAGAACACTTTATTTACATACATATGTACAAGAATGCTACTGACCCAACAGCCGAGAGTACAGATTGCTTATCGTGTTAACATCGCCCAGAAGAAACAGGAAAGGTGTTTAATGAACAAACAACAATTATACAAAGGGGTCTGGTAAAAGGGGGACAGATAAGGCTAGATATGTTTTGCCCGAGGTGCGCGCACCAAAGGAGCCAAGAGGGACATCCAGAGAGGAGAAGGGGGAAAACTTTGGGCAACGCTGCTGCCCATGACACGTGTCAACACCAGCGGTATTCAAACAGCTTTTACTGCCGGGTCTTAAAATTAACCACAGTAAACCCACCTTTTCTGCCTTTATTAGCTTTATTTCGCATACACCGTGGGAAGATGAACATAGCAAACGCAATTAAAGCGGAAAATGATACTGGACAAGTGAGGGAAAGCATCCGCTTATGTTTTTTTGTGCCTATTTTCACGATGGAGGCTCGCGACTGGAATATGAACGGTGACTATGCGCGTACCTCAACAGGGGACACGGTCCTGTCGTCTCTTCTTTCAGCGCAGGCATGCATGTGCATCACAGATGTTTTGTGTGTTTATGCAACCTTTTTTTTTTCTTCTCTTTATTTTTTTCTTCGCTGCTTCGTTGCATTGTATTTAGGCCCTGAAAATACTCCATAGCATAGTATAGTATTAGTTGGCGGTATCCTGCATTGTTTGACAGAATACATTCGATGTTAAGCACGTGCTACGAGCGAGGCCGTTCTATTTTTGTGAAGTTTCGATTATACGGAGACCACTTCTGTTCAGATATTGTAAATGTTCAGGCGACAGAGCATGAGTTATCCGCTGTGACTCTTTTCAAGGGCAAATATGTAACTCATAGCAATAAAGTATAGGTGGCCATTCAACTTTCGTATAATAACGTTTAACTGTGTATCCCTGCAGCAGCCTGCTTACCTATCCGTACATTACAGGGTACATATTCTAAGTAAACGTTTCTTTAGAGCTCCTAGGAAGCCGTAAAGAGGTTGTATTCTGGAATATATGTCAGCGGGCTACGAACAAGTGCGCTGATGTCCACTTTTCAAGACGGCCCTGCTCATTTAAGACGCAATACATGAACGCCACACGAATGAGTTGGCCGAGGCGAACGCGCTTGCTTCGCTTTCATTCAGGTAACCGTCTGCTTCGGGGTCAAAGGTATTTCTTTTCTTTTTTAGACGCGGAAGAAAGGATCAGCTACTTATTGTACTTCATTCAACCTTGTTGTACGAATAGAAGCTGTCAAGCGGACTGTTAAAAAAATCTGGATAGAAGGAGTAAATGATGATCAGGGAAGATTACATGCAGATAAAGAAAACGAACAAAATGATGACTGAATTAATTTCATAGAGAATACTGGGAAATAGAGAAATCGCAGCAAAGAACACACTTGGATGTTCGAAACTATGAAAAGAGTTCAGAATATGTCGTGATAATGGTGTCACAAGAAAGTAGGTAAGACTAGTTTTATTAGTTGACCATTCTCGAAAAGTACGTTCTGGTGAGTACAATCACTTTCGGAAGACTCTGTTCCAGATTAAAATAAGTTCATATTTTGGGGAGACGTACTGTGACCTTGGATGGTCGGATCAATAAAACGCTCTCATCTCCTGTTTAATGAAGGTACAAGTATTTTGTAAAATAATGGTCAACGCAGAAAAGCAAAATTTAATAGCGGTGGAACAATGCTCACCCAGTAAGCAAAAATTGGATATGAATATATTAAATGCTATCATGATTATATCATGGCGCACAAGCAGTTGGAATATTTATCCTTTATTCTAGGTGTGTACATCTCTATCAGTATTTAAAGCGAATTTTTGGATGAGTATGTAGTTTTATATTTTCCCGATTACGGTAACGTGCACGGGGAACTATGGAGATTTCACAGTATATGGCTTACCCGGACATTTTTGAAGCGAAGCGTCTGTCTGTTTCCGGTGATGTCCTGGGCGAAGAAATCCAGGCGGTTTTTTCTGGCGAGCACGTTGAGGCCGAACTGCGCCGTGCCCTGGACGTCGGTGACGCGAATCAGGAACCAAGGGTCGGTGCGGCTGCTCCTCTTGCGGAAAGTCGCCACGAACGAGAACTCCTCGGGAAGGCCCCGCGGGAACACTGCCCTAAGGAGAATCCGCGGGAACACCTCATCCTGTCATGCTTATGGCGAAAAATTTTAATTTACAAATACTTTTTGTTTCCACCTCCGTCAGATTAAGGGAAAAAAATCGTCCAGAAAACGCGGCAGAGCTGGGGCTGGACATGAAGCCAAACACGACGTGGTTCCCGAGGTTGAACAGTCTGTAAATTTTGCTCCGAACAGTAGCCCAATAGCTCTGCGCTAGAGCAACAGGCGCACCGCGAGCGGAAGCGAATATTCGTCATGTTAGCGGCGGCAACTTGTACCACTGTTTGAGCTACAACGATTCCTTCTCCAGATCATTAGGAAGCAGCATCGTGTAACGGCGTGGAAGCGACTTAATTGTTCAAGATGGATCTTATGCTTGCCCGATCTTGGGAATGATTAGAAAGATGCGCAGTGAACTGGCTAAATTCAGCGCCAATAAAGAATTAGGCCGTTGGTCTACCTTTCTGTGTGTTTTACATGTCAGTGTATACCTGATGTATGCCTATAAAAGAACGTTCGAGCCACTTCAAGGGATAATATTTCACTTGTTCGAGCCACTTTTCGCCTCGACGTAAAATAAAACTAAAATTCAAATTTTCAGTTGCGGAACGCCAGTTCGAAATTCGCCCACGTCTTGCACGAATTGGAGGTAAACCAAGATAGAAACAAACACAAGGCACTCTTAGAAACAGAGACCTTACATACGTATATACAAGGTTGACAAGCTGAAGGAGAAATGCCAACTCTGGGGCGACACTACTGTCAGAACTGGTGCCTGATGACGAAGCCAAAGACTCAAGTGAGCGCAAACGCTCGTGCAGATCAGAAGCGAGCCGCAGTCAGCCAACGAAACAGCATCAGCTCCTCCTGCTCACTAGCAGCGGCTGCAGCCATCCTCCCGCCCCTCTCCACCTCCTCAATAACGAAGGTGGGCTTCAGGCACCTGGCCGCCTTCCACAACGAGCCGCAGTACGAAGATATTAGCACCTAGCCGGTTTCATTTGTTGCTCTGAGAAAATCGCTGCCCTAATACAAAATTTATGTAAATTTCTGTAATGGTAGTCGACTGTGTTTGCACTCCTGTCTACCTCAATAACGAATGTTAGTTTTGAGTACACCCTAAAATCACGCTTTCCTTCCTTTTGTGTATGCATCATGTGCATGGTTCCATCTGCAATTAAATCACTCTGCAAATAACTCACCGGTACATATCTGAAGAAATTCGCCAGGATTAGCCGAAATGCGACTTCTCTTACTGTCAAAAACTATAAAAGGAAAGCTGGTAGAACGAAAAGAAGATGGTTTGCAAGGTATAAAAAAGAACTGAACAAGGGTAAATAGGGTACGCCTCAGGTCGCAGATGAGCGAACGTTTCGACAAGTGGACTTGTCTTCGCCCAGACGAAGACAAGTCCACTTGTCGAAACGTTGGCTCATCTGCGACCTAAGGCGTACCCTATTTACCCTTGTTCAGTTCTTTTTTATAAAAGGAAAGCTGTGTGATAATCTTAAGAGGCCATTCGAGACGAAGTGTATGGCTTATTCTTCTTTCTGTTTGCATGTCGCATGAGTAGCGGGGGATTTGTTGTGCTTTGTTAAGTGCTGGGCCCGCCCTTCTGTTCTTGAGTCTCATGTTAGCGCCGCTACTCATATCAGCTTACATCTAACATAATGTCGAAACCGAAACACGCGTAAGTTGCTTGACGTATGAATTCTGTGCATTCTAGCGCACTGTTGACACTGTAGCTCACTGATGACTTGAGGGGGATTCGCTCGTTTAGGTTTTGTGCGAGTGAGGATTGCTGCAATCTTCACTCGTTGCCGCGCACATGATATCACGTTAACAAACTGCATCTCGTCTGAATTGGCTAGTACTTTGTTCGTAGATGCTAGGTGCCCACCTGAGCGCATTCGTAGTTTGTATTTTTGCCTAATCACACCGTCGCCATCTCTCTCTTACTCGGAGAAGAGTCAGCAGGGCGGAAGCGTATAGGATGAGCTGCATTATATCAAGTTCACGAGTGCAAGTAGGTTGTAACCATCCCCTCGCGCACTTCCCATTCCACACGTGACATGTACAAGATTGTTCAAAAGTCCGTGCTACATGGTTTCCTTCTGGGCCGTATAGTGGAGCTATTTTGCACCCTTGAAGGCCGGAACCGGAAGGTCACTAAAGGTGGGGATGATAGCTGTCCTCATCAGACAAATATATAGAATCATGTGGGAGGCATATATAAGCAGCTAGGAAGCAATCCATATGTGATTTGAAGACAATAAGAGTGTGCTTGCATTAATTCTTCCCCTTTCTTTTTCTCTACGCTGCTTCCACGTGTCTGCCACTTGGACTGAGACGGATATTGCAACATTTCCTTCATCACTTTCGTGATCTTTCTCCGATTAAATAAACGCTAAAATGAGATAATAGTATAAATAGCATCGTTAAATTAGTTGCCCAATTTATCCAAAAGCAGTGAATAAAATAAAAAAGTCGTTATCCTCTGTATGAATTTATACCTGGTGGGCAGCACGAGCTCGGCCTTCCTGGACAGTCTGTAGGCTGTCTGGAGGCTGTTGGAACCTACGACCCGCCGGACGCCCGGGAAGTCGAACTGAACGTCGTCCAGCCGGAACTTGCGGATCATGTCGAAGCCTGCTCACACGAGTAAGGAAGAGGAATAACAGCTTGATTGTTCGGCGTTGCATTGGCTTTCATAGCGTCCTCCTACAATCCCGTTCCTGACTGAGTGCGCCGCGCAACAGGGAGAAGACAGAGGACGGCAACACACGCGTTGTTTGCGAACAATTAACAGTACAAGAGGTACCGGAAGCAGAGTTCATATGGGGACATACTTTTGGCATGGTTGGTGCGGCGTGACCGTAGTCAACCCTAACTAAAAAGCAGATGGGCAATGTTCATGAAAGGAATTCCTCCAGACAATGGCGTTGACGTACTGCAGTGACATCACAGTTAATCAGTGGTTAATCCTCTTACGCCCCCAAACACTCTGCGATGTCACGGTAGCATGTTCGATAAGGTTTACTACGACGCCACAATCAATTGATGCCATTGACTAGAGGGTCTCTTTTGAGGGACGATTTGTCACTTTTGGTCTTGAGTTGCAACCGACAATAGCTTTTAACGTAACAGGGACAATGTCGTGATAGGAGACAGAACACAGGAGACACCGTAGCCTGTGAGTTTTTAATTTGAATGCATTTCTGTATCTTCATTTGCAAATTTTCTCCTATCAGTTTAATAGTATATGGGTAGTATAATGACCATGGTTTTAGGATGATTTTTTTTAACAGAAGGGCGCGAACCGTGCGATGTCAGGGAAAATATTAATGGTATAAAACAAGGCGCCTATATATTATTGTGAACGCATTTGCGCTTAGCTCTGAATTAGTAAAATATATGCATTACAGTCCTTAAACTATCAACGCAGCGAGTGGCTTTTCAAGGTGGCGGTCCTGCAACGCAACAACTGGTCGACACGTACAGAATTAAATTCCGTATGCTGCTGACTCTCTTAAATCTTTCCTTGAATTCGACCAGCTGACAAGTGTTGATGGCAATTTCCTCCTACCTGGCAGGTCGTCTTGTCCGGGCTTTGCTCGCGGGCAGATGTCGGTGATCTCGTTTTCCGTTCCATCTGCACAATGCGTTCACCATGCCACATTACGCTGGCAGAAGTTATGCTAGTAACAAACCAGCTCTTTTGACTATCGAAGGTATGGTATTTTTATGAAAAGCTATCAGCATTACATATAATACAAATGCTTGTTTCATTAGATTTTTTGTCTTATGGCAAGCCCACTTGGTCTTTGCAATAAAAAAATGCTGTCACCGGTAGAAACATGTAGTATTAGAAGATCCACTTATTTATTTAGCTCGGAAGCGCTCTTTGACTAAGGAAATAAACAACGATAGTCATGCCACAAGACAGATTAAAACTATACTTAGCTCTGGTTTTGCTTTACAGTTCCTAAAATGCATGCTGGAAAATATGTGATTACGCGAGCTTTCTTACTTTGCGCAGCTTGCAACCACGGTGTGAGCGCCTGCACGTTGGTACAAAGTTTTGTTCGCCTTAACAGTGTGTGAAAACTAGATTATCTCTGCAATTCTAGCTGTTAAGGCCAAAGTTACGGGCAAGTCCTGTCCGTCGTCGTTGTCTAAAGAAAGAACACCTCTGCAGCTGAACATGACGGTAAGAATGGGAGCTTCGGTGAAAGAGCGCTGTATTACAAGGCATTATTGCGAACACAAAGTGGGGTCGACGATGCATTTTCAAAACACCTAAACCGTGAGATGTCAAGCTTCAGGACAGGTGAAACCTGTACCCAGTGCATCACCGGTAGGTCATTCAGTTTTCTTTTTTCTTTTTTTTTGCTTCCACCGAATCGGGCCATGCCGGGAGCAATGTGCGCTACACGCTGTAGAAGGTTTAGAGCGTCAAGCAATCACGGCTGGTCCGTCTTCACAGCTGCATGGTCGCTGCGGAAAGCTAGAGGTCAAAAGAACTTACCGTACTCCTGTGGCAACCTTGTGATCGTCTCCTCTGCAATGACAAACAGGTCGTTGTCGCTCTGTGCTTGCACGGCTGCGGAAAAGAAGAGATGGAACAAGTCAGAGAGGAAACGAGAACCAAAGGGTTCGAATTTCACCTTTGGTTTATTCCAGCATGAAGCCACAGCTTAGTGGTGTTTAAAAGGCTCGGTCTATCCTTACAATTGTTGAGATGAGCACTGCAACTATATGGCGAACGAGTGTCCGCATGTGAGAGCAATGCCCGTTGCCGAGAGCATACAGGGTATAGGTACTTATATTCGGCTTTATTGTATTATGAACAGCAGTTTTGGATCCATACGAAGAAAAAAATGTTAGTACACTGAACGCAGTAATGACACTCAACGCACGTGACGTCGACATGGCCCGTGCTTCATTGTAGACACGTATCCTGCAGTACGATAGTTGTTCAGTCGAAAGTGCGGCGATGCCTATTCAATTTATTTTTTTTTGTGCACGCGAAATGCCTCAGCTGAAGATTGACACCCCGCACCCTCTTGTCTTGATTGCTCATGGCAAGAATGTTGGGGCAATTATGACCTCTGCGCCGACGATCGCCTAATCCACTAATTTACAGGCGTCCTCAGTTTATGCAGAGAATGCTCAATTCTAGGGAAGTTTGTTGAATTGGCGTTCAACATTATGAACTGTTTTGTGGAATAGGCGATATGTACCCGATAATGCTGCGTAGCTACGAGCCTGGTAAACGGGAACCCAGATATAGTCCTTTGCGACTGCTTCTAAAAGCTTCTGTACGTGTGCACGTAAAGCGAGACCGAAAGCTTTCCGCAAACCGAAGAGTCGTATTGCGCGGACGTCACACAGGCAGCAGAGAGCTGTTTGCGGAAGTTCTTAAGGCGCAGGGCCTCGATCTTCTAGCAGACTGTGGGTGGTAGTGAAAAGCTAGAGATGTATCTCTTTCCGGATGGGCAGGAGAATCTCGACTAGCAAAAACTGACGGGTCAAGAAACAAACATTATTCTTTACAACGAAGTGACCCGGCACTGTCTCCATCCGCTTAGAAATTGCAGCGAATGGTGCGTGGGGCCCTATAACCCAACATCGACACATTCCTGCAGAAGAGAACAGCTCGGAAAAACTGTACTGTTTCTTTGTCTTCATAACAACAATATTTTCACTTCTGGCACCAGACGAAGCGCCCTGTGAGTGAGGAAGTTATATCCGTACGAGCGCCGAGAAAAGATGTCACTGCGGGGGAACTGACTAATATCCGTACCAGTGCTGAGAAAGGATGTCACTGCGGGAAAATCAACTAGTCCAGGCACGCAGGGTCGCCATCGCCCAGTTGTGGCAACGGTTGCGACTGGTTAGATGAGAGGGCATCGTTCTGTCCTACTAAGCTATGAGAGCATCGCGAGTTATTGCAGACAGTGCGAGTTATTGCAGAAAAAAATCTTGAAGCGTCTAGAAACTCCGGAGAATGAGGCTGCATCTCCCGGAGACATCAAAACTATGCATGTCATCACGTGTAACAAGTGTTGAAAAGGTTTGGTGAGCCCGCTGAAATTCCAAACGATGCAGATAAAGCAACCAAAAACGAGAAATTAGCGCAAGTATATATGTTCGATTCGCCAGCATGATAATGCTGAGGACAAGTTTTTGGAGGTGCTTTCCAGAGAACGAGAGATAGTGAATGTCGCCGTCCAGCTCTGCTTGATATAGCATTTCGGATCGCGCGCGTCACGTGGAAGAACACTGCGTTGCAAAGACAATTAAGCTAGCAAGTATGGCTCCTGGCAGCCGTAGTCGCCCGAGCCATATGGTGCGTACCTGCTTGGGTTCTGCAATTCTTAGAGCGATATAAGAATAACAAGGCGTTACAGCCATTTCTCAAACTTCGAGGGGGTCTTTTCTTCCGCGTTTGTTGAGTAGATATATCGATTTTATTTACTTTCCTTGAAGGGGAGTATGCCAGGATTGAAAAAGCGTTGTTTCGGGGCCAAAAAGACTATAAGGGGAGGGGGGTGTAAACAAATAGGAATAAACGGCAGTCAATAACGCATTAATATGCTCGGATTTTGTGTATGATTTCGGATTGTTGGATCGTGGCGGGGGCTCCAAAACTGAGTTTCTTTGGTGCATGATAGTCATGATAGTCACGTAAAATTTCATAAGAAGATACAGATAAATCATCGCAGAAATTCTGTAGCTGAAGACAAAATTTGTCCTGGGCCGGTGGTCAAACCCAGAATCACTGCTGGTCAGGGTACATCGCTCTATCAACTGAACTATGGTGATAAGACGGTCAGGCCGGATATACTAAATTAACAGCTTGAAGTTGGAATGATATGTTGAGCAGACGGACTTGGGCAAAGTTTTGTTCACTTATTCCCGAGAAAGAATAGCTTCGCTCTCTACCCTTTTGGATGCGTTTTAGTTAGTGAAAATTATTATTTGCTCCTTTATAAACTTTTTGGGCTTTCCTAAATGACTGATTTAAATATTGATTCTTTTTTTTTCAATCCTTTAAATCGGTTACATCAATCCTTATTTATTCTTACCGAGTTACTTTTTTCCTGACATGTACCAACTGACAGGAAATAGTCTATCACTGCTGAAGGGGTGGACGGAGCTTTGTCAAAATGTAGAGTATCCTTTTCTCTGCAGCAATTTATTGCCAACATGCATTCCAGAACTGAAATAAGCGCTGATTGCTTTATTGACATGCCAGCCATCGTTTATACTCCCGGTTATTGTTCGCGTCCTTCTTCCTAGCGCCAGCTTATGATTACGGCTGTGTGAAAAAACACTTGCACAGAGAGGGCTTCCGCAGTTGACTCATAATGAAATCTTTATGCGAGGTTTCAACATTCCCAAGCGGTCTAATATACATGTTGCACTGAGCTCGACAATTGCTTTAAAAAATCTCACAAGCAAAATATACTAGCTCCTGTTCTGTAAAGAACATACGCTGCAGGTTGGCTTCTCAGAGCGTTGTGGGAGTAGTTTTGTAGCCAAGAGGGACGCATTTGACCCCTGTGCCAATGGCCAAAGGCCGACGTAGTGGTTGGTAATATTGTTATATCGATTGTCGACATTCAGTTGAAAAAAATATATGCGGTTGATAAAATTTCGGCATGGGCAAAGTGAATGTAATAAATATGCAACAGAGAAAGATGTTTGCCCCAAACTGAAAAACCTGATTTAATTCTGCTTTAACATTGTTACAATTAACGCACGTCCCAGTGCAGAGTTTTATATTCCAGGTGTGAGTATATCGCTACCACGAGACGAATTTTATGAATGGTTTAGTGGCCACAAAGTGATCTGCAGAAAATGCTGTAAACGTGTTTTACAAATGTGCGTTACATGAGGTTTCAGTTCTTATCTATACCGTGTACCTAATCAGTGGCCCTTTTGCATAGGTGTATATTCCATAATTTGTTTAATTTTAAACGTGTTTATTATTTGCGTCTAATATAACGTGTAGCTCTGGTAACCAAATGAGAAGTCATGTCCTTATATGCTGCATGTTCATGCCCCTCCTTATTTTTGGAGCGTTGAGTTCAAATTCTATTTTCGTTTTAAAGAAGCCAAATTTTTTATCACGGTGAATTTTGTAATTTATGTGAAAATAATGGCAAATGATGTAAACTTCCTCCAAACGGCTGCTCATTTTTAAGGCTGCGGAATTAGCGGCCGCTTCAACTATGAATATGCCAGTGCGGCCATCGCAAAAATAAAGAAAAGAAAGGGCGAATACAATTGTGAGGTTACGTTAGCATCAGTTAGACTGCGATATTTCGTAGCCACTTTTTCTGCGGTAAAAAATAAAAAAGAGAGTGCAGCCGTTGTACATTGGGAGTTTGTTTACCGTGCTTGATCTAGGTCCTTAAACCAAGGAAATGCCTCTCGTACCACCTGTTATATATAGGAATAATAAAGTGAACAATTCTGATTTTGCTTAGCCGGGCTAGACACGGGCTAGATCCAAAGAATTTAAAGGCCAACGTGTCATCTGCCACGTGCGCTGGAGGCGTCCTGCAGGATTGGCGGGCTCAAAATCTGTCCTTAATAGCAAAGCAGCCTAACATTTTTGTGGTCTTATGAATGAATTGAAAGATGACGGAGAATTTCTAAATTTAGCTCTCAATTTTCTCAGCGCGCTTACGGACTTGTGGTCAGTTCTATTAATCGTTCAATTTCAGAGCTCATAACAATTCGTTGAGTTTAATTAGGCTGCAAGCACTTTTCTTAAATAATGCCCAGGTTCTTTACATTTCTGCTTTGAAAGAGTCATTAATAATGGAATCGGGAAGTTCTTATTTTTTCTCCTGACGTTTTCACGCCTGAGCAGTGCTTGTTTACGCAAAGAAAATGCAATGTTGTGCGCCTTTTAATGTCATGAAATAAAAAAAATCAAGGAAGAAAGACGTCATACTGATAGATTGACACAGAATCTACTTTTTACAGGTAGTCAGCATTAAGGTCATCGGATATTTTTGGTATCCTCCGCCTTTCGATCAAGCCAGACAACGTTAGATCGCTCCGCATTCACTTCGGCGTTATGTTTATTACCCTTTATTACCCTTATAATCAGTATATACAACTTAGAAAAAAAAAAAGTCTATTCGAGCTTTGCAATGTATGGTTGAAGTTGCCGGGTCGCATCACTGGCTTTGTTTTACCTGTGAAGAGTAGCAGTGCCACCGCTAGGCAGTGTAGGGAAGGCAGCATGTTCTCGGAGCAGCGTCCACTGGGTAGGCGGCGTCGACGCACTGCAAAATAGAGAGAAACGGTGGTAAACTATGCACTTATGGTAAACGTAAGCAACTTCGTCCAAAGGCACAAAGCACGTAGATGAATTTGTGTCAAAAACGAGCTTCTGGGTGTGAATGACCACCGCAGTAGCACATGCGAGAGAAACCAGCTTGATGCCAGTGATAATAGCAGTTGCAGCAGTAGTAGGGTAGATTTAGTAGGCGTATATTTGTTAGTGACAGTATTAGTATATAGTGATAATTAAAAATAACAGCTTACATACGAATCCAAGTTAAAAAGAAAGCTTATACCTCTGTCACACGGTCACTTTTGATCCTAATTGAACTCGATCTGCATTGAGGTTTTCAAAAAGGATTGAAGCATCCCATGCTACACGGGCGTTTTTAATGAGTATTGAGAAATTTTCCTCGTGTGCACTACGAGGGTGTCGACGACAGCTTTAGAGTGTGCTTGAAATCTCGAAATCGATTGAGGAAGCAGCTTGAAGTCAAGCAGGCTCGAGCTCGATTGCACTTGAAAGTTGCCGTGTGACAACCTCGATCTACATTGAGTTGAATGCAGATCGAGCTCAACGAGGATCGAAACTATCCGTGTGACAGGGGTATTAGATTACGAGCGTTATTCTGCCAATTACAAGTGGACACAAATTCTGTAGAGCTCGTTTTCGGAGTAAACTGCAAACACTGAGTAGGATGCTACATTAATATACTGATTCCGAATGCGCTCAAGATCCGTGAATGCCCCTTGTACTCACATTGCCTTCCATAATATTACAGACAAATCTTCGGCGATCAAGCACTTGACATATCTCACTTAACGAAAATAAGGAGTGACTTTATACATGTTACCTCATACCATTGCTTCGTTCGATTATGAACCCCAAAAACAATCATATGCTCCCTATGAAACGCATAAGAAAAATTTGGGAGTTGAAGCGTGGTACATAATATTTTCTCCGCATCTATGCAATCGCACCTGTGCTATTGAGGACATTCTCGTCCCGAGGTAAAATGAATGATGCAATAACACTGGCTCTCTCATAGCGGGAACGATGGCTTTGAGCTGCTGTAGCTGGAAGACGCGCACGTTTTTACAGTTTAGAAATTTGGCGGTGATCGGTACCAGTTACGCGAAAAAAGAAAGAAAAAAATCGGCAATCCTCTTCCTACGCTCCTCTAATCCATGATAGGTCTCTGCTAGGCCTGACGTCAGGTAGACGACCGGCCACCTGGCCAATTAGCCACCTGTGTATGTCTGGAATGTGTATGTCTACAGTTGCCTTTGGGAGACTTCTTATGATTTGGTTAGGGATTTGTGTGTTTTAGAGAATATTTACCTATTATTTTTATACCGAAGTATATTTCCTTAAAGGATTCCATTCGCTCTCTGGCCGTCTTGAGCTCGAGCTAGAGGATCGCCCGGTTGACGATGACACTTTAGATGTAGTGACCCGCCGCGTCTTCTCACGATGGTTTAAATAAGTGGAGACTCAGTTCAATTGATTTCGCGGGTATTCGAATGATTATGGAATTTACTTAGAATTTTGATGGATTCACAGTGGACTCTGCCTTTAGCGAAGTTATGAAGTGTTGTTTTAGAATTATGTACTGGTTATGTATTTGTAAGTGGTGAAGATGGTGGCCAGGACTACGGCAGTCTATCTCAGAAACTTTGTTTTCCTGGACTTGGCCGAAACTAAGGAAGAACCTACATCATCAACTATAGTGCCAAACAAAGGCGTCCCTGTCTGCATGCAGCGTCCACGTGTACCGCGGATTTGTTTCCTCGAATCGAAGTTTTTTCTTGAATCGCTACAGTCTCTACCCTCCGTCTGCAGTCGTAGTGTTCTGGATACATGTTCACGGGAAGCAAAGATATTGTTAGCGTTTTGTGGATTTGGCTTGGGATTAATCTATGAAGACTATACGATTCCTGCTTTGGGTAAAACGAATCTTCCCATCTCAATCCGAGATAGCCTTTCTATAGGACGGTGAGGTGCGCCTTACTAATTTCTGCCAAAGTGTTATTAACGGCGAGCTTCAAAATAGGTTCTTGTTTTGCGTGTACGTAGGTAGGTTCAGTTCAGTTTTATCTGTTTTATGCGGTTGTGTAATAATTTTTACGTGTTTGTTGACATCGAGAGATTGACAGCTGGTCGAGGAGATAATATTGCTTAGAATGAAGGATTGCGCCAGTCTCCTGGCTTAGGTTTCCTTTATTCATCTATGTCTATTCACGATTCTGCGAACAAGTGACATTTGATTATCTTGTCTTCTTACTTTCTTCAACTTAGTGTCGTTTGCGTTGTTTTATTTCTTTAACGTTCCTAGGATTATTATGTCTTCCATGCCGAGAATGGACTAATTATTTACTTCGCTGTTATATTTCGCGCCTCTGTCTTTTCGCGAACTGCAGAGACGTGCCGGAGGCACGTCACAGCACGGCATGAATGCCACGGGCACGCGTGCCAGCCTCGTAGCGTAGACAAAAGCGTGGGCACCATATCATAGACGGTCCCTACGTTACGAATGGGCTGTCATGAATTAGGTTCAATCTAACAAAGGTTGAGTCCTTCAGTCGGCTGGCTTGCCTGCATTTCTTCACTTTTTTTTTTTCTCGTTGGTAGGGAGGCAGTGTCATTGACTGTGCTCTCCCAGACGCCGCTTCATGCTATGCACCGCCGTAGATGCACCTCACCTCCTCTCCCCCTGTGCATAATCAGACGGCGGGAAGTTCCGGAAGGCGATGCGCGACTCCATCCAACCGCCTTGAGGTCTGTGAAGGCCTTGCGGACTTGTTAAGCGTGCACGCATTCCGAGAACGACGGCATTACGAGTTGCGTTTGCGCGGCTCAGGCCCGCGCTGGCGCTACATAATACAGGCGCGTTTTGTATAAAACACAGCCTAAAAACTTAATCAGTTTGATTTCTTTTCTTCCAAAACGGCTGTGGGTTGAGGAATACGGAAGTGGAAAACGAATCGTCATTTATGACGAGACGAGTCTCTGTGTACGTCTCTCAAAAATTACACACTTGCGACTTATGACGAACGAATTAATGCATTTCAGATGCCACACGACGCCGCATAGTAAAAAGCTGAGGAGTTGTGGTAACATTTCAAAATATGAACTAAACTAGAGTCGTATGCTGTAGCATCCTTACAAACGCTTAATGGTGTTTTTCCTGCAATTTAAGTCATGTTAAAAATGTGGAGTTATATGCTCTTATCACGACAGTTACTGACATTCTAGTGGAAATCAAGAAGAAGAAATGGGCATGGGCAGGACACGTAGTGCGAAGAGAGGATAACCGATGGTTGCTTAGGGTAACAAACTGAATTCCAAGGGAAGGAAAGCGTAGCAGAGGGCGGCAGAAAGTTAGGTGGGCGGATGAGTTTAAGGAGTTCGCTGGGGTCAAGTGGATGCAGCTAGCACAGAACCGGGCTAATTGGAGAAATATGGGAGAGGCCGTCGCCTTGCAGTGGGTATAGCCAGGCTGATGATGATGATGATGATCACGACATATAAGATAGTGCGTACCTGGGATCAATACAGTAAGCGGGTTAAGCACTTAAAATAATATTATTGCAATCGTTTGCGTAAAGCCATAGGAAAAGCTATAAGGCGACACCTTAATCTGTATCGTTCGACAGCTTGTTATGTTTTTGTTTTTTTGAGGGGCGGGGGGGGGGGGGGGCAGTTTACACTTAGATAACGACATTACTTACAGGCCTCATTTGTTAAACTTGGATATTGCAACGAGATTATTCTGTTTTGGTTTTCTTTTCGCCAAATACAATGTTTACGTTCCCAAATACATTATACAAGGTGATAGCTAAGGCTAGGATACGTACTTGTTCATTTATCTATCAAGCGGGAGAGTAGAGGAAAATGCGACATATTTTGAAAAACACTGACTCACATTTCTCCGCCTCTGTTCAGGTGCTTCTGATGATTAGATAGCAGATACGGGGGCTGGCAAAAATCTTTTTACTTCCGTCTTTGTTTATTTGAATAAAACCACTTACTACTACTACTACTACTACTACTACTACTACTACTACTACTACTACTACTACTACTACCACCACTACTACTACTACTACTACTACTACTACTACTACTACTACTACTACTACTACTGCTACTGCTACAACTACTACTACTACTACTACTACTACTACTACTACTACTACTACTACTACTACTACTACTACTACTACTACTACTACTACTACTACTACTACTGCTGCTGCTGCTACTACTACTACTACTACTACTCCTACTGCTGCTGCTACTGCTACTGCTGCTACTACAACAACAACTACTACTACTACTACTACTACTACTACTACCACTACTACTACTACTACTACTACTACTACTACTACTACCGCTGCTGCTACTACTACTACTACTACTACTACTACTACTACTACTACTACTACTACTACTACTACTACTACTACTGTTACTTTTATTATCCCCATTTTTCATTGAATGAACATTGCCGACTTATTTTATACTGATTTAGCACGCTCTGCAAATGTAAGGAGGTGAGCTAATCGGAGCAAGGTAGAATTTTATAATACTAACCAACTGCCGCATTTTGTTCCACCCCGTGAGTAAAAATGAGACGTCTTTCTGAAATACAGATTTTACTCACTTTTTGAAGTGAATTTCCTCGAAGTTAGCTCTCTGGGTACAAACACCGTCTTTGTGAGCCTGCGTGCATGTTAAATAGTGTATCTAGACTGAATAAGGCACTATTTTGCTTCATGGTTTGCTGGACTGTAGGCAGTTTTACGCCCATGTTTTGCGTGCGCCTGGTTGCACGAATGTTCTGAAATTTTCTTTACAACCTTCTCTATTTCAATGCTACAGCTGTTGCTATTTCGCACAATTCTGTTAAATGGTCTTGAGATCTGCGTTTATTCTTAACACAAGATTTTGAATGTGATTGTAGGTTCGACCCAAGATAGCGAGCTGAACAAGTAGATTTTACTCACCTTCCTGAAATTGAGTGCTGTTATCATTCCAAATGATCCTTAATGCGATAAAGTTCAAAAGGTACTTTTCGGTGGAATTTGCGGTGTCCGTGTTATCAGCGTGTCGGGAAAATCTGGCTTGGCTGAGAGAGCACCTTGCTATAATTTGCAGCTCTAAGGGCATAAACTGTTTTAAGCGCCTATATAACACGTAACAATTTAAAGTAAATCAATCATACTTTAAAGCACATTTGGTAACCAAGTGGAAGAATTGAACTCCCTACCCATCGATCGTGAGACACACGTTATCCTTAGATCACTGTTAGACCTTCGTTCGACTTTGTTGTGCAGAGGCTTTATGTGAGAGTGTCATATCGCATGGCCGACAATGCGTCAGTCAGTCAGTCACTTCAGTCGTTCAACCGTGTCCGACTCTTCGTGACCCTATGGACCATATCACGCCACGCTTTCCGGTCTCTCACTATCTTCCTAACATCACATAACTTCATCTGCAGCGCCTCGAGGATGCCACCTAACCATCGCGTTCCCTGCCTACCCCTTCTCCGGTAACCCTCAACCTTTCCCAACATCAAATCTTTCTCCAGCGACTTCTCTCTTCTCATCAGATGACCAAAGTAGCTAAGCTTCAACTTTAGAATGTGACCATACAATGAGCAGTCAGGGTTTATGGTCGACAATATCGACTGATTTGATCTTCTGGCAGTCCAAGGAACTCTCAAGAGTCTCCGCCAGCACCACTATTCAAACGCGTCAATTCTTCGGCGGTCAGCCTTTTTTACAGTCCAACTCTCGCATCCATACATCACATTACAAAGACCACAGCACGAGTTATGCGGATCTTGGTTGGCAGACTAATGTCTCTGTTCTTAACTAGGCGGTCAATGCTAGCCACGGCTCTCTTTCCCAAAAGCAGGCGTCTCTTAATTTCATGGCTGCAGTCACCTTCCGGGGTAATCTTGGAGCCCAAGAAGACAAAATCTGTCACGGCTTCCACTTCTTGTCCCTTGATGCTCCAGGACTTGATAGGGCCAGACGCCATGATCTTTGTCTTTTTAATGTTCAGTTTAAGCCCAAACTTCTCACTATTTTATTGTACGCGCATCAGAAGTCTCTTGAGTTCCACTTCACTTTCTGCCATTAAAGTGGTATCATCCGCACATCTAAGGTTGTTGATGCGTTTTCCAGTAATCTTCACTCCAGCTGAAGACTCGTCCAGACCGGCCTTCCTCATGATGCACTCAGCATATAGGTTAAATAGGCAGGGCGACTGTATGCAGTCTTGTCTCACTCCTTTCTCAATCGGGAACCAATCATTAAGACCATGCTGAGTTCTGACTGTGGCCTCTTGTCCTTCATACAGGTTCCTGAGGAGACAGATGAGATGAATTGGAACTCCCATCTCTTGGAGAGCTTGCCACAATCTGTTGTGATCTATGCAGTCAAATGCTTTCGCAGAATCAATAAAGCAGAAGATGGGCTTCTGGAACTCTCTTGCTCTTTCCATGATCCAGCGAAGGTTGGCAATCTGGTCTCTAGTTCCTCTTCCCTTGCGAAACTCAGCTTGCACGTTTGGAAGCTCCCGATCCACATACTGCCGCAGCCTACCTTAGAGGATTTTCAACATCACCGTGCTAGCATGCGAAATAAGCGCAATCGTGCGGTAGTAGGTAGTGCAATGCGTAATGACTCATAAATGCAAGTGGTAATTAAAGAGTTTGCTTATATGTGCTCCAAGTGGCTCGACATCTGTCAATGGTTTGCTAAGAGTCCCTCAAGCGGCAGTAGGGTCGCTATCACGGAATATATACTTCTAGGCTTGATAGAAGTGTACCGTAAGATTTTATGCGGTTACTGCCTCTCATATTCTCTGATTTTCTTTTACTGCTTCGCGGGCGACTTCTTTTTGAAAACCAGAGAAACACTCGTACACCGGTAATGTTTGCGGCTCTCCTGAGCTTCCGTAGTGTTTTCCGCGCACCAATAAAATCAGCAGATTGAGTATATATGTTCGGACTACATTAAAAACCTATGAAACAAGGATTGAGTTCTGAATCCACAGATAAAATTTGAGGCCTTGCAAAACATAATGTCGCGCTTTGCCCCACGTACAGTCTGCTGCTAAAATATTTCCTACTTAGGAGCGCCAGAGGAAACCGGCTGCACAAGAGAAGACCAGTGACCATCTCTAATGGCCGATTTCCTTAATACAGCTGCTAGGTGCAGCTGCACAGCTTCGCAGTTCACAAAAGCTCACTTCGAAATTTGTAATCTGCTTAGCGAAAGCCTATAGCACTATCGACTGAGTAGACAGGGGGATGCTGCACTAGCCTCTACCCTAAATTGCAGACAGGCCGTCTCCTGGCGTCGTCTTCAGACTGGGACATTCCCACACCCGTTCCTGGTGAGCCATATGCTCCCAGGAGAAAGATCGGAATCATGTATAAACTGTGACTCGAGAGGGACCATCGAACACATCATTTGGGACTGCCCCTTTTTTCCAGGGAGGGGACTAAATCTGATGCCGCAACCCTGGGAGACCATGCTGCGTTGCTCGGGCCCTGGACTCCAGCTAGCCGCTATCCAGCTGGCCTGGGACGCCGCCGGCCAACAACGTCTGCCGGCCTGGGTCCGAGGCGGGCCCCCCGTTATCCGTCCCAAGCGACGGAGAGCCGCAGCTCCTTCATCCGCTGGTGTAAATAAGAAGTTATACTCTGTCTCTCTCTCTGCTTGAAAAAAAAAAAAAAGCCAGTCTGACAGGGGACACATGACAGGTCATTTCACTTATATCCAACCAGTTTATTGGCACTTCTAAAGATTATAGGGCGCTGAGCCCCAAGATACATCATACTCGTTATTTGTGCCCTATGACGGATTTTGCCACACTCTTTCCGACTAAGTAATAGCTGACTCATGGGATCCCGGAATGCTACAAATGTCACGTCACCACCGAAGTGCAGCTGACTGTGTTCACAGTCTCCTCTCATCGCTCTGGGGGGATGACCTAGTTTTGCGTCACACCCCTGCAATGTCGGATGCCGGCGCATCATCCGGTATAGTACACTCCCTTTCCGACCTTGGCCAATCAGGGCGCAGTGACGTAAATGCGCCTGTTACATAAAAAACGTGATTTGCCCGCTGGATAGCTTCCTAGATTCAAAGAGTAGTATGCTGATGAAATGGAGCAGTGAGAGGCTGGGGCTGACACGGCTCAATGCAACGCTGTCTTTGATATTTGTCGAACGTCTTGTTCATTCATTGATGGCCACGAAAGATCCACCGTAACGAAATACCAGAATTACTATGAATTTAAACGATAAGAACTGCAGAATCCATGCGCCCCTTGGTTTTTTGTTCATTGAGGAATATTTGCGAATGTCCTGCTAAGGTTCATGTACAGTGTTTGCGACTCCATTCTTAATTCAGATAGGATGGGTCGGCAGTAGCACGCTGCAGGTCCTTCTGGTACTAGGAGAAAGCGAACTCTCATACAAAAACGGATCGTTATCATTCGTAAGCTTTATGGAGTAGCTGAAAGGTGCCCTGTGTTCACTTCATGCGGCCTCCTGAGTCTTGGTGTGGTAGGATGTGATCGTTAAATGGCCAATGGCAGTCTACATGCTATATGTGTAAAATAATTGTGAAGTTCAAGGAACGGCACAGTAAGCTGATGCTTTATTCTTGCATTGAGTATCAGCGTGATCTAAGAGAATGATAGCCTTCCGCAAAGCTTGTATTGCTTTTTGGTAGGTTCGACCCGGCCGCGTTCTTCAACTGTACTAATTTTTGTCACCACCTGAAACGATGTGCGCAGCGAGACTTTTACGGTTGTTGAGAAACAATATTGACAATATCTATGAATATTGGCTAGCTCGCAGTCATTGCTAGGTGTAATAGAACACTACCTAGCTCTCTTGTTTCACTCCTCTTGACGCTGGAGCCGAAATACGCTAGATACTTGCAAAGGCTCTTCAGAAGCGTTAAACGAGTGTGCAGAAAGGACGTTGAAGGATGGCAGTATTTACTTGGGGCGAGACGATTTACGAATGCGTTTCGTATCTAAATAGGAAACCGGACCCGAACCTCTTAGTGGTCGCCCCCCCCCCCCCCCCCCCTCTCCATCCGTCCCAGCTGAAGGGAAACATGCGGCCACTCTTTTTCTTTCTCATTATTGCTAAGACATGGATCTTCCGTATTTTTTGTTTTGCACAAGGATACACATTCCACGGTACTGCAACTCGAATCTGGAGCTATGCTATTGTAAACAAGTAAATAAACATTTAGAATGCGCTTTTCGTAATTCAAAATGTAATGGTTCACATCATATTTTGGAAATAGATAAATGAACAGTCCCTAGCTGCGATTTTTTCTCGGCACCGGTAATTTTTTACGCTTTTGTTTGTTGTAGTTTTCATGATAACTTGACAATTTGCGCTGGCTATATAAACTGAAAGCCAGTGCGTGGCTACGTTAGGAAGTCGAAGAGACGACAGGTCTAACAACAGCGATAACAGGAACAAGATAGATAATGTTCCCTCCTATAAAATATTCATCATAGCTCATACGCATGCATCAGTTCCCATTTGGTATTGTATAGCTAGTGAACCACAAACTCCGTTTTCATACAAGGGGGACGTGTAATATTTACGCAAAGTAGACAGCACATATCGGTGTACATAATGAATGAGGACTGTAAACCGCACTTCATGACGTTATGTGAATTCATGTTCGCAACCGCGGTGCGCACTTCGCGACGAGATTTCTGCCATGCCCCTCGATCGCTGTGCTCTCTGCTTTTAGGTATAATTTTTGCACATGTGCGTTTTGGCACGTACAGAAGCAGCAGTGGCCGTTCATCCTTGGCCCAGTTTCGGCATCGGAAGGGACGTGGCTCCGGCAATTGACATCGTTGGCGTCCAGGCGCCGACGGAGGGGGCCCCCTCGCCCCTCCCTGGCGCCAGATTGGAGCTCAAAAACTCGCGCAATGAAAGCGACCGCAGACGGCGTGTGGCGACGACAACCCGGACTTCCTCAAGAGCCGTCCCGGCGGCTTTGGCACCCGTTCGGGCTTCAAGTCTCTCCGTTGCCGACGCGATCTTGGCTCCGACTGTGCATTGGTCAGCGATGATCAATATACCGCAGTTTTTTTCTTTTTTATCAAAACAGCTTCTTGATGTGTCACTCAGGGAAACTGCATTCAATCATATATTGAATGCAGTTATATATATATATATATATATATATATATATATATATATATATATATATATATATATATATATATATAAGTGAAAAATTGCTTCATACTGTTTCCAAGTTTATTTGTAGTCGAGGTTTCGGCAGGAGCCCTGCCTTTCTGTCTTAACGTCGACTACAAATAAACTTGGAAACAGTATGAAGCAATTTTTCACTTGTATGTAACCTCTAGCAACCAAGTACGTCTATTTACTTATGCTATATATATATATATATATATATATATATATATATATATATATATTGAATGAACAATTATATATTATTGTTCTTAGGAGAAATTCATTTTATGGCTCTTTCTGAGTATGATTAGATTTCCACTACTGTACATGTTCAAACGTTCGAAGTTAGGGTCAAAAACCCCTCAACGATCACTGTTTGTGTGCAAACGGCGTTGCTGTCGAGCCTCACGTATTCGTGCACAAACTATTTAGACGTCACTAAAGATTGGTTGCAAAAATGACTCGACGTGGTACACCTGAAGCGGTGTTCTCCTGAAGTCGCTTTTTGCGATGGATCCACTTCGACTGCATTGATCGTTTTCTAAGTTGGCGGTAAATCCATCTTTTGGAGGCCAATTAGATGTTCAGGCGGTTGGCTCTAGCGTGCAAAGACAGGCGTAGGGCGAATCTGGGATATCATCAGCGGAGCCCCGGTAGACATGTCGCAAAAGGCGACGTTGTTATGTCCTCGGAAAGGCGACGTTCGACGTCGGGGGAAACCCGCCCTGCACTTCTTTCCTTCTCTTCTTTTCTAGCTCTTAAACGCAAGCGCTGAAAATGTCCGGGCAACCGCTCGAACTCGACTAACAATTTTATTCTGCCATTAATAAAGCTTTAAGGCGAAGGCCTTTCTTAGCTCATGGGTGATGTCGACAGAGACGTCTGCCGGAAATGTCCGCACGATGTCCCAGCCGAGCGCGCAAACCACTACTCCACGCCGGGCTCTCGAGAAACAGGTCGTAATTCTCCTTATCTATAGCGATGATGAAAGTGGCGATGACAATGACGATGCAGTTAATGATAATGATGACGATAATAGTACCGATGATAATGACGCTGCAGTTAGTGATAATGATGGTAGTAGTGATGACAAAGACGGTTCATTTATGATAATGACGATGCGACAGTGGAGATTATGATGATTGTAGCGATCACAATAACGGCGCAGTTAGCGAAAACAGTTCCGTAAAACGGCTTTCGCCATTTCCGCTGTAAAGGAGACTTAAGCACAGGCCCGTATTTTTTATTCATTAATTTCTACCCTTACTGAAATGAGCCTTTTTTCCCTTCAATATAGGTTATTCTGTTCATACAAACTTCAGCTTCTCCCCGGTGTTCTTTGAACACGAGAAGCGAGCTGAATTAACTCGGATGTGAGGTTGTTACTTTGGTACATGCAACACATTTCAAGATATGACGGTGAGGGAAGCCACTAAGTCACACTTATAAAACGCTCTTATTTAAGGTGATTGTTTCTTTGGCCACAATGTTCTGTACTTGTCCTGCAGTGTTGCTGCAATGGGGTGGGAACGCATTTGCTGTTTCTATAGCTGATTGCATTATGGAGTAATAAAAAGAAATGAATTTGGAACATTAGCATGATTAAGAAATAATCTCTGATAAGTGAGCTATTTATGATAAACCGAGAAACAAGCGATGGTAACCTTTAGTAGTCAGGAAGAATTGAATGGAAATTTGTCTCCTAAAAGGACAGCGTTGTGAAACCCCAGTTTAAAATGCCACCGAGAGAGTAGTCGGCTCATTGCAAAAACAGACTTGTATAGGGCCGCGTATGACCGATTCCTTGAATTTTATAAATCTATTCCCAGGCCTTCACATTAAAGAAATAGAAATAAAAGCAAAAGAAAGAAAAGCAGGTTGAGATAACAAGCATTTATCTCATCGTCACTCACATGAATTCAATATCATAGTTTGTAGTTCTACATCACATTATTTGTCGTCATGGAAATATGTTTCCTGCAGCTGCAGTGATAAAGGCACACTAGCTCTTGGCTTGCAGCAGCAATATAGAATGGGCTAATCAATGCTTTTTTAACCGTGGCTACTTCACCCATGCGTGCACACTGTTTGAAAGGATGCAAATTGCACTATTTTGCTGATGACTTAGGAGGAAGTAGTGCCTGCCTTCTCCAATACTATGTGTAGATAACAACCTAGACATGTTATGCACGCGTGCAATTGTTAAGATATGCGAGTTGTATGCAGATAATATTATCCATCAATAGTTTTCTTTTAGTCAGACCTTTGTTTAAAACTGTTCGCACCCATTTTTCCGTGTCCTTTTTGCAGTAATTACCCGTGATATCGGCATAATGGCTAAAATAAATTAATAATGCCGAATAATCACCTTTACTTCCTGGCACAACTAGTGAATCTAATGGCTCTCTCTATACGACTTCGAACACATCCACTATTTCCGAAACACGACTCTCTGGCCTTGCTGGTAACCTATTGTCTTCTGAAGGAAATGTACGACAGCGTCACTGTGGAATAGGATAGGAGTGAAACCGACCGAATTAGATAAGCAGACTCGCAGACTTCGAGATAAATTTTTGATCACGAAGCTATGAGGTACAAGCGCTCGCCATCCGTCCCCACCTCTCCTTCTTGGAAAGCGATGGGTTCAATTATCGTGGTAACTTAACATTTAGTTTGCCCGAAATGGGCGCACAACGTGTTCCGTTCACTTTATAACAGCTGCTAATCTTTCGAAGACATTTTACTTGCTAATGGAGCATTAGCGCTTCCTTTTCCCATTTCTGTCCGTCGTGTTCTGGTATACTACTCTGAAGTTATCATGCATTTTTCTAATAATCATCCGCCCTCTTTTATGAAAAATCTGAGAGAAGCATCGACTGCTCCTGAACACTCCCACTGCTCAGCGAATGTTCATGAGATGCCTAAGCTTCACATCCTCCAATCTGAGCACGCACACTCGCACGCAGTCGTGAAGCCGATCAGTTCCAACTTGAGCCTCAAGATATGTATTCTCTACCAGGAAGAACAGACCAGTTTTTGGCCAATCACCATATTTTGTAAATGTTCATTAAGGTGAAACTGGCTGCATTGCTTTTATTGATCTTTATAATAATTTTTGCATCCTGCCCTGAAGATTTTCCATTACACTGTCTTCAAGCCCTCAAGTATTCGTGTTGAGAACATGATCGTCACCAGTTGGTCCACTGGACAGAATCGCTGCCTAATTTCCTGGTGAACTGATAAATTAATTTTTTCTTTTGTTGACCTTTTTATTGCCTTCCAGGCAGTAGCTTGGCAAATAAAATATTAATGGAATATTTGCGTAGTTTCCGCGCTTGAGTGCAAAAATTCAGTGGCTGCTATGAATGTTTTACAGACCTACGTAGCCAGCAAAATATTTTCGTTTTTTTTTTTGTTTAAGAACGCGCACTTACCCTGAAAGCTGTATGCAGCAGACGGATTTCGATGATGCCTGATAACACACTTGTGCAGCACTTCGAGTCACACAAAAGTAAAGCACATTTGGGTGAGGCGCAGAACTCACGCGATGAAGCAGTAGCACTTTTCTTGTCACACGCTAATTTTTCACACCGCTTTTCTTTCGTTAAATTTCCATCGTTCTCGCAGCGTCGGAGTCTACTAGACCGGAACACCGTACGTCCGGCGTTTCTCTACGCGCTGTGAACTTCCAACGTGTGCACCACGCCGCAGAGAGCTCTGTCTCCCTTGCTTGATGGGCGAGGGAGAAAAGACTCCTCACCCATATTTGCGCGAGGTCGTTACTTTTTCAGCGTCACCCCTAGCTCATGCTTTCGCGGAAAAGCGGTGGCTCGCTTTTCCTATACTGACTCAAATATAAGGCCACTTTATGTTATTTTATTCATTTGTTTTGTGTCACTATTGATGCGCTTATAAATACCAACGTTCCTATAGATGCGTTTCATTTTTTGTTTCCTTATTGTATTCATTATGGTGAAATGATATGATTTTCAAGCCCTATTTTCGACTTTCGTTACATTGTTTTATGGACACGTAAGTACTTCACGGTTATCCACAGTTATCTATGGAAACAATTTTTTTCTGCGAGATGAGGTGTGAAACTTGATTGTGTTTTTAATTTTGTAGGGACGAATAAAACTGCGAGTGATATAAATAGGGGCATTCAAGGCCAAACACCACGCAGATACTTTTGCCGGATCAATGGTGAGTAGACCAGAATGAATACCAACGCCATATAAAATGTATTAGTTAAATATAACTAAGCAAACAAACAAGAACAAAGCGAAGGTAGACTAAATAAGAGTTTTACACAAAATAGTGTAATGTATAAAAACATCAACATATTAGTCCTGCCACAGAAACCTCTTTGAACAAAATAAAGTTGTTATCATCATCATCAAGCATCGATTTTCTCGGCTTTTATTTTAGTTTGTTGATAGCCAAGTTCAGGCGTGAACGCAATACACCTGGTAATGCCCTTTGGAATTTGCAGATGTTTATTATCTGCGCGATTCCGCAGTCAATGAATCCTTCATGTAGGCAACAGAAAACTTGCCTGTCGACTAGTGACGTTTGCGGCACCACAAGACGGGCGTAGGCGGCCACTGTCTCCCGCACCGTGAAGCAGCCGGTCGCCATTACGCGACTCCATTGCGAGAAGGATTACTTGGACGGAGGCTGGGCCGATCTGTCGCTGCCTGCGTCCATCATCAGCTGATCTGCTTTCTTGATGCGGCCACTTTAGAGTGTCTCGCATGTTTTTTGTCCTTGAGCTGAAGTTCCTTTTCAGTTGCGTTACAATTCTCGCATTCCTGGTCCTGCTGATGCGCACACAAGAGCAAGGAAATGGGAGGCTTGTAATCTACAGCTGAAAAAAAACAAAAACAAGAGCCATCAAAGTCAAGGAAATAATGACAGCGCTCGTTTACTGCGTGATGCTAGTAAAATGGGCGCAGTCATTTCCCCAATGGAAGGATGATTTTACAGAAAGTAGCGTAAAAAAACAATGTGGGAACCCAGCTCATCGACCTCTACACATAGCTTGCGGGGCTGTGCCACCTGAGACTTGGCTACGGCCCCCTAAGCTTCTACATCTGTTGTGTTCTTGTGCTCCGTGTAGCGTATCTTTAAAAGGGTAGCGCTGCACTAATCCATGGATCTCAGGTTCTGACTTAATTTTCTGATAAATAATTTTCTGAGTTGTGAATCGTTACACTATCAATATTCCATTTTGGCTAGAACCTTCGTAAAGAAATGGCAATGTTTCAGTGCCTGCTGGCTGTTTTAATTTGTGCAGCGGTATTTGTATTGGCTACAGAATTGTGACTCATCTCCTCAGGCTGGAAAAAAATGAAATATGCGAGATTTAACGGGTCGTACCAGTATGAGATATCATAATGCGGTACTCTTGTGACAAGATCTATGGGGACAGAATGGCATCTGGCATCGCTGGGCTATTTGTACAGTTCTTTATGAAAGCTGCTCAGTTTCACCGGAGGAATTCTTGATAACGTTAGTCGTGAAATGTAGCCAGATTCATATTGACACTAGTATAGTTTATTGAAAGCGATCGATGTTCAAAGCGACGCCACAATATTTGTAGCACCGCAATTTTAGATGTGAATTTCTCCTTTGCAACATTTTTGACGTGATGCATAGCGGTTATTTTTGACACAAATGCATAGAGTGAAAATGTTTTTCCCAGTGAAAGCCCTCTTCTCTAGAAGATCCAGGGCCAGCATTGTCGGCGTCGCCGTGGTAAGCGAGAAATCACGGGCATAACGCAGGCAAGTGGTAGTTGAGAGCTGACATGAACTGTCACTGATTGGCCGTAGATTTGTGTCGCGCGAAGTCACCACGCTAGGTAACTTATCTGGCAGGAGCTGTGAACTCGGGCTTCACAATTCAGATGCATGGGAGGCTGAAGGGAATCGATCTCTCTAGGATCCATGTATTTCGAATCAGGCGTGCTACCCCTAGGCAACGCTGGCATACATTCTGGTAGCCTAAGACTAGGCTACAGAGTATATGTAAGATAATAAGAGATAATTAAGAGATTAGTAATTAGGCTACTTGCAAAAAGATTGCATAGAGTGGGAATCATCCGAAATTAGGGGGAGCCGTGGACGGGAGCAGATAACGCTGTCGCAGCATGCTCTTAAAAGCAAAGCTTAAGTGTCTTCCAAATTTTAATGCGACGATAATACAAACCTCACATAAAAAAAAAAAATTGCGGTGTTTGCCAAAAGACTCGATTACTGACTGGAGAGAAGTTAGATCAGGATACCTTAAATGGCAATAAAAGGTTTTGAAGCATCTTTATTGTAGCAGTGTCTCCATCTCCACCACTGGACAACTTCGAGAAAACAGCCAACCAACAACTAGATGACCTGAAGCTATCTCTGTGGTTACATGAAGAGAGACGTGTAGTTATCCGCAAACAGAATCATAAAATAATGGTACATGCCTCGATCTATATGCATTAGGAGCTTCTAATGTTATTGCGATGCTAACATATTTTGTAATTAGCCGTTCCTGTGGATTTGTTTCCCCAGGGCATGCCACGATGATATAAGATCCGCCTACCTGAATTTCACCAACGAAAATGCAACGAAGACGAGAGGCTTTCTACGCTATTTGTCACGAATTTGATGTTTTGTTGATGTGGTTGCTTTGTTGAAATAGTGTCGCGTCGTCACGTATCAAATTAAAAAAAAAACGAAAAAAAAAAAACTCCTGCATCATTTCATTTGAACGCTTTCTATCCAAGCAGTACCATAATTCATGCTTTATTTTTCAAACAGGGGAAGACAACATGTCTTTCCGCCTTTCTAGAGCAGAATTTTTCGATGCTGGTTAAAGTGACATTCGCGGCCATATAATAAAGAGCAGGGTTTAGGGACTCCACCCTGTCTCACCTCATTTAGGTAAAAGAATGCCGCAAACCGCAGAAAGCCATATTTGTTATTATTTTCAACAGCCACCAGCATGCGGCCTTATTAGCATGATCCTAACGCAGGGAACGGTCGCTTTCCTGCCGTCGGGACGCGGCTTTATCATTTTCTTTGCCGCGCAAGATACAGCGAGATGTATTTTGAACAATTCCAGGCTCTCGCATCTGTTTGCAGACTGTTCCAGGTTGTTCTGGCTATCCTTTGCGTGTTTATCTAGATTGTTCTTTGCCAGCATTAAATTGAGCACTGTCGAATGCAAAGGACATTCTTAGTTCGACGTCTGCCGAGCACGCTTACTGCTATCGCTGCCGCCGAATTGTTTTGTTGTTTAGCGGGCGCGAGTCAGCCCAATAAAGGGTTTATTGCAGTGAAATCCAAGCCTCCTCCATTGTGCCTACGGCTTCGGCACTACTACGTCAGAATAAGAATGCAGTTAACACATATGTTAGCAAATGTGCATTTGTGTGACAGCAAGATGCTCAAATGAGCATTTCCTCGCATTCCTAAGAGAGCTATACATTTGTTTTTCTGCGGCACGCGAAAAGTTTGAAAGCCGAAGCGTCCTGCGCAGTATTTTTGAAGCACGTACACGTCTTTCTAAAGAAATCTTGCTCTTGAGTAGTGTTTGCCGGTAGCCGATACGTTCGTCGCTTTGTTATATGTACCAGCAAGGATAGCAAAAGTGCAAATCCCGTTAAGGACCAGTTAGGTAAAAGCCGGTAACAGATTTTACAGAAAAATTACTCACGCGTATTGTCAATGGTATATGGAGCATTTTTGGAATTTATTCGATTTTTTCCCACTGGCAATTTTATACCTGGTGCTAACCGGTCACGAAGCCGTCAAACTAGGACCATATCGATATAGCACGGTAACTTTCGCCGCTTTAACACTCAGGCAATCGTCATAATTTCGACCCATACCTATTATTTACACTGATCAGACTTGCTCATCCGACGCACATTTGACAGGCGCAAATTCACTCACGGTTAGTGCGAGATAATGGCTGGCATGAAGCGATGTAAAATTTTATTCTTAAAATCATATCCACATATAAGAAAGAAATGCTAAAAATAGAAGGAATATACTGCGTGGCGAGCGACTACTCTTGCTCAGGGAACCGGAGCTATTACCGGCCGTACAAATCAGCCTGGCGGTTATACCTGAATTATTAGCTGGTGACGCTACTTTTCCGACATGGTGCTGCTGTTAAGAAAATGATATATAGGATTGTAGCAGTGAGAAAAAAAAAAAGACGCTAGAGCGGAGGGACGAACACGGCAGTGAAGTTCATAGGGCGCGGAACCTACAGCTGCCCTGTACTGAAACATCACCGTAGGTTGTCTGCCGTTGCAAACAATCAAAGGAGATAACACACAGGAGTCATGCATAAGAGACCCTGAACATGTAACAGAAATGGGGTTTGTATGACAAAAGGAATTTTTATTCTCCTTTTATCGTTCACTGGAAATCCACACATTTTTGCGAAAAAAAAAAAAAGTAAACTGAACATAATATTTCTAGCAATATGAACCGTAATGTGCTCTGCGCTTTACGTTCCCACAAGTGTTTGTCGAAGAGATGCAGTGAATTCGATTGCAGCTAAAGTACGGCAGTGAAGATATATGGTGTTTAGAATACAACGTAGCGAAGAGAGAGTAGGGAACGAAAAACTCATTTGGTTTGTAGGGTTTAACGCAACAAAGCGACTAAGATTATGAGATATGCCGTAGTGGAGGGCTGGAAATTTCGACCACTTGGGGTTCTTTAACGTGTACTGACATCGCACAGCACACGGGCGCTTTGCTTTCGCCTCCGTCGAAAAACTGCCGTGGCGACCGGGATTTGATTCCACGCCACTGGGCACAGCAGTCGTGCAGCCTAACGACTTAGCCACCACGTGAACGGGGCTATAACAGCAACGTTTCGGTGACGGTTATGTCACAGCAATGATTTCCTGGACGGAAGTTGTGTGGAAGGCATCAACTCGGCTCGGACTTTTCTTTGAGCTCTGGAGACCGGGAAAGCACCTTACGTCTGTTCATCGTCTGCATGTAGGCAGTGTTTAACTGCGGCTTAAGTCTCCCGTCTAGGGTTTCGATTCATTCTAGCAGAAGCGCCATGCAACGCTAAACCGAACGCGGTGATGTATTTGTTAATTCTCTGACGGGATGGGACGGGACGAGGCGTATTTGCGAGCTTGCAGAGTCTGTTTCTGTGGCTGCAACGCTCAGGGTGGAGCGGAAAACTGATGGAACGTTAATCAGCAAACGTGTCTTTTCACTGTTTTCAACGCAGCGGAAGTCTAAAGAGAGATTGAAAAGTATAATTAAGGCGCATTCACTTATATATCATTTGCTTTGAAGTACCTCCTAAATGTCTATCAGCATTGCTTTCAAACAGGTCGTTCCTTCGAAAATAACCTTGCCATTTTTGTAAGTAATTTTGTTTCTACAGTCACTTGCCGTAAGCAGGTTGACACTGTTTATTTGGCTGTGGTAAGGCCTTCGAATTAGTAGGCCATTTACTGCTCCTTGAAATATGTTAAACTGTACTCTTTGTAAGTCCTATTGCAGCTGGCTAGCTAGACACTACACAGTAGACAACACGCTATTAACTTTATAAAAGAGTGAGCTTTAAGAAGTTGTTGCTTACTCTCAATTCAATAGACAGATTAATTGTTGCGTGCATTAGTTTCTTCGAATTCTACGTTGTTTTTCCGAACTTGGCAAAAACCAAACAGTAAAGTACTCCTCCACTGTGGACGGCGCGTTTTCGTTGCCAGAAAACCCGTCGTAAATTTTGAAAGAAACCACCGCCGAGTAAATTTCTATGAGCGCCGCTGGCTGCTGATCCACACTAGTGGAGCAACGGTGGCGAAGCTCACATCACCTAAGCTAGATGTAAACTGGTAACCAAGGCCCCATGGACGCCCGCATGTTGAGAGTTGGCGGCTCATGACCGACCTGGATCCCTTAGAGAGCGGTGAGTAAATTTCACGAAGTTGCATGACAACGCATCTACATGTGCTAGCAGCGCGAATTAAAAAAAAAAAAGGCAAAAATGGCATTTTTCTGGATCCACTTTACCGCACGCGTGGCCGTGCTCTTGGGAAAGGCCTTATAAGCGCTCACCCACCTTTGCCACTAAGATGCGCTAGAGGCCTGGCATGCAGTTGGCAACCCAACAAATGTAGCTAGCATAGAGATGGCACAGGAAAGGAGCAGTTGTGAAACTGCTTTTGTTGTTGGAAAGGAAAATTAACTTTGCTTTGCTATCAACAGATGATTTATTTTAATCTGATAGGGTTCAATTTTAGCGGAATTCAAGTGTTTTGCGTGTTTTATGCTTACTGGTTTTATTTACCACTTGACTCTTTTTCTTCATCTTTACATTCTCCCATTCTTTCATCCTGCAGATTTACAAACCTGTGAGTTCTCACGGTCAACTTCCTTGCCTTGTCTTCATCACCTCCAAATTAGAATATTCAACTATGACACGTAAACCCACGTAAACATTCGGCCTCATAAAAGGTCGTACAATTTACAGCGCTATGCGATTCTTATGCAATTCATGGCAAAAAGATGACACAGTCGCAAGGGAAGGAATGCATCACTCAGCGATAATTTCTCTTATATCACTTGTTCAATGCGTGTTAAGGAACCCCCGATGGTCTAAATTTCCGGAGCCCTCCACCATAGTGCCTCTCATAACCTGAGTTGGTTTGGGACGGGATGACTTTTGAAGCACAATTCCTGATTTAAAACTGTCGAGAATATAAGGAGCCGATCGCTTTGGTTCAGCTCGGCCATTTCCTTAACTCTATATGTGGAGACAAGTAGATCATTACGATTGCCGACTATACCTCATCCGGTACGCCGAAGTAAAAGCCATGCTGAGTGGAGGAGGAGCAGAAGTCGAGAAATGTTTGGTTGAATGCGTCCTCCTATGACATTGCGCCCTAAGTGTGCTGAGCGCGGTCAAGGAAATAGCTTTCGTGGTTCAGCTAGCGCCGCCGAACGATAGTCGCGCGTGATCCACATGTAAGTAGGAGCGCCTGAAGAAGGAAATAGTAGTTTGCCAATATACTGCACGAACACAATACTTGCGAGCACAATGACGTGGTAATCCGTGTTAATGGTGCTACAGGGAAGACCGCTGTTTATTGGTGGTGAGGTGGTCGTGCGCGTCTGGACGCTAGTTACTTTGGCGTCTCATATAAAAAGTGCTGAGTGCTTTTTTTAAGGCTTTAATGAAGCGGACAATTCAACAGCAGTGCATCTCGTCTCCGATCCCTACTGCTTGTCAGGCAATATTTGAAGCTCTCAAATAATTTGCTGATGCTGGCGTATATGCATTATAATCCACCTTACGAGGATGTTAACAAAGCCCGTGCAACAGACAAATTATATTGAAGTACTCCCCTGCAGGTGCAGGTATTGTATACGCGTACAATATGCCGAAAATCTATACTGAGCTGTTTTAATGGTTACCACGAATAATCTGCGTATTTTCCTCAAGCCAGGGTATAGGGATGCTTGAGATTGGTGAATTTTCATGAGGGAAAGGGCTATTTTTAGGCGGGTGTGAAATGGGATTACATACAGGTGAGACACGCATCAAAGATAATTGATGAACTTCACGCTGAATCACTTCAAATGCATTTGGTTCAAGCGGATATCATTAGGCCTGCCCCAATGGCGGTTGACGAGTTCCAGCTGGGAATCCCAGACATGGAGGTTTTGGGTGCATCTGCCAATTCTTCGTTTGTTACCTCCGGGGCAGATCAGGGGCTTGAGTTCACCTTTGAGCAACCAGAAAATGCACAGATCCAGTACCTGGATATCAGACGTGTGCTTCACGAAGACCACACATGTTGGTTTTATAGGACACGAGGGGCAATAGGCCTTTTTCCATACGACTCCGGTCATACTAAGTTGATTAAGCGGGGGCTGGCTGTGTCTTGTTTACGGCAGGCGCTGATCAACACCTGCCTGCACTTGATGGGCGACAGTGTCAACATACAGATTGAGAGGTTGAAATGAAGCGTATATCCGAGGAGCATGCTGATATTTGCGGCTGAAAGCTGCTTGAAGAATATGCGACCCCGAACAAGAGAACGTAAAGAGACTGAAAAGAGAAGACAGGTTGTTGTCCTGCCTTATACGTACATGGCATATCACACAGTCTTAAGAACATAGCCAGCTGATTCGAAATTAGAGTTGTGCTGTCCGCACCAAACAAGTTAAAAGTATGTGCAGGAAGGTGAATGAAATGAGAGAGACTAAGGAAGGATGCGGAGTACTGCACAAGGCAACGCTTTGTCAAATGCCGCACGGGTGTCGTGTACAAGATCCCCCTGACATGTGGGAAGGCCTGCGTGGGGCAAACAGGCCGATGCATCAATGAAAGGCTAAGGGAACATAGAAATTCGTGTGCCGCATTGTCTGCTCCAGGAAACCTGGCGACCCATTGTTCCCGGTGTAAAACGGATGACGATCAACAGGACTTGAGGGGCACCCATTGTGTACCAAGGTTCACCGAAACCAATGTGCTGGCAGGCGCAAAAGACAGTTTTAAAAGAGAGATGATTGAAGATGATTGAAGAAGGGGAATGCTTGAGTGTTCCGTCGGTGGCGCTCAACAGCAAGGAGGTGATGCTACTTCGTTTGGACAATGTGACAAGACGTTTAGCCAATGTGACAAGAAGTTAGACCTAAGTTGTCATTATTTTCGTTTTATTTTCATTTAAATTTTTCATTCTGAATTTCTTAGCATTTTTTTCTGAATCTTTTGTTTACTTCTTCATATTGTAACCCCACGTTTTGTGTGAAGCTGTCATCTTCTTCGTACCACAAAAACTGGCAGTTGGTAGCGGGTGCATCATCCCTGTTAATGTCTTGGTTTAATTCTCTTGTGTGTGTATTGTTTTTTGTGTATAACCATGCAGCGCCGGAGGTCGTCGGAGTTACCTCCTCTGTCTAGACACGAAAGTTCAATTAAAAATGCCGACGTAGGGTCCGTAGCCTCTTTGCAAATGAAATGGGTTTCAATGCGTTAACTGCGATACATTAGAACCATGCCTTTTTATAAAGGTCGAAAAGCGCCAAACATTACATCTAGTTGTTTTTTGCAAGTGCAGGAAACCATCATGTGCTCGTGCCGTTGCTTACTCTCCGTAACCAGACAGCTCTGCCTCTTTCCTGTGTGTCAAGAAGAAAACATCTGCTTACGAGAAACCAGAGTCCATCACAATAAAAACCACCGTTTCGAATAGGTTTGTAGGGCCCGCCAACGGGGCGCTAAAGTATTCCCTTACTTCGACTGAAGGGGGAAAGTTACCTATTCATAAAGGCATTCATAAAGGCATGAAAACATTCAATAATGGAGACAAGCTTCATTTTGCGTCATGCTCTTAAGAAGGGAATTTATGTGCGACCAAATTGTTTGCCGCTTGGTGGTCAGATGCACAAGAAAATTTCGTGACGACATGGCTCGGAACAGTACTCAGAGCCTCGTTATGCGCAAGGGGCCGTATAATGAACTATCTTCGCTCATAGGCGACCTCTAAATCTGGCACTTTTCTTAAAACAACCGTCTTAAATTCTCACTAAAAGCTGCAGCACACCCGGCATTATGTTTGACAAGCAAAAATCAATGCGTCTAGTTTTTGTTACGTTACTTTATTTGTCCCACCCAACCCACAACATTTACATTTCCTAAAACTTTGCAGTTGCGCTGATACATCAGTTGGTAAGAAAGAGCTGAAACATCGATCGTTCTTAATTCGCGGGCTTTCTCCCCGAACGGCGCAATGTGATGCGAAGTAGCTTCTGCAGAATTCTTAGCCAGTATTTTCTTGCAGGCTATCACTTGCCACCAGGATTGCGCAGTATACACCACCTGTGATGGAAATCGGAAATGACATGCAGTCATTAACAAGGATCACATAGAAACGCCGGTGCAAGCAATGCACAATACGTACACACAGAGAGAAAACGTGTGCGCGCTGTAGGAGCCCTACGTCTCTACCGCAAAGATATTTGCATGTTTCTTGCTAAATAAATTAGTTGATTAATTAAGGAACTATTTGTAAACGTCTTATGCATGTGGTCAGTTGTACGACTTCGAATGAAACGTGAAGGTAACAAAGCTATATAATAACTTTAAATGCGCCAGTGTTTCGACGCCTACGAGATTTTTTGACAAGGTCGAAATGATCACACACCAGAAGAACAATGCTAGTCACAAGGGTTTTAGGGCACTATTATGGCAAAGTGAGAATCCAAACAAATAAATCAATATAAATAAATAGGTGCTATTGCAATCAATGTTTTAATCTCGATCATAAGCTTGCACAGCAAAAGGTCTAGATCTGTTTCAGACCCTTGCGATTCAAAATAGCTAGTTCTTTTTTCTTTGACAGCATTACTTTGGATCCGAATCAAATATATAGATGAAAATTTATATTAAGTAGCAAGCACTGCTTTTGCAGCCATGCGAGTGCCCCACGAGCTTTCCGAAGACCTATGATGTACACTTCTGATGTCAACACCGATAAGATCAGATGCTTGCTTCGTAGAGGTATTTTTCTTTATTGTTTCTTATCGACACCTCGTATGCAAATGCAGTTAATCAAAAAAACCCTTAAGCGTTTTACACTTGCGATTCTCAAGTAACCACTAAAGATTACATGCTGTTCACTGTGCTAGATTCGCGGTAGAGTACCTGATCTGGTAGAGAATATTGCCTGAAAATTACTTGGGCGACGCTACTTCATTATTAATGCGAAGGAATTTATCAGCTCATTAGTGTTGTCCGCAGAAATTGTGTACAGAAAGTGCCCGCTCCATCTGTAAAAATGCCCCGCCGGGGTGGTGCAGTGGTAAGACGCCCGACTACTGTGCCGGAGTTCCCGGGTTCGAACCCGACCACGGCGGCTGCGTTTCGATGGAGGCGAAACGAAGTGGCGTCCGTGTGCTGTGCGATGTCAGCGCACGTTAAAGATCCCCAGGTGGTCGAAACTACTCCGTAGCCCTCCACTACGGCTCCCCTTTCTCTCTATCCACTTTCACTCCCACCTTCATCCCTTCCCTTAGGGCGCGGTTCAGGTGTCCACAGAGCAAGTGTGACAGATACTGCGCCTTTCCCTTCCTATGAACCAACCAACCAACCAACCATCTGTAAAACATCAGAAAAATAAAACTCCTTTCTCCACCGGGAATAAAACCTTCATTCCCTGCAGAGTCCAACCACGTGCGCCATAAGCGCGTCGTATATCTTCTTTACTGGCATGATGATGATAGTAGCCATGACAATGACGCTGAAAGTATAAATAATGATAACAACGACAGTAGTGATGATGATGATGGGGCATTCAGTTCATGGTTACTGCGAGAGCAAACGCGATGCACGATGTGCAGCAGCAACGCTCAGGTTTTCGCATTTCTGCAGTGTCGATTCTACAGAGCTCTCGGAAGCTTGTCTTGTTACTTCCTTGAATAAAATTGCCATAGCCTTGTATTTATGTTCATTTTGCTTGCTAATTTTCTGTTTGTTTCCTTTCACAGAAGTCCAACATGTCAGTAGGAACACGCGAGTGTGCTGCTAGTTGTGGCGTCTCATGCCATCCGCCAGCGATATCGGCCTGCTCATGACAGAAACGATCGGTCAGCGGAACGCGTGGAATTCAAGGTACCTAAAAGCGGATACTGGTCCAGGTCATGTAGCTGCAGTTGAGCAAGAGCGGATATTGTTACAGCTCGAAAGAAGGTGTTGTCAACCAGGTGAGCGTGAGCTAGGCCCGATAGCACTAGATCGCACAGAACATAGTCGGGATTTGTGTGTTTTTGGGTCAATTTGTAGATTACAGCAACATCAAATGTATACAGTAAAATAGAGGTACTGCAGCATCCAGCGTATGGTGGCAGCGTCGCGGTCAAATTCATCCATGGTTGTGTGTGGACAGCAGGCTAGATACGCACACAGCATCTCCTTAACTATGTACATAATGCAATGCGGCTTTTGCTTCCGACCAAGGTCGGGTCACCCCGCCGGAAAGTCGGGTTTGTCGTTAACTTGCATATTGACCCAGCGGTTGCACATCTGCATCCGGCAGTAGTAGACCTCTCCGGCTTTCTATAAATTTGGGGCTGCCATAGTCACGCAGGTGCTGACTCGAAAATTCCTCCCAAGGCGTAAGCGCCGACTCATGATTCTAAAACCAGGTTAATACGGAGTCATCAAAAGCAAAGTATACGTTTCGGTTACAGTGATCTTTCCACTCGTTGTAGGTGATGACGCGGCTATAACCACCGAGGCCGCAGCGACGAGCCTGACCAGCAGCGGCCGTGTGCTAAAAATGAAGGGGCAGCGCGGGCACGACGCATTTCATACCACGCTTTAAGTGGCCAACCACAACGATGATTCAATCAATCACCGTACCAGTAATTTAAGCTCAACCATCGCCAGCTCGCTGCTTGCCTGGTGTTCCGCGGTGAGTGACGTGAATTTGTCAAAAGGAATTAGGCAGTATTTACGTTGCGCAGTTTTTCTTAGTCTAAGTCCTTTCGTGCCTGCCGGGGATATAAGGCCTGGTGGCTACTGGTTCGGCGGAGCCGCTACCTCTGGAATGCTTCCTACTAATTAATGTGAGCACCGCCCCGGTTGCACCTATTCAGGTTGATTGTGGCGCAATGGACGGACGTAAATGTGACGGACGTAATATAGGATTATTTTTGCTCTTTTACGCCACATTTTTAGATACTGCGGAGGTTAAGCAACCTAGAAAAACCTAGAAAAACAGGTCTTCTATGCAGATCAGCCAACATTCAGTGCCTGAGCGATCTTCTAGCGTGCGTATTTTGGTAGTCGGTCTGACGTACTTGTATCCACCCGCACCACCCTTGCGTGAAAGGTATCACCCGCGGTGTTGCCGCAACGCTTTCCCCTGAAGGTTCTTGGTATGACTGTTTGGTTATCGACAGATCGTTCATTGCGAAGCGCAGTTGGCCCGCGTAGCAAACGCCGGCCACCTGCCGAAGAAGAGGCAGCGACGGACTCTGCCGCCGCCGCTCCTCTTGTTTCCGTGCTATAAATGAAGCCGCGGTCGCCCTGCCAGGCGTTCTCAACTAGCCAATCTTCGACGATCTCAATGAGGTCGCTGTGGAAAGGTCTTGAACCGCGATAAAACGATAGGGCAGTAACAGCTTTTGGTAGGCAACATGTTTGGGTGGCCATGGTGATTGCCATTCTGTAAGCTTGGTTCAGTTCCGAAGAGAAATCTGATGGAAGGAGTTTCAGGCGATGACGTTCCCTAGCAATACATGGTTAGGTTGTGTCCTTGCTGCGCTGTTTTAGTTCGCCTGGGGTTATAAGGAAGTGCATGATGCAACGGCGGGCGCCTCCGCCAATTTATCACAGGTGCGACCTGGGAACTTACAAGAAGGGAGCAACGCCGATGCCATCGACTGAGTTCGCACAATGGATGTGGTTATAATCTTCTTAAAATGCGCTCAAAATTGTGTATATCATCACGAAATGGCTGGTGCTCTGCAAACACCTGACGTCACCGATACAGCGAAGGTGGAGATAAAGCGAAAGCAGAGGCGCATGTGATCTTCCGTTTAGGGACTACACCAGAGCCCGACCCGATGTGTACTTACCTTGCTCACCAGGGCGTTCTTTGATACTTTTAGTCTCCTGAGGCACTAAATTGTTTGGAATCTGCAGTACCATACATTTCCGACCATCGGCAAATAGTAGTTTATAGGGATTTTCTGCGAAAGAAGAAGAAAATGATTTCATGCATCTACTTTATTTCAGTATACAAGAGCACTTTGCGTGACTATTAGGTATATCATTTTGGTGCTGCATGTTTTTGACTGCCCCAATAAAACAAACTCAGTAGGTGTAAACTTCTCGTTTTTCTTTACCGTTCTTGAACCTGAGCAGGAGCACATAGCTCTCCCTCTGTGTCTTAGTGCTTAGGACGCTGGTATACTGAGCCGGGGAACTCGGGTGCGCTACTTGTAAGAGTTTTCTTGCTAGGTAACGGATTCCTATTTACAGCATTAGCAATGGGTATCGGTACCCACCGATGCCACCCGGTTTACCAGTGCTCAGCGATGTCGCCGAACGGTAGCTCGTGCTACATATATCCTGTCCCAGCTGAGTTAAGCCACTGCCAATTTTTTCCTCTTCCATGTCTTAATGAGCAGAATCGTCATGTGCAGTTTAAAGAAAAAAAAAAATTAGCAGCAGGCTGCAGAGAAATTTGTTTTACACATTTGATGGCATTTTTCCCAGGCCCAAGAGTACATATGATATAGAGGAACAGACCAGACCGCGCCAGCAATATTTATACAAAGCAGTTTACTGGTGACACTGGCTAAATATTTCTTTGTGAAAATGGTACGTAAAGGCCAGGTTGTTTCCACAATTTCAACAGAATTAATTCTGCGCTACACCAGTGATCTGACAAGCGTTAGATACAGCACACATTTAAAAAGCTCCTGGTAGGCGTAAATGACACAGAGTAAAATGAAACGATCTTTTACCCTGATTCTACTAGAAAGAAGCTGTTAGCTGTTTGACGTAAGAATAAGCGTGACAAAGACAGTCAACCTGGTCCCAGGTGGCTGCGAGGGTTTGTTTAACTTGTTTTCTCATAAGGGGAAGCCCAGACAATCACATCAGAGTCTTTACAGCTTTAGTGTATTGCCTTGAACAGTGGACACTTGCAGCGTACGTATTGCGCTTTGTTGAAAAAAAAACAGAGCATGTATTTGCGCGGCCAAACGCTGAAATATGTTTCCTTTCGCCCTACTCCCTTTATTGTTACTCATTTATGGTCTGCAGTGCTTACATCTGTTGTTGACAATATGGGTAATTTGTTTCTGTAATTTTTAGCACAATGGCAGAACTGCAGGACACATTCTTGCATTTGATGACCAAGTATATTTTGAAACTTACGAGACCTTATTTTCTTGTCCCCATGGCGAACAATTGGCAGTTTAATGCGTGCTACACCTAGATTATTGCACTACAGGATTACAATCGTGTTCACCCACGTTATGTTGACACAATGTACAGATTTCAAAGAAACGTAGTTTTAATGTCGCGTGTGCTCTGTGCTGTCGCGGCCAGGACCACGAGTAGTGGCATGTGGTAACTGAAGTAACGTAGATAGTTCGTCCTGGTTACATTGCCGTTTCGTACAACGATGATAAGTATCCCGGCGTTACACTCACGAACACTCTATCGTGGTCCAGTCACATATCAGACGTCTGCAGTTTTTCGTTAAGAAAGCTATGGTTTATCAAGCGGAAATTTAAAACGGCCCCGATTGAAACAAGGTTGTTTGCCTATGATGCATTTATCAGGACAAATCTAGAATATGTAGCAATAATTTGGGACCCTCAGAACAAAAAAGGGATAAATAAGTTGGAGCGGATACAGAGAAAAGCTATTTACTTTGTACTCAGCAAATACAAGCGGCTAAATTCCCTATCACTTCTGATGAAGAAACGCGGTATTCCTCTATTCAGACTCGTAGAAAAGTTAACTGGTTAATATTTTTGCACAAAATTCTTAAAGGTACGTTAAATATAGATTTTAGGTAATTGCATTAAGCGATGTACAGCACAAATAACCAGACATAGCCACAATGACTCTTTGGTTCCAATTTTCACGCGTACGGAAGCATTCATATTTTTTTTTCCAAGAACCATTGCAGATTGAAATTCCTTGACGGTAAAAATAACTGAATGGAATAATTTTGCAAAGCAGCTCGAAGATTATCTGATGTAAATTTTCAGTTTGCATTATGATTGTGAATCATTCATGTATGGTTTTCTCCAAGACATTTTGTATGTCTTTTGTGTTTTTGGTTTTGGGCACAGTGTCTCATGTATCAAGCTGGCAGCTAGTTTTTTTGTAATGTGCCACTCCTGCTTGAGCCGAAATGGCTTGCAAAAATAAATAAATAAATAAATAAATAAATAAATAAATAAATAAATAAATAAATAAATAAATAAATAAATAAATAAATAAATAAATAAATAAATAAATAAATAAATAAATAAATAAATAAATAAATAAATAAATAAATAATCAATGCAATGCAAGGTGTAGTTCTGGTAGTGGCTTGAAGTGGGTTATGAACAATTGTGACAACTAGTTCGTGCATGAACCACGGACAATAAGTGTGAAAATGTAGCCGTTAAATGCATTCCTGCATTAAAAACCCAACAATTTTGCCAATAGCACAGCCATGCAACATTCAAAGCTTTTTACCGCATTTGCTACTTGCTATCGAGTTGTTTGTATAGAAGTAATATGGCTATATATCATCAGTGCATGTTAAACAACTTGTACTGTGTGAGACTGCAGCGCAAATCCAAAAAAGTAGACTATTTGAGACACAGCGATCCTGCAAAATGATTCAATATATATATATATATATATATATATATATATATATATATATATATATATATATATATATATATTTATATATATATATTGTGAAGAAGATGATGGACCCCTTCGCTGAATGCTGACGAAGCAGCAGGCTGTGGAATCGCTATCGCGCAGATCATGCTGGTCTTGATCGCCCCGGTTCCTCGCCAACCTCGACGCCGTCCTGGATGTCGTATATTAAACCCTCTTCTACATTTCGTGGAGGTGCGGCTTGGTACCCTTGCCTCATGCTGGAGCTTCGCACCCCCACGCTACCAGAAACTGGTATGGCCGAAGACGGACACCCACCGGCCGCTCCGATGACCCCATTGGTCGTCTGCTCTGGCTCCTTACTCCAGCGAGACCCTGCGCTCTTCTGTGGGACTGATGACACTGACTGTGACGACTAGCTTGCTTCATACGAGCGAGTGAGCTTATACAATAAGTGGAACGACGCCATGAAGTTAATGTTATCTTTTATTTGACCGGAGTTGCCACCTATGATATCGTAACCACGAAGCCGATATCATGACTTTTGACTCGTTCAGGGCGAATCTTACAAGCGTGTTTGGTCGTCGTGCTTTACGCAAGATCTGCGCCGAACAACGCCTGCACGGTCGATCACAGTGGCTCGGCGAGACATTTACAAGTTACTGTTAGCGGTGGTGTTACTAGCGGCATTTACCGCAAGCGGACGAAACGACAACGGAGACAACGGAGCTGATAGATGGAGTATCGGCGAGAGGCGAGGAGAGGAGGGGGACGGAGGAGAGCGTCCGTGATGAACGGACGTAACGTCGGAAGCTCCATTATGTAGCCATTCTAATACAGTTCAATCTTTATTAAATTTCGTTGCTTTGAGAACAACGATCGTGTCATCATGAGCTGCAAAGGCTGACATGGCGACGAGGATCATTATTGAAGGAAACCAGCGCGGACAACCAAAAACTATCAGCAACGGCAAGCAACGCCACATGCAGTAGCACCATGAAGCTGCAACGACTGACATTACACTGAAGATGTGGTCCATCTGTGTAGTCGCATCAATGCCCAGATGACTGAAGCAGACAAAATAATGCACATCCTGAAGGGCATCGAATATGACGCCTTTCAAATGTTAACATCCCGGGATTTGACTACTGTCACCGAAGTTTTCAGCTTTTGCCAGAGGTATGATGAGTCGTATTCAGAAATGTGGCTCAACAAACACAAACACAAGAGAAGATACACAACGCAAGCGCACACTATGAACTGTAATAAGAATCTGAAAACACTTCCTCTTCACCCCTCCTCCTCTTCTACACTCAGGTAATCTCATCTTCCTCTTCTTTGCCAAGGGAATAGTGGCACCTTCTTCCTCGCAGACCATAAACATCGTCCAAACATGGCAGTCACCAATCTCATCATCCTCTTCTTCTCTTCTTCCTCTTCTTTGCCAAGGGGATAGTGGCACATTCTTCCTCGCAGACCGTAAACATTGTCCAAACATGGCAGTCACAAATTCTACACTGTCTTGTTACTCCACACCTCTGCTTTTCCCACTAACTCATACCAGGCTGGACAAGCAAATATCACCACATAGTCACATAGTCATACACTAAAAACCACCGCCACACATATACAGTAGGACATGTCCACCCACACCACATAACTTGTGTAGTCTGTAGGTATTGTATAACAGCTTTAGGCCAAGACTAACAGCTTGAGGCCCGATAATAACCTCGTTCTTTGCATTACTCAGGAGGATCGCTCATTAAAAGTAAATTCTTTTCTACGTAAACTCAACGAAGCTTCACTAATACATCTCTCTTCTTTCTTCTGTATCCAGTAGGCCTCTAAAATTTCGCGCGCCATCTTATCCCGACTCTTTCCTAAAATGTTAAGCCTGCTAAACAACGGCTCACACTTGCACTTCTGACAGTGCAGGGGTAAATTTGACCCCTTGCCATTTTCTATGGACTTCTCGTGTTCCCTCATTCTCAAGAGAGATGTATTAGTGAAGCTTCGTTGAGTTTACGTAGAAAAGAGTAATTTTATTGAGAAATCCTCCTGAGTAATGCAAAGAATGAGATTATTATCGGACCTCAAGCTGTTAGTCTTGGCCTAAAGCTGTTATACAATACATAGGGACTACACAAGTTATGTGGTGTGGATGAACATGTCCTACTGTATATGTGTGGCGGTGGTTTTTAGTGTATGACTATGTGGCTATGTGGTGATATTTGCTTGTCCAGCGTGGTATGAGTTACTGGGCAAAGCAGAGGTGTGGAGTAACAAGACAGTGTAGAATTTGTGACTGCCATGTTTGGACGATGTTTATGGTCTGCGAGGAAGAAAGTGCCACTATCCCCTTGGCAAAGAAGAGGAAGAAGAGAAGAAGAAGAAGATGAGATTGGTGACTGTCATGTTTGGACGATGTTTATGGTCTGCGAGGAAGAAGGTGCCACTATCCCCTTGGCAAAGAAGAGGAAGATGAGATGTACCTGAGTGTAGAAGAGGAGGAGTGGTGAAGAGGAAGTGTTTTCAGATTCTTATTACAGTTGGTAGTGTGCGCTTGTGTTGTGTATCTTCTCTTGTGTTTGTGTTTGTTGATTTCTGAATACGATGCAGCACCAACTAGCCCCTCAAGCCGTTATTTTGAGATACCTATGCTGAGTTGCGTAAGCAGCACCTCCTCCCTCGACAGCTTCCCGTGCCTGTCGGATTCTTCATCTGAGAGCTCCTCGCTGCTACAGCAGCTAAAAGACTTCATCCGGGAGGAAGTTGCTCGCCAGATATCGCTACTGCTCACAAGCTGCGAGCTGCCCCGCAATTTGGCTCCTCTTTGACAAGTCCTTCCTCTTCGCTGGAGGTGGGGCATCCTATCTTCTATCCTGCTTTGCTTTCGCGCTCGGGCCAACCTGCGTTCCTACGGCGCTCTGTTGGTTTGATGTATTAGGATTTTCTAGTTTTTCAACCTCCTTTTCAGGAGTTTCGTTTTCTCTGAGTATCCTATCTACGAACTGCTTAAGGTTTATTAGCTCTTGAGTATGCTTCTTTCTCTTTTGGGAGACCCTATCTGCTCAGCTCACCTCGTTATTCTTTGGCGTCTAGAATGATTTCCGGCCCCTCGATTGGGTCATAGAACTTGTGCGATCTCCGGATTGGTTCCTGGAACTCGACCGGCCCTTGAATTGGTTCGTCCTGTCTGGGGAACAGGATTTGGATCGATATCCGCTCCTCCCCAGTCTCGGGAAAGAGGTCGAGTCAGAACGATTGCTGCTGTGCCCCCGGGTTCTCGATCTGGTTTGTCGGATCGCCTGCGTCTCTAATGTCTTTGCTTTTCCCTCCTTTGCTCAAGTTTCGGCCCTTCCCCTGTCGTTTCTTGACGATGAAGGGGATCGGTAGCGTTCCTTGCATTTCTTGGCACCGGTCAGATACCTCTTGCCACACAGCTGACACACTGGGTCGCACTGGTGTCCCCCATGGAAGGGGAGAGGGAGGGGGGGGGGGGGCGTTCTGTAGGCCACATCCTAGGCATACTGGGTTCGGATTAGTACAAACGTTAGCTCGATGGCTCAAGCTACCGCAGGTACGACAAACTTTATACTTCTTTTTGCATAGTACGCTGTTGTGCGGCACACATGAGTAAATAAAGTAACGGGGCATCCTCTGTATCACAAAACGTGCGATTACGGACTCTGCCTTGCCCGTGCGTCTGGCGCCGAGAATCTCCGGGCTCCCGTCGTGTTGAAAGCGTCTTCCAATTTCTTCATCGCAGTTCTCCGGAGCCTCACCAGGAAAGAAGGAAGAAAAGGGCGAAAACGCTGCAGAAGATATATCAAGGAAGACAGGACGCGATCTACGTCGACACCGCAAAGTATAAGGAAAGGCATGCTATGGTTGCTATGGTTGCTATGTAGGCATGCTATGTACAAAAGAAGGGAGCGGCTTCAGCAATAGACTTGGAATTAAATGAGAAACAGAACATGTGTTTATTCATATTCTTCCTAACGCTCGCTACAGTAAAGGTGCGTACGTGCTTAATATTACAGCCGGCCTATAAACAGGACAGGATTAGACAAGGTGGAGTGCGATGGCAAGATGGTGTACACGAGCTACTCTAAATTAGATGGAGCCTTCTTCGTGGATGCTGCGGGTCCTGTAAGAAGGCCCTATAAAGTGTCGACTATATCGGTGATGCATCAGGGGCAGACAGTCAATGGACGTTCTGTTCGCGACTGGAAAATTTCCAATTGCAAAACGTGGGGATTGCCATGCCGGCTTAACATTTTAATTTATAATATATCATTATGGATTTGCAGACTGCGCACAGAAATTACTTGCGGGGCAGATTTGCGACGCTAACCTGCAAGATCCTGAAACAGTGTGGAGTTTTTGCATTGCGTAAAGAGCTTGTTTGAGTACCAGGTCATCAGGGTGCAGAGGGAAATGAGCTTAGACACGCCGCTGCCCGAGATTTTCGCTCCCCGAGTCCCTCTTCCTCCCTCTCTGAAGTCTAAGACTCCACACAGTCATTGTCAGCTTATGCATACATATTACAGCAGTTACGTTTATCGAGACAAAAGTTCGCGTGTCCAGCCAAGGGATTAGAAAAGTCAGAACAGTGTAATTTAGGCTGATTAAAAGCCATGTCATTTATCAATTCAGTAAAGCTTCACAGACTGCCGCTGATCCCACAAGCCAGAGAGGAGGTAGGGTGAACAGGGTGAGGAGGAAAGCAGTCGGCGCGCTGCGAACAAGCTGGGTGTGAGGCTAAACTGAAAAATGGTGTATAGGAGGAGGAAGAGAAAACATTAATTCACGATTATATGATTTGGGAAGGGAAACGCATACAGCAGCACGCACGCAGCAATGCATTCTGTGAATATTGTCTTCCGGGCCTCTCGCGCTACCGCTCTGGGAAAGTGTCTTGTGTTTCACCGGGCCCGCGATCGACGCATCTTTCTCTTCATCTGAACGGCCGCCGTTACCGATCAACCCACCCTTCGAAGCCTCAACTAACAAGAAAGCCGTGAAATTTTTTTTTGCCACAGACTGTTGTTTATTCGAATATTGTTTTCGCCTTTGTTAACCTCTACCTGACTTGGTAATATTTTTACACTGTGTTTTCTTTGTAACCCTTGCCCATACTTATTATATCGGCAATACTTGCTTTATTATCTTTACAGTATTATTTTTACCGCAGTGTTTTGTTCATTGTCGGGTTTTTCTCCTGTTATTTACCGAGTCGTATATTATTACTATCGTTTCGTGGCATTTTTATTTTTTTATTATACTCTATCATTATGCAATGTAATTTGGACTACTATCTACAAATATTCAATTGTTTGTGAAAGAAAGCGACCTTCTTGAACTTATTCCTCAATCACACACCGACATACGTACTTCACGGGTTGACCGACTTAACTTTTAAATGTGTTCTCAAACCTCATAAAGGAACGACGGGTAGCCGTAAGGGGATTCCGCGCCTCTGTAGACCGTAAAGGCGGGGGTTTGTGAGAGATATATAGAATACTGCTTCAATATAAAAACCGTGTTGAGGATAAAAAAAGCAGCGATAGCATGTGCTGTCATGCCTGGGGCAGGGAAACTGATCTGTTCGTTATGGTACGGGATTGAAACCCAGCTGCGGCAATTTGTTTTACAATTTAGGTACAACCGAGATCACACGATACACGCTGTTGCTGTGCGATGGATTCGCACCGTTGCTATGACGACCACCATTGTTTACGCATTGCAAAATAACGCGACCTTGACGAACGTAAGCTGTAGCGCTAACGTTCTAAAACATAATATCGCATCTGCGTTTCGCTGCAAAATGAAAAGTACCCAAAATCAAAACGGGTTGCTATGAGACGTCTTAAGAAAATCAACCGTTAAATGATATTTTTGCTGTATGTTTTAAATATGTCTTATCGCCGGGATATTTTGCAATATGTATTTTTTCTATGGTTCAAATCAAGTGAAGCGAAATGCTAGCGGTTTCACCGTTGGAGACATGGTGCTCTCAGACATATGTAGCTCCGGAGGCAGTATCGCAGTGGTTACGAACGGCATGCTAGGTGTTTTAATGCTTGATTCCTAAATTGCTTAAAAAGCGATTATTTCCCTCTCATCCTTCTTTGCTCAGTCACCGCTGTCGTCAGTAATTTGCCGAGCTCCTTAAACCCGGTCAGGATAACGTCATCGCGCATGCGGCTTGCCGAAAATGTCAGATAAGCAGACAGACGCTCGTGGTGTCCTGACCAAGGAATGACCCTCTTTAATGTTTAGCCAACAAATATATATACAGCCAGAATGGTCACATGTCTTCCGTGAGAGCTGGGTGAGGGAAGGAAAGGGAAAGGACGGGTGCGCACAGTGCGTCTCAGGATGACGCCACAGAAAAAGTTGCGGAACTGCGCACAAATGTGCGCTTTTGCATACACAGGGTGATTGTGGCCGATACTTTTACTTGTTAAGAATAGCGGGACATGTTAGTATCCTCAGTCGTCTCTCTGGGGAGCACGGCTAGGGGTAGATCACAGCAGTCTCAAACATTGGCTCGAGGTATCGGAGATTCGCAGCTCGTACTGCACACACGTGCTCCTGTGAAGCTCCATATACATGTAAGAGTGTGGGATGAGGGCTTATTAAAGAATACTAGGATCCGAACAGCAGCTGCGAACACAGCCCGTAGACAGCCAGGCCGAACACGCGCAGCGATAGCAGTGCCACTGACTGGAATGTTCCACAAGTATTTTTTTCTCTTCAGAATTGCCAGCAGGAAGAACAGGAGCCATATTGACGTCTTGAGGCGCTGGATTTGAACAATCTCGCTTCCGCGCCGGCGGAGGTCACGAGACGGCGTAAGAGGTTCCACATAATAATTTACAGGAGAGGTGCGCTTCAAAACATGGTATGGGCCATGATATTTGGCAAGAATACTTCGAGGACAGTCAAGCAGTATTGGTGGGTATCCACAGTCACACAAGAGCGCCAGACGAAAAGTCCGGTGTCGTGTGCTTGTTTTAATGTTGGGACTTGACGTTACTGGTTGTTAGTCATGAGTGTGCGGGCGATTTGTCGACAGGCTTCGGCAGGCTGGGCTTGGGAAGCAGGAGTATACTCGGATATGTCGAATTGATACGGCATTATGATGTCGATTGTAGCAGAAGGCTGACGGCCGAAAAGGATAGAAAATAAGGAGAGAAGCCAGTAGTAGACTGTATTGCGGTATTGTAAGGCTAAGAACATACGGAAGGACGAGGTCGCAATTTGAGTGGTCAGAGGCGACGTACATAGAGAGCATGTCGCCAAGGATGCGGTTGAAGCGCTCAGTGAGGCCATTAGTTTGGGGAAGATAGGCGAAGGTAGTTTTATGAGTAATGTTGTGCTTGGTGAGCAGGGCTTTCACACAATCACCCAAGAAAAGCGTTCTCTGTTACTGAGCAGCTATCGAGGTGCGCCGTGGCGAAGGACGAATCGCTGCAAAATGAAGGAAGCTACTTCTGATGCTATGGCAGACGGAAGAGCGGCAGTCTCTGCATACCTCGTCAAATTATGAACCGCTCCGATAGCCCAGCGGTTGCCAGCTGCAGTGTAGGGAATCGCTCCGCACAAATCGATGGTGGGCAGGTGGGCAGCAACTCTTCAGCAGAACATCGAGGAAATGGCTTGCGACATTAAAAGATGAGGTATGAGCAAACGTACTTGAGTACGAAGGTGTACATGCACAGCCAGTAGTAACGCAGCCGCAGAGGAGTGCCTAGAAGACGCTCGCGTGACCAGATTGTGGGTCAGCGTGGAAATAGTTAGAGATTTTCGAGCGTAGCTGCCGGGGAATAACGCGCAAACAATCGCGCCATCTGTGCTGTGGTTGCGGTGGTAGAGAAGGTTATCATGAGTGGCGAAGTGGGAGGCATGCCGGTGGAGAACACTCGATGGAGAAGCAGCTGTAGGATTGGAGAGGAAACCGAAAAGAGAAGTGATCCAGGGGCCTTTCCCCAGCAGCGATGACATGTCGTGGATGTGAAGGAGTGGCGGGGAATCATCAGAATCGAAACAGGAAAGGCTCGCGACGTCAGCTGGAAGGGGGCAGCAGGAAAGGGTATCGGCGTAGTGATCCTTCCGGCTGGAGTGGTCACCAACGCAGACACCATATTCTTGAAAGCGGAGAGTCCATCTTGCCATGTCTGCTGGTTAGATCTTTCAGTGAGGAAAGCCAGCAAAGCGCATGGTGGTCCGATACTACCTCAGAAAGGAGGCCATGTAGGTTAGGGCGGAATTTAGTAAAAGCTAAAATAATGTCTAAACACTCTTTTTCAGTGATAGAGTAATTCCATTCACCTTTTGTAAGCGTACGGCTAACATCAGTTCAGTTTAGTCGTTCAGTCGTGTCCGACACTTCGTGACCCTATGGACCATGTCACGCCATGCTTTCCGGTCTCTCACTATCTTCCTAGCATCACATGACTTCATCTGCAGTGCCTCGAGGATGCCATCTAACCATCGCGTTCGCTGCCTACCCCTTCTCCGGCGACCCTCAACCTTTCCCAACATCAAATCTTTCTCCAGCGACTCCTCTCTTCTCATCAGATGACCAAAGTAGCTGAGCTTTAACTTTAGAATTTGACCCTCCAATGAGCAGTCAGGGTTTATTTTATTTTTTTTTTTCGAAGCGTTTGCCACAAGGCATAAGTTGAGAAAGGGGGAATGGGATGCAGGAGATAGAAAGTTAAAAGAAGGAGTGTAGTCCAGTTGTGCTTATGAATTCGAGAAGGTTGGCAGTATAGCGATTGTCCATTGTCCATTTGTCATAATCACTATCGCGATTCCACCGCAGGCCCACCTTCATGATTATCCGTTGCCTGATGTGCGTTGTTGATGGACACGTCCACAACAAGTGGCGCACATCGCAGACGTCAGGTGGAGTGTCACAGTGAGGGCACCTGTCAGTCACTGGTAGGTCTTTTTCCCGCCATCGATGTCGAACAGATGGGGTCAGAGCCGCCCCTGCCCGGATCCGGCGCACTGTCACCTCCTCCTGCCGAGTAAGACTACGGGGGAGAGGGTGCGAACACGGAGGAATGAGAGCGCGTGTTCGGTGGCGCAGAACTTGCGAATCGGAAACGTGGGACAGGAACGGATCTGGGGGAAGAGGGGAAGGTGGTGGATCGTCTGATGTGTTTATATGCGTCATAGCATCTGCTTGTATGTTATGGGGATCGCGAGCATGGCCGCGAATCCAGTGTATGCGAATAGGACATGGGTACTTTGAACATAGCAAATGTATGGACTGTGTTATTTTGAATGTGCGTCGAACGGCCTTAAGCTGTTTAAGGGCAGTGAGAGAGTCTGTGTAAAGATGAACTGCATTGAATGTAGGAACTGGTGGGAGGGAATGTATAGCATTGTAAATTGCTTGGAGTTCCAGTGCCAGAGGGGTGCACGTATCCGCGGTATATGTCACGTGAGTGTTGAGATGCGGATGAGAGGGACTATACACGGCAGTAACTCCTCGCTCTGCAGTATGTGATGCATCGGTATATAATATGCACCCTTCAGGCAGATGTGCGGATGATACCGACGGGGAAGCAGTGGGGCGATTGTCCGTGAGCTGGCAGTACGACCATGGAGGTAGTGTCTTTAAATGATGTAGTTGTAAAGACTGTTTGCGAGCTCTGTTTGCCGTCCGCTGATCAACGAGTTCAGTGAGCGTATTTAGCTGGGCATACTCCTGAAGTACTGGTATGGGTGTTAGGCGGGGGAGGTACGTTATTGCACGCATAGCCTCACGATTGATGGCCTCAAGGGAGTCCCACTGTCTGCGGGTGAGACGTTGAAACTGTGCCTGGTATATTATACGTGGCTGGAGGACAGAGCGAACAAGCTGGCGGGCCGTGTGAGCACGCGCGCCGCCAGAGCGCATAGCTATGCGACGAATGAGGCCTAAAGTAGCGTGAGCGGTCTTACGGATGGCTGTCAGCCACGGTGTGCCAGTCCCAGAGGAATGTAGAAGAAGACCAAGAATGCGAACGGTTTGTACCTGAGGAATTGGGGTATTATCTATCATAAAATTTATATTTGGAGCTTTCCGTAAGCCAGCTTTATTTCCAATTCGAATGAAACAGGATTTTGTATGCGAAAGAGTTAGGCCCAAAGGAGGGAGGCGAAATGTCAATATATCCAGCGCATGCTGGAGGGCCGCCTGATGGACAGACGTATCTGGGTGACAGCACCATAAGGTTATATCATCGGCATACGCAAGCACCCGTATAGAAGGGATGGCCTCTAGGGCTCGAATAAGTGGAATGAAGGCCACATTAAATAAAGTAGGGGCGAGAACGGAGCCCTGGGGCACTCCTCTGTTTGAGGGGAAGTGACCAAAGGGCTTTCCATGGACACGCACACTGAATGTTCTATTTGTTAGAAAGGCGTGAATGGCGAGGAGAAACCTGTGAGGAATACCAAGAGTTTCTAGGGAGGCAAGAATGGCTGAGTGAAGGATGTTATCATATGCCTTTGTTATATCTGTAGCGATCACAGTTCTAACAAGATGACTGTGCGGAGAGTGGTGAAGCACGTCAGCAGCCAAAGTAGCAAGACCGTCCTCCGTTCCTATTTGCGGGCGGAAGCCAATTTGGGATTCTGGATAACAATCATGGTATTCCAACCACCACGATAAGCAAGTGGCGAGAATGTTTTCGTAAAGCTTGCAGATTGTTGGCGTCAGGGAAATTGGACGAAGGGCCGAGAGAGAAACTGGAGGATGACCTGACTTCGGTATTGGAACAACAATAGAATGCTTCCACTCGTCCGGCATGACACCAGAATGCCACACGTCATTGAATGCATCAAGCAGGGCCTGCAAAGCAGTCCCTTCCAAGTTGCGGAATAAGGAGTTAGGTATGCCGTCGTGGCCGGGAGCAGAGTTAGATTTGAGGCGTTCAATGGAGGCCAGCAGCTCTGCCATGGTTAGGTCAGAAGTAATCTCATCGGGGGGTTCGGTAACCGGTAAGCAAGGTGGAGAAGTTGAGGTGGAATCATAGTGGGGAAAAAACTGTCTGGCCGCCTGTTTTGCAAATGTGTCCTCATCTACATTCATAGCAAGGCGAATGCTCTCTGTGTAATCAGAAACTTGAGAAGAGCGCTCCATGGCGTGAAACACTCTCCAAAGTTGTCGATTACTCTGCTTGGAGGACAGGCGCTCACACCATGAAGCCCAACGTTGCCTTGCTAGACGCTTTTCATACCGCCTCGCACGCGCGGTAGCCTGGTGAAGAGCGGGGATAGCCGATGGGTCATCGGGGTTACGAGCAGCATAATGATCTGCCTGGCGACGCAGAGCCCAAAGATTTAGGAGGTGGATGTCCGTGTTTGGCTCGTCTTCATTTACAGTGGTGGTAATCGTGTGGGACGCAAGAACAGCAGAGAGAGTAGACAATGCTGATGATGGGGTGAAATCAGATAAGCGATTGTCTGCGCGTACAGAGTCCCAAGATGTTATTCGTACGCTACGGCGTATTTTACGTATCCGCGAAGGAGTGAGAGAGATAAAGATAGGACTGTGATCACTACCCCAGGTATCTGGTTCAACAGCCCAACGAGGGCTACCAGGGCCTAACCACCAAGTCAAATCAGGTGAATAAGGCCCACCTCGTGGACGGGTAGATGTATGCGGGTGGTTTAAAAGGTGAAAAGAATTATCTGAAAAGCTTCCCTGGATGTGTGCACCCCTGGGAGAATCCGATGGGTAACCCCACGAGGTGTGTGCGCCATTGAAGTCTCCACCGACTAGAATAGAGATACCCGAGTAGGTAGAACGCAGAAAACGAACCCATCCAAGATTAGGAGATGCGGAACCAGGACGGCCATAAAAGGAAACTAGTATAAGTGGCGTGCGCACAGGCTTAACTAGGAGTGCTACCACCTCTTGGCGTGTGTTACACCAGCGTGAAAGGTCGATCGGTGTGTGGGGAACTGAAGTGTGAATATAAATTGCAGATTTACCTGGGCTGTGGGAAGAGGTGATGCAACGGCGATCAGGAATGGAAGGTGAATGGTAAGCGCAGAATCCTGAAAGGCGAGGAAGTGAGTTATGCTCTTGAAGTAAGAAGGCCCACGCCTTTAGCTTTTTGTTGCGAAGACGGATGTTCACTTCAGAGGCCTTATTCGCAAAGCCTCGACAATTCCACTGCACCACCAGAGACAGTGCATTATCCATTGCGAGGCCGAAGAGCTTCTACGATGAGGGAGGTCACCTGCTCCATAAGGGCTAATATTTTATCCACTGTCGGGGTATTCGGGGTTAACGTGTTGTCTGCACGTGATTGTGGTTTGTTGCTTATTCGAGGGGATTCATTTGAAATCTTATCACGAGGTATTATAGTTCTTCGAGAGGGGTGAGAGCGACGCTGTTCTCGGAGCTGGGTGAGTTCGTCTAGACGTTGGCGAGCCTCTGCAATGGCATTGTCTAAAACAGCGTCTTCATCTGCGGCATCCACATGTGATTGGTGCACTGGCCGTTTTGGTGTACCATTTGATCCACGAGGGTGGGTCGCTTGTGCGTATGAACCATGCTGAGAAGACGTATGATGAGCAGGTGGGTCAAGTAAAGGAAGTGCAGGGAAGTCGGTTTCTTCACATGTAAGAGCAGCGAAGCGATTACTTGTAGGAATATCTTCTTTTCCAGGCGGCTTGCGCGACGGCCTCGTTCTCTTCTTCTTTGGACAAGCGGCGGAGCGCATGTCATGGTCCGCCGATTTGCATAGGGCACAAAGCGCTATTGGTTCATTCATGTCGGCCACAGCTGCCGGATTAGGGCAGGTATTTTGCATGTGCCCTTCTTTATGGCAGTGATAACAAAATATACGACGAGGTCGGAAGGGCTGTGGTTTGATAATCGCACCATAATAGGTTAGGTACTCAGGCAAAGTCAGCGGGCCTTGTAGAGTGAGTAGGTATGAACCTCTGCGCCCCAGAGGCCGTGCTTGCAACACTGAGTGAGTTGAACAGCGAATGTTTGCTCGCACCTCCTCAGAAGGACTTCTGCTGTCAACATGGTAAACGACGCAGCGGAGGGTGTCAGGGCCAGAGGCAAAATATATTTGCACTGGGACATGCTCATTCGCATCCAGGGGAATTTGAGTAACTGCACACATTTTCTGGGCGTCCACCAAGGATGGCAAGTTCACCGTAATGGTGTTCGATGGGCGATGGACGACAAATCCACAGTAGTTAGTAGAACCTAGAACTTGGTCAATTGTGGCTTGGACACACCGGGGAGGGATAGTCGTTATATCAAAGCGCAATGTAGGCTTGATGGTGACGCGGAACGAGTTAGCAGCAAGTGGAAGCGAGGCTCGACTCACTGGCGGCATCTGTGGTGTAGTCAGGGGCTGACACGCTGTAGTTGGCCTTGGAAGGGAAGACTGAATCGGTGCGACGGGCACAGTTCCTTGAGGGAGGGCTACAGGCACCGAGGCGGCGGTGCAATCCATGGGACAAGCCGAAGTCGTTCCATCCGAAGACGAAGCAGACTGGGGGCATGTAAGCGTTGATGATTGCGTGGACGTGGATGTTGCGCCAGGTTGTAACACAGCGGAAATCCGCACACCTGTCGTCGGCGGAGCAGAATCCATGCAGGCGCGTAGCCCAGCCTCGCTCGGCAACGCCGAGCTAAGCCTAGCCTGCGCCTGAGGGATCCGGTTGGACTTTCTTACTTGAGAAAGGGCCCACCGAGTCGGAAATCGCTCCACAGGGGCGTCTTCGTCATTCGTTCTTACGGAGGGCACTGTCCTACCCACACAAAACGACAGTTAATAGGCGAAACAAGATAAAAACACAGAGCTCTAAGCGGACACGTATCAGCTCAGGCGCTTCTTCTTCTTCTATTCAGTCAGGGTTTATGGTCGACAATATTGACTGATTTGATCTTCTGGCAGTCCAGGGAACTCTCAAGAGTCTTCGCCAGCACCACAATTCAAACGCGTCAATTCTTCGGCGGTCAGAATTTTTCACAGTCCAACTCTCGCATCCATACATCACAACTGGAAAGACCATAGCACGAGTTATACGGATCTTGGTTGTGTTACGACCAAGCATCCGCAATTGCGCGCTCTATTGTTCGCCTGTGGGCATGGATAAGTTTTGTGAATATGTGGTGATGGTCCAATGGCTCTAAGTGAGCCTGTTTCCAGGAATCCTGTTTTGTAAGCATGTTTTGCTTTGTGGACAACCTGCAAATGCCAAATTGACCCTGTCAAGAGAACGTCTGGAAAAACACAAAGAAACGTCCCCCTGAGGGAAATAGCAGGAAGTGCTTTCTTCCTTTTGTTCACCCTTCCAGTCGAGAAGTGCTATCCTCCAGTGATGAATGCCTCCTATCCAAAGGAGACGACAGAGTGACATGTCCGCTGACGTGCAGGACAAGAAAGGAGCATGACTCATACGGCCATTAAGTGATTTCCCGGGAATGCAGGAAAGATTTGCAATTGTCGAAAAGGGACCATGTTGGGAGCCCTATGCGGCGCCACGTGCACTCGGGTTTCTGAGAAGTAAAACCCCTTGTCAGAACCAGCCTGTGGTTTCTTTGCTGAAGAATAGAAATGTACCTCCTCTCCTCGCCGTTCCCAAGCTTTTCCCGCCAACAAGTGATCACGCCCAACGAATGAATGCCGGACCAGTCAGTGCTTCAGACCATCAGTGCAGTGATGTGTTCGATTGGATGCCGATACCTGAGGGGCGTGCCCTGGATTTGGTTGGTCAGCATCTTCAGAGAGGGGCTGGACATAGGGGGTTTTTAAGGACGCTGCAGAGCACGAAATGTCGCTCTGGGCCCTGGGTAAACGGCTCATCCAGTCGCTTCTCGCTATGAACTCTTAACGCTTGCCATTTTGCTGATGTACCCTTCTTTTTCGTGTAAATAATCTTGTAAATAAGTTTCTCAAAGTGCCATTAAACCTGCTTGTACATATTTCACCAACTTCGAAGATTCAATCCTACTTCAACCCCGAGTCTCTGCACGCTACCAAGTGAAGGCCGGGTCGACGTAGCCCCAGCGTCACGACAACTGGTGTCCAGCGTTGGGATCTGAATCTACAAGCCACAACATCTGATGACTGGAGGTGGGATCTGGATCTACAAGATACAACATCTGGTGATTCGAGGTGGATCTGAATCTACAAGCCACAACATCTGATGACTGGAGGTGGGATCTGAATCTACAAGCCACAACATCTGGTGATTCGAGGTGGATCAGAATCTGCAAGCCACAACATCTGGTGATCGGAGGTGGCCTCTCAAGCAACAAGCAGGCGCAACAATCGGCCAACAAGAGGGCAGCTCGGAACATCGATCGCATGTGTGGGTGAGTGCTTGGCTTTTCTTCTGATGTGGACCAGGTTCTAGAACAGGGTTAGATTTTAGAACTGGTAAAGAGAGTGTGGAAACGCCTTTAGGTTGGTAGTTTGCACAGTTGTTTTGGAAGTAGCCGACACTCGGAGCGATCATGGACCTACAAAAGCTGCAGAAACCGGACCTGTTGCTATTGTGTGAGGAATTGGGAATTGATACAAGTGGTTTGGCACGAAAACCCTTGATTATAAAGGCAATCACTGATCTGGGAACCGATGATGAGGAGCTCAGTGAAGCATGGAACCTCATCGGTCAAAAAAAGGAACAGCTCAGACAGCAGAAAGAGCGTGAAATTGAAAGAGAAGCAAAAAAGCTGGAGCTAGAAATTGAGCTCCGGAAATTAGAACTAGAGTTGAGCAAGAGGTCGGGCGATTGTCCCCAGCTAGCGGTACCTCGTCTCAACAAGGAGGCAGATTTCAAGATGTCAAAGTACATGCAGCCATATGTGATATCAGGGGATATCGGTCTGTATCTGGCTAACTTTGAGCGAACTTGCGAAAAACTGTCCTTCCAGCGAGACACTTGGTCTCAGAGATTATTGACTGTTCTGCCCTGCGAGGCAGCGGAGGTTGTCGCGCGGCTAAGCAAGGAGGACGCGGACAACTACGAGAAGGTCAAAGCTTGCCTTCTGAGAAAGTATAGGCTTAGCGCCGAGGCGTTCAGACAACGTTTTCGGAACGCTACTAAGTTCAGAGACGAGAGTTACCCTGAATTCCTATACAATTTAAGAGTTAATTTGGGCGAGTGGCTAAAGAGCACTGATTCCTACAGTGATAGGGACGCTGTAGTCGAGCGAATTCTTTTGGAGCAGTTTTATAGCTGCCTCCCAGAAAAAGAAAGAAATTGGTTACAGGACCGAGGCGACATTAAGTCGGCAACTGAAGCTGCCGAAGTCATTGAGGAGTACGCTTCGCGCCGACAATTCAGCAACCCAGCAGTGGATAGGCTCCGCAATCCCAAGTTGAGTGTAAATAACCGTCAGAAAAGGCACTTTGCTAGATTTGCAAACGAAGAAAGGAAGGCTTCTTCAGGCAAACGCCCTAGAAAGGACGGCAGTGAGAAAAGTGGGGAAGTGACCAACGCGCAGAACACAAAGAACAAGCTTGGGGCTAGGAAGCCGCTCACATGCTTTAGGTGTAATGAGCAGGGTCACATTGCCGTCAACTGCCGGAAAGAAAAGTTTGCTTTCTCGTATGTCAGGGACTGCGATGAAAATATGCAGCTTTTAGAACCCTACCTGCATGACCTAGTAGTCAACGGGAAGCCTTGCAAGGTACTGCGCGATTCGGCCGCAACGATGGATGTTGTCCATCCGGCGTATGTATCGCCTTCCGACTATACAGGACAGTGTGCATGGATCCGACAGGTAGTTGAGGAACAGAGTGTGTGCTTGCCGATCGCGAACGTGGTCATCGAGGGCCCTTTCGGCGAATTAACAACCGAGGCTGCCGTTTCAGGAAAGCTTCCTAAGTGCTATCCGTATTTGTTCTCCAACAAATCGGACATGCTGCTGCGAAAGAGGGGCATCCTTTTCGGAGACAGAGTTGTGCAAGCCTTAACACGTTCAATGGCGCGAGAACTAGCTACACTGCTCATTCCAGAAAAATCCACAGCGGAGGAAACGGCAGTTAAAACAGTGGTAAATGCGGAAGATAGCAGGTCAGAAAACTTTGAGAGAGAGGCATCTCAGATAAGTCAACTGGAAAGTGAGCTTGATGAGAAGCGGAATGAGGACGTTCTTGAGAGTAACCTCTTGCCGCCAGTGTCTAGTAATCTCACGAGACTTTTAAGTGGAACTCGAGAGGACTTAGCTATGGAGCAAGCCAATGATCATAAGATACAGGAGCTTCTCAAAAGGACGGAGAAGATAGGAGAACTAAAGAGATCTCAGCTGTCCGATCTGGGCGAGATAATAACAGAGTTTGAGGCCTGCTTCGTGGACAGGCCCGGCAGGACTGATTTGACTGAGCACGATATTGAGCTGACTTCAGACGTGCCAGTGCGATCAAGGTGCTACCGATTTTCTCCAAGGCAAAGAGAAATTCTGGATAGGGAAGTAACTCGCACGCTGGAATTGGGAGTAATAAAACCATCGGAAAGCGATTATGCTTCGCCTATGATCTTAGTAGAAGCTCCAGGTAAAGACCCTAGGCCTGTGGTAGACTACCGAAAGCTAAATTCTCTCACCAGGGATCAAGTGTATCCTATTCCGAATATTGAGGAGAGAGTAGAACAGGTCAGTAGAGCGGCATATGTGACTACGCTGGACCTTACTCGAGGATACTGGCAAGTGCCGCTCACTGAACGCGCCAGCAGATACGCGGCTTTCGTCACTCCGACGGGCAGCTACCAGCCAACAATGATGAGTTTCGGGCTCAAAAATGCTCCATTTTGTTTTTCCCGACTCATGGATAGGGTTTTAAATGGGTGTGAAACATTCGCGGTGCCTTATTTAGATGACATTGCGGTTTTTTCCGACTCATGGGCGGACCATATGGTACATCTAAGAGCTGTACTGAGCCTTTTGCGTCAAGCTGGACTAACCGTAAAGGCCGAGAAATGTTGCCTGGCAAGGGCGACCGTGGACTACTTGGGTCACAATGTAGGTCAAGGTTTCAGGAAACCTAGCGAGATTAAGATTTCTGCGGTAGCAGACTACCCGCGGCCGAGCACGAAGACGGAAATTCGAGCATTCCTGGGTCTGACGGGATACTACAATCACTACATCCCTAACTATTCATCTTTGGCTAGCCCTCTGACCGACGCTCTCCGCAAGACAGAACCGACAAATGTAGTCTGGGACGAACAAAAGGAAGCCTCCTTCGTAAACCTGAAGGCTGTGCTGATTAGCCGTCCGGTATTGCGAGCTCCAGACTATGGCCGAGAATTCACGGTCCAGTGTGATGCCAGTGATCGAGGGTTAGGTGCTGTTCTCTGCCAGAGAGATGACGACGGTAATGAGCACCCCGTGCTCTACCTGAGCAGAAAACTGAGTTCTAGAGAGAGAGCTTATTGCGCGTCAGAGAAAGAGTGCGCTTGCATTGTATGGGCCATTCAGAAATTGCAGTGCTATCTTGGAGGGGCCAAATTCACCGTAGAGACGGACCATTGTCCCCTGGCTTGGCTGCAAACTGCGACATCGAAGAACAGTCGCCTTCTTAGGTGGAGCTTGATTTTACAGCAGTACAATTTTGAAATAAGATACAAAAAGGGGAAGTTAAATGGGAATGCGGACGCGCTTAGCCGCTCTTTCTAAGCGGTCCGAGATGTTCCTCACCATGTATCGAAATTGATAATCAGGTTTTTTTTTTTTTCCGTGCGCTTGTATATGTGTGACTATGTAAAGCAGCACGTTTGGTTTTCTAGGAATACGTGGGTCCTGAACGTCTTGAGAGTGGGCTTTTCTCGAACAACAATGGCAGTTTTCTTTTAACCTGGTCTCTTCAGACGGGAGCCGAGTGCTTGCTTCGACATGTGGTTGAGTTTCAGACAGCTCGAGCAAATTGGCCTACAACAATCAAGACAACGCGACAAGCAACAGCGAGCTTCAAGCGTTCACGTGCAGGCCATTAAGTCGTCTCTTCATGCAGCAGCTGGGACTGCTGCCCTCCGAGACTCTTCTGGCGGGGGAGGAGGCTGTTACGACCAAGCATCCGCAATTGCGCGCTCTATTGTTCGCCTGTGGGCATGGATAAGTTTTGTGAATATGTGGTGATGGTCCAATGGCTCTAAGTGAGCCTGTTTCCAGGAATCCTGTTTTGTAAGCATGTTTTGCTTTGTGGACAACCTGCAAATGCCAAATTGACCCTGTCAAGAGAACGTCTGGAAAAACACAAAGAAACGTCCCCCTGAGGGAAATAGCAGGAAGTGCTTTCTTCCTTTTGTTCACCCTTCCAGTCGAGAAGTGCTATCCTCCAGTGATGAATGCCTCCTATCCAAAGGAGACGACAGAGTGACATGTCCGCTGACGTGCAGGACAAGAAAGGAGCATGACTCATACGGCCATTAAGTGATTTCCCGGGAATGCAGGAAAGATTTGCAATTGTCGAAAAGGGACCATGTTGGGAGCCCTATGCGGCGCCACGTGCACTCGGGTTTCTGAGAAGTAAAACCCCTTGTCAGAACCAGCCTGTGGTTTCTTTGCTGAAGAATAGAAATGTACCTCCTCTCCTCGCCGTTCCCAAGCTTTTCCCGCCAACAAGTGATCACGCCCAACGAATGAATGCCGGACCAGTCAGTGCTTCAGACCATCAGTGCAGTGATGTGTTCGATTGGATGCCGATACCTGAGGGGCGTGCCCTGGATTTGGTTGGTCAGCATCTTCAGAGAGGGGCTGGACATAGGGGGTTTTTAAGGACGCTGCAGAGCACGAAATGTCGCTCTGGGCCCTGGGTAAACGGCTCATCCAGTCGCTTCTCGCTATGAACTCTTAACGCTTGCCATTTTGCTGATGTACCCTTCTTTTTCGTGTAAATAATCTTGTAAATAAGTTTCTCAAAGTGCCATTAAACCTGCTTGTACATATTTCACCAACTTCGAAGATTCAATCCTACTTCAACCCCGAGTCTCTGCACGCTACCAAGTGAAGGCCGGGTCGACGTAGCCCCAGCGTCACGACAGTTGGCAGATTAATGTCTCTGCTCTTTACTAGGCGGTCAAGGCTAACCATTGCTCTCTTTCCCAGAAGCAGGCGTCTCCTAATTTCATGGCTGCAGTCTCCTTCCGAGGTAATCTTAGAGCCCAAGAAGAGAAAACCTGTCACAGCTTCCACTTCTTGTCCCTTGATGCTCCATGACTTGATAGGGCAAGACGCCATGATTTTTGTCTTTTTAATGTTCAGTTTAAGCTCAAACTTCTCACTCTCTTCTTGTACGCGCATCAGAAGTCTCTGGAGTTCCGCTTCACTTTCTGCCATTAAAGTGGTATCATCCGCATATCTAAGGTTGTTGATACGTTTTACAGCAATCTTCACTCCAGCTGAAGACTCATCCAGACCGGCCTTCCTCATGATGCACTCTGCATATAGGTTAAATAGGCAGGGCGACAGTATGCAGCCTTGCCTCACTCCTTTCTCAATTGGAAACCAATCAGTAAGACTATGCCCAGTTCTGACTGTGGCCTCTTGCCCTTCATACAGGTTCCTGAGGAGACAGATGAGGTGAATTGGAACTCCCATCTCTTGGAGAGCTTGCCACAATCTGCTGTGATCTACGCAGTCAAACGCTTTCGCATAATCAATAAAGCAGAAGTAGATGGGTTTCTGGAACTCTCTTGCTTTTTCCATGATCCACCGAAGGTTGGCAACCTGGTCTCTAGTTCCTCTGCCCTTGCGAAACCCAGCTTGCACGTTCGGAAGCTCCCGATCCACATACTGCTGCAGCCTACCTTGCAGGATTTTCAACATCACCTTGCTAGCATGCGAAATAAGCGCGATCGTGCGGTAGTTGGAACAATCTTTGGCACTGCCTTTCTTTGGAATGGGGATGTAAACTGACCTCCTCCAATCCTGTGGCCACAGCAGGGTTGTCTAAATCTTCTGACATAATGTATGCAGAATGTTAACAGCGTCATGGTTGAGGTTTTGAAGCAACGCAGCTGGAATGCCATCAATTCCGCTAGCTTTGTTCTTAGCAAGGCTGGCTAAGGCCCATTCAACTTCACTCTTCAGGATGCCCGGCTCGAGATCAGTGATCACAACCGTCTTATGTTGGGTTTGCACATTCGGGTCCTTCTTGTACAGTTCTTCTGTGTATTCCTGCCACCTCTTCTTTATCTCTGCGGTTTCAGTGAGGTCCTTGCCTCGTTTGTCCTTTATCACGCCCAGCTTAGCACAGAAGCTTCCTTTGATATTTTTGATTGTCTTATACAGAGCTCTTGTGTTCCTTAATTGGCTGTTGTCCTCAACTGCTTGGCACTGTATGTTCAGGAAGGCATTCTTATCTCTCCTTGCTATTTTCTGAAAATCCGCATTGAGAACCTTGTATCTTTCTCTTTCCCCCATAACTTTTGCCATCCTCCTTTCCTCAGCTATTTGCAAAGCCTCTTCAGATAACCAGTTTGCTTTCTTGCATTTCTTTCGCTTTGGAACTACTTTAGTAGCAACTTCTTGTATTATATCACGAACATCAGTCCACATCTCTTCGGGCTCTTTGTCTTCTAGATCTAATCTTTGAAATCGATTCCTCACTTCCACAGCATATTCTAATGGAATTTGATCCAGATTATACCTGAAAGGCCTTCTAGTTTTCTGCGTTTTCCTCAATCGAAGCTTAATCTTGGCAACAAGAAGCTGATGATCGGTGCCACAATCGGCCCCAGGCCTTGTTTTTACTGCTTGAATAGCGCTTCTCCATCTCTGCCGGCAAATAATATAATCGATCTGATTCCTGTACAGACCGTCCGGTGAAGTCCATGTGTACAGGCGCCTCTTGTGCTGTTGAAAATGAGTATTCGCTATGGTCAGGTTGTTTTCTTGACAAAACTCTACTAGCCTCTGCCGAGCTTCATTTGGCTCACCAAGACCGAACTTGCCTGTAATTCCGGATATTTCTTCACTCCCTACCTTAGCATTCCAGTCTCCTATGAGAAAAACGACGTCTGATGATGGGGTGCGGTCTAAAAGGCATTGTAGGTCTGCATAAAATCTCTCAACGTCAGCTTCTTCAGCAGCAGTGGTCGGTGCATAGACTTGGATAACTGTTATGTTGAAAGGGTGACCTTGGATCCGAAGTGAAATCATTCGGTCGTTTTTTGGGTTGTACCCTAGCACTGCTTTGCCCATTCTTCTGTTTACTATGAGAGCGACCCCATTCCTTCTCTTGGATTCGTGCCCACAATAAAAGACATAATGGTCGCTGGAGTTAAATTCTCCCATTCCGGTCCACTTGAGCTCGCTGATACTCAAGATATCAATGTTCAATCTGTCCATTTCTCGCTTGACGATATCCAGTTTACCTTGCGTCATAGATCTTACATACCATGTTGCTATGTGATACATCTCCTTGCAACATCGGACTTTCCGGTCGCTTCCCGACACATCCACAACTGAGCGTCCTTTTGGCTTTAGCCCAGCCGCTTCATTCGTCCTGGAGCTACTAGGAATCGCCCTTTGTTCATCCCCAGTAACATAGGCGTCCACATATTCAGCGTAACCTGATTTGCGCTGAGGGAACACGGCGTCAAGACCAACACCACTGGCTTCCGTGTGGACCTCGGTAGGTGCTGTTAGGTTGAAGTGAAGCAGTACAAGCTGTGCGGTAAGGATGTGGCGCAAAGTATTGAAGATATCGTTGCACGTTGGCGACCACAGCGAAAGGTCGCAACTGCGGGACAGAAGGGAGGAGCGATGTAAGCAAAATTTCGAATAAAGCGACGAAAATAAGAGCACAGCCTGAGGAAACTACGTAGATCTTCGATGGAAGTCGGTTTGGGAAGGCTGTTAGAGCACGAAGTCTGGCGAGGTCTGGAGATACAGCTTCTTTAAGACAACGTGGCATAGAATGGTGAGCTGGTGTGCGGAAAAACGGTATTTCGTTTTTCAAATTCAGCTGCAGTTTGAAATCACAAAGGCAGGTAAAAACATGCTTCAGACGGCAGAGGTTGGTGTGGTAGTTGGGAGAAAAGACTATGTCGCCGAGGTAGCATAGGCATGTCTTCTACTTAAGGCTACGTAAAATAATGTCTATCATACGCTCAAATGTTGCAGGTGCATTGCAAAGGCCAATAAGCATCACAATAAATTCTTACAAGCGGTCGTCAGTTACAAAGGCGGTTTTGGGGCAATAAGTCAGTGCCCGGAACGTAATGCAAGGAAAGAAAAGAGCTCGGCCCCATGGAAACAATCGAGAGCGCCGTTGATGCGCGGGTGAGGGTAGGCATTTCTTCCGCGCAATCCTAAGGTGGCGGTAATCGACACAGAAGCGTATCGAGCCATTTTTCGTTTTGACGGGCACAACAGGGGACGCGCAAGGGCTGCTTGAGGGCTGAATCACGCCATTCTGGAGCATTAGGTAGACTTGCTTCTCAATAGCCTAGCGTTCTGTTGCAGACACACAACAGCGGCGCTGTCGCAGTGGTGCGTGGGTGCCGGTGTCGATTCTATGAATGACAGTAGAAGTTTGGCCAAATGAATTTTGATGAGAGCCAGAGGAACGGAACTGTTGAAGTAGGTTTAAGGCTCTGTGCTTTGCGGCGGAGGGAGATCGACGTCAATGGAACGGAAGAACAGGTCTGTAGAGGAGGGAGCGGGCGCAGATGAAGGGATTTGAGCGCAACAATGAAGGAGTGCGGCGTATCGTCAGTCTCGAGAACTATGATGGGCTGCATATTGCTGAGGCATTCACCATGGCGCAAAGCAGTAAGGGACTTAAAGGGGTTAAGACCCATAACATGGAGAGGCCAGCGAAAATAGTGAGAGGGCAACGGAAGGCATTGGCGGCGCAGAAAAGTATGGGCTGGGGCGAACAGAACAGTGTCATGTCTTACAGATTGACAAGCAACACGAACAAGCGCAGAAGAGCAGAGACGAAGGTCGATGTCTTCGGCGATGAGAGCTTTAGCGAAGGAATTGGACAAGGCAGCGTCTGGCCAGGCATAGGACAAAGTAGAGAACCCGACTTCAGCGCGAGCAGAATCGATGACAGCAGCATGACGCGACAGGAAATCCCAGACTAGGATGATCGCTTATGAGCAAAAAGGCAGCACGACAAAGTCGATTGTGTACAATGAGTCCTGGACCATGACACGGGCGGAACACGCTGCTAACGGCGTAATGTGTTCACCGGTGGCCGTCCGCAGAGAGAGTCCTCAAAATGGTGTCTTCAAGTTCTTTAACGAGGGACAAAGATTAGTGTCCAGTTCATTACTGAAATTGCGGCACTGGTGTCGATACGAGATATGATAGAAATGCCCTCGACTGAAACTTCTATAAGGTTGTCAGATGAAAGATGAGGTCTTTGGAAGTTTATGGGGAGGCAATTTTGGCCTAAGGAACTGCGGCGTCTAGTACTCCTCCTGAGTATTATGACGACGTCGCATTGGAGGGATGGTGTGCCGTCGAGGCGAATGGGGAGGGCGGCTCGAGAGGGTTGACCACTCTGAAGAGAAAAGATGACGTTGACTCATCAGATGCGGAGTACTCACGCGAAGGAGGCAAGTACCTGGAAGTCTGCCCACGTGGTGCTAGTACTTGGTAACAGCGACGGTAATAGCGAGCAATATGGCCAGATAATCCGCAAAAGTAGCAAATAGGACGGTTATCAATTGTGCTCCATGGGTTGCGGTTGCTTGCTCGTCGAGTCGGCCGATGAAAAGATGACGCCAGCGCTTGTACAGGCACTGACATCAAAGGGTAGGTAGGTTGTCGACGTCTTACGATGATTTCGGTGTAAGTCAGTGGAATGATGTTAGGTCTTGAGGCGACGTCGGAGTAAGTTACGGCAGCGGTAACAAGTCGCGGGACATCGGTGTAAGTCAACGGAGCGACGACATGTGATGGCGGAGGGGGGGACGGGACTGCCTCAGCAGCCTACTCTTGAATGGTTTGACGCATAGCAGGAGCCAAATACAGCCGATGTTCTTGATCGCTAGGGATAAGTGAAAGCTGACGCGCCACCTCCTCACGAACGAAGTATTTCATCTGCTGCAGCAAGCAGGAGGTGTCGGTTACAGGCCTCAGATCGTCAAGCGTTTCCACTTGAATTGGGTGCTGACTAGTCAGCACCCTTAGCTTTTGCAGCTTCTCGAAGCTCTGACAGTTCGTAAAGACTTCGGAAACGGGGCGCAAATCACGAGCTGACACCGTCAGAAAAGAGTCATAATTTGTGCCCTTGAAGATGTACTTTATCTTGTCAGCTCCTCATATGTTATAGCTCACCCGCATCCATAAATCGACGAGCTCTTTACCCGTAAAGGTTCGGCTAACTGCTGCGACCGTTCGCGTAAGCGCTGTACAGCGCAGTTTTCTGACTTCCGAACGGCCAAATACTCCTGAAATTTCGTTTTGAAGTTGATGCAACTTCGGATGCCTCCATCATGGTTCTAGTACCACAAGTTAGAGATGCCGGTAAAATAAATTAACGTTGTTGAGCTTTGTGTCGTCGTCCCACTCGTTGTAGGAGCTCACCCATTCGCTGGAGGTAAGCCAGTCTTCTACATCATAGTCAATGGTCTCGCTGAAGATAGCTGGGTCCTGCGATCTTATCTCAGCGCTCAAAACATCTGTTCGAATCTTCTGAGTGCAATTATCTGGTTTTGTTTTACAATTCAAAACATTCAAATAAAATACTAACATCTTTTCTGGGGAATATTCCCATTTAGGTTGCATTATGTGATGTTTTTAATTCGTAATAGCCGCAAAACCAGCCGTGAACATAGTCAGTGGGTGACGGTATGGCAACGGTTACACTATGCACTCACCTTAACCGTAATAATTTCCTGCCTTCAGTGAATGTATGGTAACCTTAAGTTGATTTCAGAGAAACCTCTCAGCAAAAATCGCCGTTTAACTCGCTAGCAGTGAGGAGAAAGAGTTCGCGGGACCCTACCGTTGAGAGAAAGGAATCACGCCGAATGGAGCGGACACAGATGATAGCCGGGCCCGCTTGCACGGCTTGTTGCCTAATGTCCTCAGGCATCATGGGTGTCAGGAGAGTGCAGCTGCGCAGCTCCAGAATCGATGTTCTTAGCCAGAGACTACACCAAATGTAGGACGAGGTTTATTTAAAGGTACTAGGACTAGAAGAGCAGCGGTGAACACAGCCTGTAGACACTCAAGTCGAAAATGCGCAGCGAGATGTTGTTGTTATTACCCTCTAATTTGATGGCACATACCCACAGGTGGATCGGCCAAGAATTGGGGTGCAGAGATATTAGATTTTGAGATGTATAACTACATCGCAAAAAAATAAATAGAAATAATTGCTAGGTAATAGAGAAGGAAATGTAAATATGAAAAACTATAATAAAAAAGGGTAATTACTAACGCACGCAGTAGGAGAACACTGAGATTTATATGTACCGAATAAAAATTCAAAGCATATTAGCAAGGCAGACGTTTTGTTTCTATTAAGAAGTTTTCAATGGCGTTAAAAACAGACCTGTGGCTGTACCCAAGCATGGTGGCACCGAACGATAATAAAACCTGGCTGCTCAAATTAAGACCCAGCTGTTGTAACGGCTTCTTCTAATATCGTTTTCTCATCATGGTAAAACGGCGGCAAAATAGCAAGAAATGATCTATTATTTCCGGTTCCCCGCAGAATGCGCAAACGGGAGAAAGCGCCAAACCAGACCTGTGCATATACAAATTTAGGGGCGCAATACGACAGCGTAGCGTGGTTAGAGAGACCTCAGTCTGCCTTGATTGACATCATTTCCTATTCAGGAATACTTGAGATGCAGGTAGTCGTCCGATGACAAAACAGATCCAGACTGCGTGCTTATTAAGGAACGCCTACGAAATCGTGCTGCTGTTATGTACGCGGTTGCCGGGAGGATAGGCACACAGGGTCATTCAGAGATTCTTTAGCTAGTCTATCAGCAACCTCATTGGCTGTCACATTACTGTGTCCTGGTACCCACACTATATGTATGAGGCTCAAATGTGAGGGGAGCAATGAGAGAAAGGGGTTTAAAATTGGCGAATCCATATTCGAAGAAAGTGACAAGCACAAGGAATAAGAGTCTGTAATTACAGCCACTGTTGAGTATGTTGGGTCTAGTTTGCGCAGAGCAAGCACCACAGCCAGCAATTCTGCCTGGAAAATTGGAGTAAAATCCGGAAGACGCACTGAAAAAGCCCAGTCTAAAAGCGGACAGTATATTCCAACGCCGGCTTTTTCATTAAATTGAGAAGCATCCGTTGCTGTCGTTATGCTAACGGGAAGACTTTGTAAATGATGTTCTAATAATTCATTTAAAATTTGAGGTGATAAGTGTTTTGCATTATTTGGGAAAATGTCATCATAAACAATTTGAACCGAAGACGCACTTACTTTCGTTGGAAGGATGTTAGAAAGTACTACGTGCAAATGTTGTAACAGGTTTTGCATTCGTATTACCTGCGGGGTATGAAATCGAGGCCATCTGACTCCAAAAAAGGAGTCTGGCTCGCAACAAAAAATTGATAAGGAGCGGTGGAATTGTGATTCATATATTTTTAGATACGTCTGGACAGTCAAAATTTGTAATCTAGCTAACAACGGTGGTATTCTGGCTTCAAGGTATAGTACATTGTTAGCCACAAATTTGGGGAGCCCAAGGCATAATATAAGCGCTTCCCGCTCTAAAAGAACGAGCGAACGAATTTTGTAAGCAGGTGAACCAGAAAACAACACAGATCCAAATTCTATAATTGGTCGGACATACATAACATAAATCATTAAAAGAGCGTCTCGCGCATCCCAGACCTTGGATTGCTTAACCTGCGCAACATACCCACAGCACGAGCCCCTTTCGCTGCAACATGTTCAATGTGATCCCTTCGTGTCAGATGGTCATCGTAAATCACCCCTAGATACTTCAAAGACTTAACTTGAGTAATCATTTCCTGCTTAAATATTAGAGAAAGATTTACCGGATCCCGAATTTGGAAAACAGGAAAGCGCACTTTTTAACGCTTAATGTAAATCGTAAGTCACATAACCAATTCTGAAGGGAGCTTAAGTACGATTGCAGGCGCCTGTTGAGGGATTGAATGTCAGGTGCAGCCGTAAAGGACGCGATGTCATCCGCATAGACATACGTGCGAACGTCTTGATGCGTGGGAATAGAACTCAGTAAAATGTTAAAGAGCACGGGAGAGAGAAGTGCCCCTTGAGGAACACCTCTGGTTTGTTGATATCTGCCAGAATGCACACCATTCAATGAACAGTAAAATTGTCTGTTTTGTAGGAATGTAGACAGCCACTCAATTAAATATTGTGGAAAACGTAGAGTTTCTAATCTGTGAAATAAAATTCGGGGCTCTACACTATCATAAGCCTTCTCTATATCGAGATTCACCAATACAGCATGCATTTTTTTTTGCGCCGCGCAAGAAGAATTCGACTCTCAAGGTCGGTATGCGCATTCCATATTGAACATTTTGCGCGAAATTCGATTTGACAGGGACTAAGAATATGCTTTTGTTCCACAAACTCGGTAACCCGTGGGAGTGCGACCCTTTCAATTAATTTTATTAAGTTTGATGTTAATGATATTGGTCTGATATTGTCCAAAGTATAGCCACCACCATTATGTTTTAGTAAATGAATCACTTTGGCTAGTGTCCAGTCACCAGGTATCCAAGAATGAATAATTGAGTAATTTGCCAACTCTAACAAGGAATTTGGAGAAACCTCAAAGAGGATCTTTAACATTTTTGACGTTACTCCATCAGGGCCATACGCAGCAGCTGGCAATGTCATTACAGTTGAAGAAGTTGAGAAAATTTAATTTTAGGGACATCCTTAACCGTATCTACTGGGCCTACATAGAAAATTTGGAGAGTGTTGACAAAAAACGGTTTTCTAAACCTTTAGCAATGTTTTCTACTGTTTTAAGAGCTTCTTTAGGAGTCGAAACACGTGATGGTAAATTTTCTGAGACAGGAATCTTTTTCCGTGATTTTAAAAACCTGAAAAGTATACGTCGGTTATTAGATCGTGACAGGTAATTGAAATGCTCAGTATCATAATTATCTTTCACTTGTGCGACTGTGCGTTTAAATGTAGCGGCAAAAAATTTATAATCATGCCAATTTTCGGGGCACTGGTTGTGAAGGAGCCTCTTCCGTGCAGCCTTTCTTCTTCTATAATCACGCGAACAATCTGCATTCCACCATTTTGTTGATGTATTGCCTTTTGATGCACGCACTAAGAATTTACACTTCTAACGACAGGATGCAATAACCTGGCATAATGCTTGCGTTTTTAACTCTTTCGTAGCCTCAACCACTGACTCAAGAGACGAAATAAAAAATGACTGAAACTGGTTATAATTAACGTACGATCTCAACTGAGATGTCGGCGGAGTTAAGGGGCAGTTAACCTCAAGAACAATAGGTATATGATTGCTAGAGGTGCCACCATCAACTGTCGACCAATTGAGTATAGAAATACTAGTGCTGGAAAAATCTATCACAGATTGACTGTGAACACGTACAAAAGTTGGTAAACCAGAATTCATGCAGTTAAGGTCATAATTTGAAAGCCAAACCCACAAACGCTTGCCTCAGGGATCCGTCTTGTAGCCCCACGAAACATGGTGCGAATTAAATTATCAAGCCAAAATAACCGAATTTTGACAATTAACTAGTAAGTGATCTAAAGATCTGGTGTCCTGAACACCATGAGGGAAATAAACATTCGCTAATGTAAACGGACTGAATCCTGGAATTTCAAAATCTAAAGTCAATATTTCAGAATCTAAAGCAGAATATTGAAAAGAAATCTTAGCCCTATGACAAAATTTTGAAGAAACTAGAATTAGTAACCCACCACCTCTTGACTGCCGATCTTGTCGGAATGATCGATAATTTTGTAAATGAAAATGTTTTTCAGTTGTAAGCCAAGTTTCTTGCAAAACAATTATGACCGGATTCTGTTTTAAAGAAAGATAAACTAAATCTGTAGTAGCTGAAAGAAGAGATCTACAGTTCCACTGAAGAACTTTTAACGTTCCTATGGTTATGTAATCCGGGCAGCAACAACAGCCTGCCCCAAAATGGTTCCCTTTGGTTTAGAGCCTAGCTGTTGCTTTTTTGATTTTGCCTGTGGACGAGGAGATGCCGGGTTTGACAACGGGGATCCACTGCGTTTAAGGATTCGCATATCTGTCTCTCCCATATCTGCGAAATGAGTGCCGCTGACTGGAATGCTTCACATGTACTTCTTTCTCTTCACAACTGCAATAAATTACACGTCATAGTCTAGAGTCATTTCCACATAGACTCATATTACACGCCTAATCAGCTCGTCGTCATAATACAGCGACGTCGAAGATGAGCCATTCTCGTAGAGCGCCGATCTATATACCTCTGCGGCTATACAAATATCATTTATAAAGAAATACAAAAAAAAAACTTAGCTGTGGTTTAGCTTGTGGTTAAACCTGGGCCTGCTTGCACAAAACAATCTTAAGACTGTCTTAGCTAAGTCCAGACTTAACTGGAGTCTAAAGAATAGGCCACTAGCATGGCCGCTTAAGACTGGAGTCAAGACTGGGCTTCAGTCCTGACTTGAATAAGTCGCTTGTATGATTACGACTCTAGTGCTGTCTTGGTTAAGACACAAGGACGCCAGGTGTCTAAGTAGAGAAATTAGGGAAATACAGGAATGCGCTGGCACTGTATTTGCTGTAAGATGTACACATTCCGTCAATTTTGCGTTGTGTAAAACCCGTGTCATTGCTTTTTGCGGCTTAAGATTGTGTTACGAGGAAAAATGCCCCAAGTGGTTGCTGAGGCCGTTCTGGGAAGCCACTCTGGTGAACGTGGACCCGAAGCGTTCGACGTTTGGAACACGAGCCGTCTTAAATAAGCTTGGTCTTCTAAAGACACCATTTAAGTCTGGACTTAGCTCGGACTTTATCGTGCAAGCCGGCCCTGGAGTTATGCGGGAACAATAAGCATGGCTACGCTTAGGTTCGGCTTGAAAGTAAAAACATGGCTGCTTTTGCACAAAGTAGTTTATTCCATGGTTTCAGCTTTATTTATGCCATAGGGGAATCACTTCAAGTATTATCATCCCTTGCCTCTCGTCGTTGACCATTCTCATTTGGATGTAAAAGACTTATAGTGCTATGACATTTTCTGTACGTCGATCGCCGGGGCACACCGCCGTCACAACTTTCGAACGAACCTTCTGTCCTAGCAACTCGCTGTTGTCGTTCGCCTCTACCAACTACCAAGTTATCTATCTTCTTCTTGTTGTTCTTTTTGTTCTTGTTCTTCTTGATCTTCTTCTTCTTCTCCCTCGTTTTAATGGCACATACCCACAGTGGGGGATTGGCCAGAATTCGTTGTAGGTGACATACTATTTTTGATAATGTCGATTTGACTATATGATATAAATCTTGTCCTTCTTCTTATTCTTCTCCCTCGTTGTAATATTCTTCTTGTTCTTGTTGTTGTTGTTCTTCGTCTTCTTCTTTCTTCACTCCTTGGACAAGCACGGCGAAATGGCGAGAATGAAGCATGTAGCTCTCGCTACAAAAAAGTATCTCAGTAGCGAACCGGAGCCTCTTTGCCCACAATAAGGCGGCAGGTGTGTGCCAGTGCTTCAGGGCGCGGCCAACATATCAAGGCATAACTGTCAGAATCAGCCTAAAAAGGGTTTTAGTGACGCTCTTGCAGGCAGCGCTCATAGCGTTATAGAATCACACGAAGCCTTTCAACAAAGCTGCATTGGGATACACTGCAACTATTGTCTATCGTTTTTATGGCAATTGAATAGTCGCTTTGCATAGATAAGTCACATTTTCGTCCTCATAAATGAAGCACAGAATATAAGCAGAGATGAAACTATCGCCAGTCTATTAATCTTTGACTATGGTGAGAAACCTTATATTTATTTATATGATAAGGCAGGTTGACACACTCAAAACACATTTTATTTCTCTAGAGCGCGAAAGAAGTTGCAGGCTTTTTGTACAAAAACTCAAATTTAGGCTTTTGGAGGTTGTGCTAAGCAATTCTCGTTTTTAACGTTTGGAAAACTACCCCGTACAGTGCATGATCCGAACTGGAGGGAGCAATCTTGCGGTGGGGTCTTTCCAGCGTGAGAAGCAGTCACCAGGAGAACACAACGGACAACTGTGAACGAGAGACATAACTTTAGGGCATGGGTAAAGACATGAAAATCACAGGAGCTGTTTAGTAGTGTTAGACAGTAATGGTCTGAAATTCGGCAGAACGAAAGCATCTCTCAGTTATTGTACCAATGGTGGAGTTTAAATGGTGTAACGAGAGTGTCTGTTTGTAGCTGGTGGATGGTTTGTTCTTCCGCCTTGTCTAGAGTTTTGGGAGGCGTGGGGTATGTCTGTCTGGCCTGTCTGTAGGCCTGCAGGTGTTCAGCAAAGGCGATTATGGACTGTGCAATATGCTCTTTTTCCTCGTCGGCTAGGGGAAAATCCCGGTGTAATAGAGGTCAGGCGTGCCGGTGGGCGGCGTCATTACCTCACGTGTGTACTGTGTGTCCCGGGAACCACATGATTGAGGCCTAATTAGGAGGGTGTTTTGCTAATATTGTCTGACATGATTGATGTATTAGTCCGCTGGTAATATTTCTTCACGAATTTTCGGAGTCTGTGAATACAATAGCGTTTGGGTTGGAGCTAGTGCTAGTGGAATGGCTGCCTCCTCTGCGTGAGTGGGGATGGCCTTTCTGCACAGTGAAGACCCCGACCAGTAACGAAGACTGGTTCGCAGGGCCCACACTGCGGCGCAGCTAGCCACAAGGCTACCGGAATAGGTGGACTACCCACAAATCCGAGAATTCTCAATCAATCAATCAATCAATCAATCAATCAATCAATCAATCAATCAATCAATCAATCAATCAATCAATCAATCAATCAATCAATCAATCAATCAATCACAGCTATTGTAAGGAAAAAACAATCTTGGTTGCGTTGATGTGACGTAATGAGCGAAAAAAAAAAAAACAGGATCATGACATAGGAACACGCCCCGCCGGGGTGGTGCAGTGGTAAGACGCCCGACTACTGTGCCGGAGTTCCCGGGTTCGAACCCGACCGCGGCAGCTGCGTTTCGATGGAGGCGAAACGAAGAGGCGTCGTGTGCTGTGCGATGTCAGCGCACGTTAAAGATCCCCAGGTGGTCGAAATTACTCCGTAGCCCTCCACTACGGCTCCTCTTTCTCTCTTTCCACTTTCATTCCCACCCTCCTCCCTTCCCTTACGGCGCGGTTCGGGTGTCCACAGAGCAAGTGTGACAGTTACTGCGCCTTTCCCTTCCTGTGAACCAATTTAACTTTAACTTAACATAGGAACACGAATAGGTGTCCGTGTGCTGTGCAATGTCAGCGCACGTTAAAGAACCCCAGGTGGTCGAAATTACTCCACAGCCCTCCTCTACGGCTCAGCTTTCTGTCTTTCCACTTTCACTGCCACCTTTCTCCCTTCCCCTACTGCGTGGATCATGTGTCCACAGAAACAAGTGTGACAGATACTGCGCCTTTCCCTTCATGTGGACCAATTATCAACTATCATTATTATAAGGAATACAGCGGCTCGCGCGTGTGCCGCCGCCGCGTTCTTGCGCCCTGCTCCTATGTGCACGGTTCTTGCCATACACTACGAAGTCTCCTAAAAATCTCCTAAATCGAATTTTGTAGAAGCTACCTCTTTTTTCTGTCTCCTCGGCTTGGCTGGCCAGATTGCTTAATTTGAAGCTATTGAAATGTTCCTTGTGCCACAGCAACACCACTGATTCTACAGCTCACCAGTTCGCTTCGTTTATTGAGAATACGCCTAGTAATGCAATGCGTTCTCGTTTATTGCGAGGACGTTGGCGAATGTGGTCGCTTTTGGTTTGTCATGCCATAAATACCGCACTAAAGGTGTGTTCGAACGGAGTCTTTTGAAATACGCGTAAAAAAGAAAAAGCTTAATATGGAGAATGTTTGGGGGGGGGGGGGGGGGGCAGTGTTTATTGTGAAGGGGTGAATTCACTGAAACACCACTTTGTCACTACATGTATTACTATCTCTCATGCTGAAGAATGAATACGTAATTAAATGATTCAGGATCCCACTTTCCTGCGTGTTGCGATTTCTAGTACTAACCTGGATGTATAGGGAGCCAGCGCCGTCAAATTATCTTTGTACAACAGTGTGCAAACTGCATTCTCATCGACTCTTCAGTTCTGTTGCCCTCAGTTCTAGCAGTGAGTACTGTTCACTTGTCCTAAACCGAACTGTGAGCAGTTTGAATACGCAGCGTTTAAATGATGTAGACGGTGATAATAATTGGTTCACAGGAAGGGAAATGCGCAGTATCTGTCGCAGCTTTTTGGACACCTGAACCGCGCTGTAAGGCAAACTGATTGATGTATAGGAAGGGAAATGCGCTTGTCTTCTGTGGACACCTCAACCGCACCGTAATGGAAGGGAGGAAGGTGGGAGTTAAAGTGGAAAGAGAGAATGAAGAGCCGTAGTGGAAGGTTACGGAGAAATTTCGACCACCTGGGGTCCTTTAACCTGCACTGACATCGCACAGCACACGGATGCCTCTTCGTTTCGCCTCCATCGAAACGCAGACGCCGAGGTCGGGATCGAACCCGGGTACTTCGGCACAGTAGTCGACGGTGAACAGTCTGGGTCAGTGAAATAATGCTTAATATTGGTATTAATCGCCAGCATATCCAGACGAACTTGCGTACTGTGAACCTTACACGGAGTAATTCTACGAAGTGTAATTAAATATCAATTGTTATTAATACCTCTTGCATGCAGTATGGAGCAGATACGGGAAGCGATTTTTATTTGCCAAATTAGGCGCAATGCTCCCATTAAAATGTTTAAAACCTCCTTTTTTATCGATACGCACAGATTTCATGCATTTAAAATCAAGCAGCTTCTAGGACATTGCACTTCAGCTGTATTATTTCCTATCATTACTTGCATCTCAACCTTAATTTAACAACAGCCTTTTTTTTTTTTTTTTTTTTTTTTTTTAGCCTTTGCAAGTGTGACAGATGCTGTGCCTTTCCTTTCATGTGAACAAGTTAATATTTTCTGTACTCCTCTGTTTCCTTGTTTGCTCTCCCCAGTTCCATTCCATATGCAGAGCAGCATCCTAACAATTTATAGCCCCGCCGGGGTGGTGCAGTTGTAAGACGCCCGACTACTGTGCCGGAGTACCCGGGCTCGAACCCGACTTCGGCGGCTGCGTTTCGATGGAGGCGAAACGAAGAGGCGTCCGTGTGCTGTGCGATGTCAGCGCACGTTAAAGATCCCCAGGTGGTCGAAATTACTCCGTGGCCCTCCACTACGGTTCCTCTTTCTCTTTTTCCACTTTCATTCCCACCTTTCTTTTTCCCTTACGGCGCGGTTGAGGTGTCCACAGAAAACAAGTGAGACAGTTACCGTGCCTTTCCCTTCCTATAAATCAATCAATCAGTAACAATTTATAAACGCCTACGCTATTTCATCCTTCACTAAACGTTTTCCCTCTCTCTTTTGAGTCCTGACCTGAAAGTAAGATGCATTCTGGAGTCACTTGTGGAAGGGAGTACAGAGTGAGCATGATTGAAATGCTCCCTCTGAAAGGGTGTTTTAACAATGAATATAGCCCTCTCTAAGCTACACGGCGAACAACACAAGAACACAGCTAGCCTAGGCATACACCAGCGAGCTCGAGCAGCGCAGCGACACTTCGTCGCTCTCTTCCTGGTCTTTGTGATATCCGCTCGTAGTTCACTACACCTCATATAACAGTTTTCGGGCGTCTTAAAGTTCGCAGTGTTAATGCTGTTATTCATTGGGAGTTAAATTGGAACACTATAACCGAGTCCCTAAGTTCGCTGTGGTAAATATTCATTAGAAAAAAAATTTCCTGCGCTCAAAATACTATCAGGTAAATGGCCGTTTTCTAGCCGGAGGAGAGCTACTTTCTCTTTATTCGCTACTCTGTCGTAAATGCGCCAGAAATTATGTGAAGTTATTCAGCTAGTAGATAAAGGCGGTTAAATTGGGCTCGCAGATGCATGCTTTTGCGATAATGGTTGCGGCGAAAGCCTCTCAGCATAAAAACCACAACACACACAAGCTTGTTTCTGAAAATGGTTCATAAATACACATATGCGTCATCTAAACAGATGTTTTGCATTGTAGCGAAGGGTTGAAAGCGAGCCTCAGTCCGTAAGCCAGCATTTCGACGAGGGGACTTGTATTCGTATAGATTCTGAATAGCGCGGCTATCATAGGCGGGGGTTTAAATTTACTTCTGCTTCCGAAGAAGAAAAGCAGGCGACAAGTAGAGCAAGGATTGAAAGAAAGTTTTATAGGAGCTGGCATTGTCTAATGCGAATCTGCGGTTTCGTGAAATGAGAAAGAAGATAAAAGGAGGTGGCAGCAGGGAGAAGTACAATGCGAGGTTCATAATGCCGCCTTTTCGTTTTGTTTTTATGCCACGGAAAAAAACGCTTCCAGATCAAAGCCGCCTTCAAGAAAATTCTTTCACTCTATGCCTTATAAGCCTACCGTCTCCTGCGTTTCTTCTTCAGGAGCAAAGCCTTTATAAACCCCACCAGTGATGACCGCGCTGCCTAAACGATTGCAAGTCCTCCTTTTGCAATGTTGGTTTGCGGACTGATGCTTCCCCTCATACATTGTTCGGTTTTCTTTAATATTATGTACCTGTCTTGACCTCGTTGCATTCTGATAATTTGCATTGGTGACTTAAGTTGATAAAAGCTAGTGCTTTGCGTATTTTCTAAGGGACAAATTTCATTCTAGAATGTGAATGCAGTACGTTAGAATTATTTACATTCTGTGTTGCGATCCATGTCGTCCTTTTGTGATTCCGGATAAAATCTTTCTGGGAGGCGCACAAGAAGGCAGTCTTGATTGGCAAACATCAGTTCGTAATCAAAACCTGCAGAGAATATAAAAAAAAAGAATAAACAACAACGTATGGCTACGAGTAGTACAAAGTGTAATAGGTTGTGGTATTTTAGTTTTGGCATAGTTCTGTTTTTTTTTTTCTTTGGTAAGTATATTATATAAGAAAGTATGAAAGGTTATCTCGCTTCACAGTTTTTAATGTTCGCTAAGCACAGATGGCAGCAGTTATATACGCTCTAAATATTAGACTGTACAATAGTTGCTTTACGTCCAGAGATAATGCTGAAGATTATGTGAAAAAAGCTCCTCGTTTTTTGCTGCCTGTATTGCACATATAGCACATATATGTGTCCATTCATACAAGTGTCAAAGATGCCTCCAGGCAACTAAAATTCTCAGCAGCATTCCTCCTACTGTTACTAAAGCAAAGTCGCGGCGGTAAATTGGGTTCCAGAATGGAAGTCTAAAAAAAAAAAAAAAAAAAAAAAAAAAGGTTTACAACTTTGATACCTGCAACACGCCAGTTTGCGATGTATCATCTTTTGCACCTGCGATAGCCTAGTGTTGCAGCAAGCAAACTCAAGTTAGATCATCTCCAATGATGGTCCACCTGCCGAGGGATTTGAGGAAAACGTTGCATCTATCTATATTGAATAATAAGTAGATGAATAGTTTAGGAAAACGGTTCCGTTACCCGCTTATGAAGGAATGGCCAAATTTTGGACAAGTATTCAGAAATGGTTTTGGATCTAATTTTGTCGCATATTGTATAACTGGATCATATCAGCAAATTCTGCCAGCAAGCTCCCACTTATTGCCAAAAACGCACCACATTGGTTTTCTTATAGACGGTTTCTACATATAACGCGTTTCGTGCTCAGGAAAAACTTCAGAAAGAAATGATTTGCACGCATCGGAAGCTTATACCATTTCCACCAACATGTGTATAGCAGTATTTTACAGTATACCACTTACCACACAATAAAATGTGTCCAGGAATGAAAGAAGAATGTTATTTATTACAGATTTAAGAGGAAGAACCTGAAAAAGCTACTTTTGAATACAATACACTGAACAAGGCCCATTAGATTACTTTTTCTCAACAAAACTGACCGAGTCGCACTGCCTAAAAAGGAGCCAAGACTTGGCTACTGTTACAGCTGTCAATTTTATGATGCGAAGTGTTGTAATACATCAGGCGAATGTCCTCACTGATGTACTCAATTAAGCCTAATATTATTTTCTTACTTTTTATAAACTTTAAAATAATTTCCTTTTGCGGCAGCAATGATATTGGGTAGACGATGATCTGCAGAATGAAAAGTAAGTATGTATTATTAAGTAATGCTTGCTGACGTTTTTTTTTTTTTTTTTTTTTTTGGGGGGGGGGTCTCTAAAATGCTACCCTCAATAGAGAGCTTTTGGCATAAAGGGAAAGCTGAAATTTAGCGGTGATTTTCAAGTCATTCTTTTCACTTCCCATAAAAATGACAGATAGCTTAGTATATAGGATACACATGTCAAAACGCTAGTGCATGAACTGGGAAAAACGATATTTATGTGCCAAGCATCGGGCTACAGTATCTGCGGCAGAACTTATTGGACCAAAATGTAGGTCTTTGTAGTGCTCAAAGTGGGTTGATCTGAAGTTCTTTAAGATGCCTAACGTCCTTGGCGTAGGTCTGGTAGAAAGCCATATATTTGTGTGTAAATACATTCGTAAAACTATAAGGATCATGGCGGAACATCCTACAGGAGAATTTCCAAAAAGGCTATTGAATTTCCTTCTGAGATTGGAAACAGGTAGTTGAAAAACATCAGCTTGAAGCTGTCCTAAATTTGTCTTGCCCATTTCGTGAAAAACTCATTTTTGAGACATCTGCGAAAATGCGAACGTCTGTTTTTATCCTATTTAAGCAAGCGCCTGCTTAGCTCTTCTTAGTGCCATAGTTAGGTCACCAGTCACGATATTATGGGCGATACAAGGGAGCGGGATTTCAATTGTGTGAAAAGCATAGAGCTTTACGTTTTAAGTCAGCATCTTAAAATGCTTTGCTCTAAATCAGAATTTTCAAAATTATGCAGTTCTAAATTATGCTTAGGAAAGAAATAAGGGTGTTTGTATATTGAAACATTTCAAATAGCCCATGGAAAATTATATTCGGTTATTCGAAAGAATTAATCAGTGTGCTGAAGAAATAAGTAAAAATAAAGCAAATATATTTTTAACTGATGAATACTTTGGGAGTAATATCCCGATGTTTATGTAAGAAGCACGTAGTCTTGAACGACGGTTTCAAAATGAGGGTTCGCATTAACGCCGTGTACCGGCCTGCCGCGGTCAATACTGGTGGCATGACGGGTTCACTACAGTAAAGCTATCCGTTCATTTGGGGCCGTTCGTAATGATCATGCATGACGTTCAAAAATTTGCGATACGGCGAGGATCAGACAAGTTCAGCAAATTCTGCTGAGTTGATTGATATCAGAGCCCACATAGCGCATACACAGCTCTTGAAATTGCACAGCGCGCTAAGAAACATGACTAAGACGATGGTGTCTTGCCTCCCTCTTCGTTATTTTGGCGCGATAAATATGTTGAAGGATCTTTTATATAATGCAGCAGCTTACAATCGACTGTATGCTAATAAGTATGTGAAGGTTAACAGAGGCACATAATAAATGATTAGTGATTAGACTGGTAGCAGCGTGCATGAACGCGAACGATGATCAGCAACGGAGGCTGGAAAACGTTAACGGCTATTAACGCGGTCTCTTTACGTTACATCCTTAAAGGCAGAGATTAAGTATCCTCTGTTTTCTTTTTCCGGTCATGTGCTTCCTAAAATTTCTTACACACCTAATATATCGTTACCTGGTAAGAAGCAAGAAAACGACGCAGCATGGCGACAGGTTGAAGGATGATTTAATGGCGGGCCTAGCGCGAAAGCTCCTCTCGCGCCACTGCCGATCGTCTTCTTGCTTGTCGCCACGTATCAATATGATTAATAGTGCCACCCCGAGAGGTCCTTCCCGATCTTCATCTCGTACTTCAAATGTTGCATTTATTCCTATCTCTTGCGCGACTAAGGCACTACACTTAATCAAAAAATGAGCAAATGCAGGATTTATATATCTCCACCAAACTAATGTTATTCGTCTTGCTCCCGCAAATAATGCAAAATGGTTGTATAACAACGTTGAGCTTGAAGTGCAGCAAACATATAAAATTTTGTTAAAGGTTTTAGTATGTTAGTGGGTATGCCTTATTCTACATGCATCACATAAGTATGATTCATAAATAGTAAATATGAATCGCTGTTTACTTATGTACTTGTTCTACCTATCTCAAACGCAGTGTTTTGTACGCTCCTGCTCGTTCATTTTTGCTGGTATTTTTTATGCTTGATTAACTTCCTACGCTATGGAAGCTAGACGCAATACTACCAATCTTCTCGTATTTTCGCACCCTAAAATAAAAATACGCTCAATAATTTGCCCGGATTGCCTTCCCGCAGCGACGTGAAACATGCAGCCGGTGACCAAGATACTTTGTTGGGCGGGTTGGTAAACATCCATTGTTAATATAAACAGCACGATCAGGAAGACACAGAACAAGATAAAAGGAAGCCACAGGACAAGCGCTGACTCACAACGCAGCCTAAGCCTTTACTCCAAGGCCCAGATAAAAACAAATATGACGCAAAACGAAGCATTCGCGGGAAACAACCCCTGGGTTCACCTGCTACACAAAAAGTCACTAAAAAAATAAAACTCTACCCAACTATGAAGCTCTTGTCGAATTCCTCAAAGAACACAACCCAAGAAAGAGTGTTGGCTTCAGCATGGATGTCAAGGATTTATATTATAGCCTCCCTCATGACTGCCTCCTTAAGCTTGCTCAAATGTGCATCACTGAGGACAATAATGAATGCGACTTCATTAACGCCTGAGGTGTAAGTGTTGGAAGTTTTATCGAACTTTTCAGGTTCTACCTGCAGTTCGCCTTCATAGGATGGAAGGACAAGCTGTATACGCAGAAGGCCGGAGTATGCATTGGGTCGAGTGTTGCACTGGTCTTGAGTGACATCTTAATGTACGTGGACAGAGACCTGAAGGATAACTTGAGGGGCCTACATCATTCCACCTTTAGGCATGTGGACGACGTTTTAGTATTCACAGACAGTGAAGGGTTCAATCAACGAATGAGGAACATTATTGATGTTTTTAATGAGTGTGGATCTGGGCTGGAATTTACTGTTGAAGAACCAGTGGACGATCGGTTACAGTTTTTAGACTTATTGATTCAGTTCGGGGAGGATCATGTTTGTTGGGAATACAACCCGAGATTGGTGAAGCCCTTGCTAAGTTCCAGTTTGTGGCATTCCAAAATAATGAAGAATGGGATGATCAACACATGCTTGTTAAATGCATTGAAGAAATCTTGCTACCACGGCATGGGCAACAGTTTTGAGAGGCAAGTGACAAGAATTGCAAAGGCTGGTTATCGGGAGTTGGTTATTAATGAGGCCTGTTGCCGGTTACTGAAGAGCCTTAAAAGAACACTCAGACAGAAATCCCTGCCCTGCTTGGGTGAGAAGAAGATGAAGGTTGCGGTGGTACCGTATGTGCATAGGATTCCACATGTCCTCAAAAATGTTGGCAAGCGGTATGGTGTTGATGTAGCATTGACCGCCCCGCTCAGGATGAATAGGATTTGCCCGGCTGTTCAAAGGGAAAGAGAATCGAAGAAGCAAGAATGGGGGGTGAAACATAGAGACTCATTTGTCAGATGCAAGACATGGTGTTGTGTATTTCCACTCCCTTGTGGAGCCTGTTATATAGGACAAACGGGAGCTGTATTAACAAGAGTACTGGAACACCGGAACAACTTGGAAAGTGGCAAGGACAGAACATTTCTGGTCTCACATCGCCATTCCTGTGGGACAATAAAGAAGGAGAAGAAGAAGTGTACTCCCCTATTTGACCAGGTTAGGATTTTGTATCACCACAAAGTAAAGTTGACGAGAGAACTAGTTGAAGCATATTTTATTTCAAGGGACATTAAGTGCGTCAGCAAGACTTCTCTTGCTCTTTCAAGCAAAGAGATTTATTTTTTGAGTGACGTTTTGTGTAGCAGGTGAACCCAAGGGTTGTTTCATGGGAATGCTTTGTTTTCGTCATATTTGTTTTTATCTGGGCCTTGGAGTCTTAGGCTTAGGCTGAGTTGTGAGTCAGCGCTTGTCCTGTGGCTTCCTTTTATCTTTTCCTGTGTATTCCTGTTCGCACGGTTTATAATAACAATGGATGCAGCCGGTGGTTCTGTTTTGCTAGCTAGAGACCCCCTGTGGGGTCACTGCGATAGGAGGGGATGGCAGACGCGGAGCTCTTCCGAGAACTGTTTGCACAGCATCCATTCCGTTCTTCCCGTGTTGATCTCGCGTTCCGATTGAGCCACCTCCTGGTGACGTAATGGGCTCGACGCGGGGCCACCCGAGGGAAGCGAACGGGGAAATCGCCATCGGCTCGGCCAGCAGCAGGTGTGTACGCTTTTCCCTTCGGTTCCCCCGGCTTCGGTCGGGGCCGCGGGTTGTGAAGGTGCGCGTACCTTCATTGTATGCTTGCTCGAGACCAGCAGACCCGAAAGGAGTCTGGTGTTCGCCTGTGCAGCGCCGACGCTTCTGAGTCGGGAGGGCCTGGTTTGGCACGGTCCTTCGTCACCGCTAGCCAGTGCCGGTGGCGGCGCGCGTTGAGCCATCGACGTGCGACCTGTGTCATCGAGATGTTCTCCGCGCATTCCTTATTCTACCTCGTTGTGTATCGCACGCGCTTTGACTCTCTGGTTAGCCGTGCGGCCTGCGAGCGCCCTTGGATACCACCGCGGGCGCGTGAGTGGCCTTTGCATCGTGCGCACGGCGCCGTGGCACCACTATCAGAGGTTGTGCCTGGGCTATGGGTTTGTACTGAAGTCTGAGGGATCAGTCCAATGATACAGCTTTCTGCAAAATAAACATTTGTGCTTAAACTTGTGCTCTTGCCTCCTTCGGAGCGGAAGCGCGCAGTTCATGCTGACTGTGCCCTCGGCTTGCTCTGGCGTGAATCAGTGGTATGTGAGTGAGGTAGCCGCGTACCATCTAACGGCAGCACCCATTTGAAAAGTAGTCCCACAAAGCTTTAACGTCACCAGACTGGTCTCCTTAAATGTGTAACGTTTTGATGTATTTCTTAAATATATCTAAGACGTAGCAGGCTACGTGCGCGCATTTAGCGGCCATTAAACGTTCAGCATTTTTTCTGGTAACAGCATGGGAATATAAAACAGATATTTCATCAACTTTTTAGTTTGCGTAGCCTTGTACTCACCGTCTGTGTTCAGCGAAGAAAGAGCAGAAGGCTGGGCATTTGATATCTTCATTGAGGAATTAGAAAATTCTAGATTTGCAGAACCTTCGGTATTGTTACTGAAAGAAAAAGCCTCGTTATAGGTTATATAACGGATCTGGTTCTTTAGCTGTGATTAATATGGATGAAGATTTTCACTTTAACTTATTTTTGCTTCGCACCATTAATTCTGTTTTAGAAATCTGTCAAGTGTCCACAAAACCTGAATTAAGAGATAAGCACAGGGGAAGCACGCAAATATTATAAGAGGAAACTTCTGAAGGTAGTTTATGTGGTAAGGTACATAATTTAAACACGCAAAGACGCAAACATTCGAATGTTAGCCGAAATATGTAAATATGTGAAGGAGGGGAAGCGTAAACTTTTACTTCCATCGACAGAAAGTAATGACAAAATTGTGGGTGTCTAGCCCCATCAAGTGGTCATGGGCCCGTGGCGCTCGGTGACTTCAAGGGCACTTAATTGTCACGACTCGGATCTGTGTGTCGGAGTCGACGCGTCCTCGCACTCGTCTTGATTCAAGAGCTGCAAACCTGCGGGAGGGGGGTCCCAAGAGATTGGAGTTTTGGCCACATAGTATACAGGATGAGGTGTAGACCACAGGACATATACGAGCATATATCGTGGGGTTCGGGAAAGTGTTCGTTTGGAGGTGCCTCCACACAACCTCTTGGGGTTTCATAAGGGAAATATGTGCGGGAGATGGATAAGTCTACCTAAGCGGTAGTGCATGGTGACGTCATTAAGCGTAACGATACAATCTCTCGCCGTCCCTAGAACGGTAAACGCCATAGCCCGGTTGACGAATCCTCGGGCGTAATTGTGGGCTGTCTCGTTCCCTGGATGGGATGAATGCACGGGACTCAGATCAACTGGATCTCACGAAGTTGGAGATTGGTGGAGTAGATGAGGGATAAGACGACGGGGGAGATCCGGTCTTTGGCGAAGTTACGAATTGCAGGTTTGGAGTCACTGAAGACGGTCTCTGCAGATGTGGAGACTACCGCCGAGACTACAGCCGCCTTCCCGGCCTCTTCAGACGATCTGACGAGGATGGAATACGCAACCAACGACCGTTCACAGTAGTTTCCTATCGCAAGCGAAACAGAGTCACGGTCGGAGTTTTCGGCGGCGCCGACATAGACTGCTGTCCGATCTGTCGGACATTTTTTTTTGAGGGACTTAGTCTTGTCTTTGCGGTGAGCGATATGATACATTTGGTGCATATTTTTAGGGAGAGTGGTAACGATGAGGTTATTGTGGTACGAGGTGGAAGCTGGGCCTTGTCAGCAACGGTTGCTTCGTAGCCTGTTCCTACCTTGTCGAGTATGTGACTTTCGAGAGCAATGCAAACTTTGCAGGGGAGAAATGCGAAAGCCTGAGCGTTGCTGCTGCACAAGGTGCATTGCGCGCCCCTTGTCGAACATAACCAGCAATCCATTGAACGCATCCAAGATAACCGGAGTTCTATAAAGTCACATACTCGACACAAGTCGAAAGGCGGCAGCGCGAATAATGCGCTTCCGTACGAACAGCGATGTTCTTTGGGTATTTAGGAGATGACTAGCCAATTAAGGGCTCAGCTGCGTGCAGCTTTGTCTTCTCGGTAAATTTCACGTTCATGGAGTTTAACCTCACGTACATGTTCTAAGTTAGCGCGTGAGCCTATCCAACAGCCACCGTCCTCACAAACGACCGGAAAATATGCGGCGCCGGATTTCGGTACACGCAAGCAAATCACGTTTGCACGGAAATAGCCAAGAGCAAATCTGCAGTTCAACGCTGCTGTCCAGCAACTTGTGCCAAGCAGTATAAAATTTAAATGCTTGCTGTTTTTCACGCACGTATGTAGCAGCACTAACTAGTTTATTGCCCCGCTCAAGTTATAGTGCATACGTGCATCGGACACTAATCGCCCCATTTCGGGCAGTGTGTTGACACGAGAAAGAAATGGGTTGAATTCAGCCACAGCGCGAGTCACAGTTGGCACAAAACAATTGTGTCAACTTGCTTTGCCTTATAATTGCGATCATGACATATCGTTGTGTCCATGATACCGAATCTACGAGAATGCCTGACGTGATACGTCATACTTTGAAAACCGACTCATCCCGCAGAAAAAAGGCACCGGTTTCGTCCGACGTAGCCAGAATAAAATATATTGGGTCCGTCCGACGTACCATTAGCCGCAGCCAGCTTTAAAATTACTTTGCGTGAAAACTAAAGCATCCTCAACTTTGCTCTTTGGCATATATAATCTTGACGTTGAAAATAACTTTTGATACAAATTTCATTAATATTTATGAGCATCGATAAATCGCTGGTGTTGCTTTAACTAATCCGTATGAACATGTGTGTGCGGCCTAGGGGTAACGTGAATACAAGGCTCCTGGCAGGCGGATGCTGATATCGCCGTCCCATATGAAAAAGGAGGCCTGAGTTGGCAGCTCCTGCCAAACGTAATGCCAGGAAGCCCTACGTCCAGTTAGTGCTCGGCAATGTCAGCTATCAGCAACCACTTGCCAGCGCCATGCTCGTGATGTTTCGCTCACAGCACCAACGCTGACGACGGCGCCACTACCGGATGTTTGATGAACGGTTAAAAATATTTCGTTAAAAACAAAGACAGGACTTGAACAAGTACCATTGTCTGCTAAAATACCGCCGCCGGCTACATGGTGTTCTTTGCCGCGGAACTGATGCGCTTGAAAGAGTTTCATTTCGCTAAGCTCTTCGGGTGGAAAATGTACTCATTGGCACTGTCATGTGGGTCCGTGTTAAGTTCATGCGAAGACTTAGAAATGGCGACGGCATTTTGACGCTTTTCAAGCGTTGGCTATGGGAGCTGCGTGGAGCAATGCCGTAAAGAGTGAAGAATTAAATTTTCAGTCGCGGACAGCACCCAACAACATACTGACTCGGGGACCTCAGTCGAGTTTCCTTGGGCAGCCTGGACGTTCAGACCAGCAGTAGAGCTCACGGGAAAGTAGGGAATCGCTGGCGGCCATTAAGTTACACTACGTGCCTATTTGGCTACTCTTCGTGTTCCTGCAGACGATATCTCGCGTTAAACCTTGACGTGAGCTTGATAGCTGGCCTCTGAGCAACTGCAAGACTTTGTAATCTCGCTTATTCGCTTTGTTGTCTTTAAATTCCCTGCACAAGGACGCATTCAAAGCCTCGAGCACAGGTTGTTTGGCCGTGCTGTCTAGTTCTTCAACTGCTTCGCAATTTTTGTAGCGCGCAGACCTGAAAGCATCGCAAGCGAACCTCTCTATACTGGGGCAGCTAACCCTGGTCGTAAATGGGTCAGCAAAGTTTATTTCGAGTACAGAGAGTTGGGCTGCTGCATACAACCTTGGGGAACTTCTCCGTGAGCAGTAGCGGTAAACAAACCCCGTCAACTGAGTTCTGTCAAATGTTTCATATGCAGGCATGTCGAGGTGAGTTCGCTAAAAGCACCCATTAATCAGAAGCGTGCGAAAGAACTGCTTCATTAGGACCGATGGTTGGCATCGTGTACTATAGCAGACGATGGCGGACATCTAATAGGAGGGGTACAGCAGCCCCTAGCAATCAGGTTAAGCCCCCATGAACCTGCTTTCGGTTAGAGCGAAAGCCGGTACATGTCAGTAAGTTGCCCATGACTGTAAATGTGAATATTCCCACAGATTAGTTCCACAGCTATGACGCTTTTTGCACATGAGCACACAACTTCTGCGAAAAGCGGACTGTACATACAACGCTATCATTATGGTCAACATTATATTGTGCTGGAAAGTGAAAAAAAAAAAAAAAACGTGGTTCGTTCTCGCTTTAGGCGATGCGTCACTGAGCACTGAGAACAGAAACTGTGATGTCTTTATGCATCGCTTGATATTAATACGAATACCAATACGACTCGTTATAATGGCATCATGCCTCATCTTCATGGCGTCACGTCGTCCGATTTCTCTTATCTCGCCTTGTCACAAGGTTTGCCACTGCGTAACAAGATTATTAAAGTTTAACAAACAATAAAAGGACTAACTGCCAGAATGGTGACATCTTCACCACGTACCTCCCAAGATTAGCACCCACCAGAGGATTTTGTATTCAAATGCAGCTGAAGGCGATTTTTTCAATGGCAGTTTAGAAATCTCAGCGTAGCTCACTAGACAGATTGTTAGAGGCTACTAGGTGAAATATAAACACAATGAAATGAACACGACAGAAGGCAGCTTAATATACTGGTTGAAATAGTAACGTGGGTAACAAAAAAAAAATCAACTTACTCAGATCACTGCTGTCACACGCATTAGAGAAATGCGAAAACAGGCTTATCGCAAATTATTTTATTATTAGTTGCCTTACACTGATTTCAAAAATTTCTTTATCCCTAATGTTCTTATCGCATCTTTCTTTATTACTTATTTCCTTATCACGAAGTTCCTGTCACTAATTTCCTCATCATTGAGTTCTGTATCACTAGGCCCCATATCACCTAATTCTTGATCATTATTCATGCACTACTTGTGTTTGAATTTTTATTCTATTACAACCACTCACATTTTACACATTTATACACTGTTCACAGGGCATTATTTACTGCAAAAGATCGACACGGGGGCCGATGACTACTACCAAGATACAACTGTAGTCGCACCGTGACGGCCAGAGAGACTGTGACGCATCCCCTCCTTGCGAGCGGCACTGCACTCGGCGAATGCTCGTGAAGATCAGTGTGCTCGCCTATAAAGCCTGGGAAATCGTCACCACTCAAATTGTCCAATCCGGAGACAGTACGTGACGGGAGCCCGAAAGGGGCAATCAGCCAGCGCCCTGATCGTTCGCTTTAAATCTGCCGTGATGCGAAGGCGTTTCGCTGCGAAGAGACTGGCATCAGGCTGTCTAGGATTTTGCGGGCGTTTCAACAGAAAATTGCTGTTGCTTTCTTGCAATGCGCTGCTGCGCGGCGCAGCACCGGGGCTTGCAAAGGGGCGTTAGCAGGAGAAGCTTAACGTTCGGCTGAGCGGAGTCCGGGCGGCTTGCACAGGCACAACAACGCAAGTTCCATCCAATTAACATCACGGCTCACAAATGATCGGTGCTGCAAAGACGTAGTACACTGTTGCTGCGCCATCGGTGGGAACTGGCAGGTTGACGTCAACTATTTTAGGTGCTGCTCCTGAAACATGATCTAAAGTAGAAGTGTACAATGTGTACCATGTTGAATCAAACCAAACCATGCGCTTTTCGCACTCAGGCCCCGACGCACACTTTCGGCCCACAGATGCCACCACATTATCGGTTAACGACGCGAGCCGAAGTGCCAAGCAGGGTTCACGTATGCTGCACTCGAGCAGACGACGTTCGCAGCTTCCGGAAGTGTCTCCGTGACGTCCTGGCAGTTGTGGCGACAGCGAATGACATCATCAAGCGGCCTGTCACTCTCAGTAGTTGTTACGTATGGTCTCAGGCTGAATTAGTTCCAAATCTCATTGCCGCGCGAAGAACAATCGTCCCGCGATTTTCGAAAAAACGCTGTTTTAATAAATTATAATAAATAGCTGGTTTCGTTTCAAGGAGTTATACTTTGGGTATTCGCTCAAACGCATTCGTTCTGTACATTGAAAAATTCTAGATGGCACTTTGGATCACTAAAGTGCCGCTATCGCGCGGTTGTCCGAAGCCCCCCACTACGTCACCTATTTCTGTTTTCACTCCTAGTTTCACGATGACGCGATAGCGTAAGCCAACATATAAAGCCCCGCCTTAACCGAGGCATCTCAACGTGCAGGCGTAGCTTAGGAATTACGTGAACGCATGGGTCTTGGCAGGCTGATTCTGGTATCATCCTCCCATTGCGCAAGCCACTGAAGCACGCCAAGTAGCCTGTAGTCGGCTCCTCATCTTTTAGACTTCTCATAAATCTGCCTACGTTAGGCGACATCGCCACGTGTCCAATTACCCTGGGTCCTTAGTTCTTTTATGATCTTCTGCACGCCGCATTGGTCTCTCGTAGAAACGTTTGTCCCGCTATAGTGGCTCTTATCGTGTGCTGCGCCAAGTCACCGATGTGACGTATCAACTTGCTCCTCTTGTGCCCGCGTCCTCCTCCTGTCGCCCCGCTACTGACATTGTCCATGTTTCCCGCCTGAAGCCATACGAACTCATGCCTTCTTTGCCAGTTTAGCGCCGGGACGGCGTTTATTCCGCCGGGGGGTCATGTTACGAGAAGACGAGGATGAAGTGTTTCCTTCGCTTGCCTCGTGGAAGGGGCAAGGAGATGACGAAGTGGGACTGTTTCCATATTGCTGTTCGCTGCTATGCCAGTTGAGGCTGTTTTGTAAATGTACTGTAAATACATTCAGTTCCCACGTAACATTATGACAGGAGAGACCAGAGTTGGAAGCTCCTGACAAACGTAACGTAAGGAAACCATACATCCAGTTAGTGCTCAGCCATGTCAGCTGCCAGCTACCGCCTCCCACGTATAGAAAGCGTTACGGATGAATAGACACAATCCGCGAGCATGAGTAATTAAAGGCTATTATCTTAAAATGTTCATCAGTGGCCTTTCTAGCCGTTTATAGACTCGGGAGGGCAGGATGTGGGGATATACTTAGCCAGCGACGAGCGCGGAGGAGTCACGAGACGAAGCGCGCCCGCCAGGAGGGGGTCGGGGAAAGCGCACTTCGCATTTCCTCGTTACCAATACAATGCCGCAAAGTCATGGCACCACGCTGGCCACTTAGGGAAGGGTACATTCCAAACGCGCGGAGGATCTGATTGCTTCTCGTCTTCAAAACCCGGGGAGAAACTGATTGCTTTTCATTGTACAATACCAACAGGGATAAACGTTATGCAGACTCCTAAGCTCCGATTTTAAGGGTATTATGCGACAGCGTAGGCTACCAGCCCACATATGAAGCCCGCTTTAACAAAGGCTACGAGCTTCGTGGCCTAGGGGTAATGTGAACACAAGAGTCCTGACAGGCTGATTCTGATATCACGCTCATTGTGATAGGGGCGGCCTGAGGATTGGCGGCCTCTGCCAAACGTAATGTCAGGCAACCCTACGTCCAGTTAGGGCTCAGACAATTCAGCAGACAGTTACCGTCTGCCAGCGTCTCACTCGTGATGTTTCGCCCACAACGCCAAGGCCGACGGACGGCCTCCACCATCGGCCGTCGACGCTGGACTTTCAGTGAACGGAGCCTTTAACGCTTTCGCCTTAAAACCAGGTGCTGGAATAGACCCTAGAGCGGACCTGCCTTCACCTGCCCGGCTGACGACCACGCGTAATCGGACCTAGCCTGCTCTGCCGTTGAATATTTAGTACGAACCTGCTTTGGTTGCGTGTTCTGCGCCGCATGTTGGGGAAACGTGTCGCGTACCAAAAACGCCTTCCTGTAGCTAGCACGGAAGCTCGACTTCCCGGCCGGGCTGCGCGTAGTTTGACCCCGTAAGCTCAGCATCCTTTTACGCGCGTCCGCGATATTTTTCTGCTATTTATCGTCAAATACCCATCATTACTTGTTGTGAGTGCAGGGAAAATTTATGATCGGCAATCCTGCTATGCATCGGAAACGTAGAACATTCCTATCATTATTTTCATGAAAGTATCTTGCAATATTAGAGTTACCTGTCCTCTAATTAATAAGAAACGCAGCTCATTGGTTTTCTGTGACAGTTCTAAATACACGGCGTTAGCGCCGAAAAATATTTAAGAGCATTATTTTTTTGCGACGCGACCGAAGACCATTTCCATCCACATATGGACACGACAATATCTTGAAATTGCGACAATTAGCTCTAAATTAAAAGTTTTGTTGCAAATAGCTCGGCTTGGTTAAGTCTGGTAGTAGGCTATGTTGTGGTGGCAGTCGGCTAGGTATCCAGGTAATAGGTCCTCCAAAAGCAAATGAAGAGGCTTGGCCATGCCTTGAATGAGGTGCCCGGGACATGAAAGCGTAGCCAACACTTCTACAAGAAATCCCTCTAGCGTTCCAGGTCTCGGCTGCATTAAATTTAATGCTGCCAAGAAACCGAGTAATGTTTGAAAAGCAACTCGAAAATAGCGTGCAAGGAGTTTTGGGATGGGTTGATTACTCAAAATGAATCTGATGGCATGTGTCGTGTCGCAAAGTAGTAAAGCCACGTGTTATGAGCATGAACAGCAAACACCAAGGTCATTCACAATATAGAGGGTTGCGCCAGCTTAAAATACCCACACAAAAAAGAAAATTTTACTTCTAAAACTCCGTAGCTTCTTGCAGTTTAATGTTGGGTTTTCGCATATATTTAAAGCATTTTCAAGACAATTCCACTTACGCTGATTTACCATCGTTGAACTCGATGCGTAAATTTGGTTCAGTTCCTTTCTCAGGTTGGCGAGTAAAAGAAGCACACGCAGGATAATCGTATGTTCCTCTTTTATACAAGTTCTGACGAGCCACGTAGTAGGTTACATTGACTCGTACTGCCTGGAAGTAAAACAAGGTGTTAAAAACATACGGCACGAGGATATGGGGAGAATACGCTGAAGCTACAGTAGTTCATTCAGTGATGACCATCTATGTCCTTCAGTGATGACCTTTGTCGTGTTTAAACCAACAGGACGTGGTGGCGCAAGCAGGATATCACGTACACAGCTGTTTTAAGAGTGGCGGCCTCGCTAGTCTTCCTCTCGTAGTGTAATTCACCTGGACTGAACACAGTGAACCACTCTGGGCCGATTAGTTGCTGAACCAACGGCCAGTTCTTTCAGCGAAGCGAAGTTCGAACCGATAAAATTCGTCTGGTGTGTCATAGATGTTTGTTGTATACATGGAGCTTACAACAAAATAGCAGCCAGTAAGTTTTCAATGAAAGACCCCTATAGGTTAGCTGAAAGGAAACTAGCTAAATTAAATAAAGCCAGAGCGTTGGCTTTATCCTATAGAGTAATTTATTTCTGCCTTATTGAGAATGAAAACGTCACCGCACCTTTTCTGCGTCTGGCTTCTTAACAGATGTTTTCCCCTGGACGGTTTGGTGATGAAAGCTCACAGCAGCGAGACAGATCAGAAACGAGTGAGAGAGCATCATGGCGGTTCCTTTCGCGCATCTGTTACACTGTCTAACAGGAGGAAGTGTGACAATTATTTATAGTAAATCTGAGCGCCAGGGTGCACTAATGACAAGCAGGGCATGTTAATGTCATAAAAAGAGAATGGATTGTGGCAGAAAGATGCATCATGCTGTCATCTTTGCGGTCTGGATGTAATGTCAGGACGGAGTAATTTTTTTTATTCGTTGGCTGGCGCCAACTTGTAAACTTCTTGTGAGAATTGTGCCGTGTTTTACAGTAAGGCAACATGTAACTAGAGTAAAACAAGGTACAGGCACGCAAAGAAGAATCTGCAGTATGTCTAAAAACAGACAAACAAGGATGTACTCTCTCGGGAAGCATCAAATGGATTGCAAGAAAAGCATATGACATTCTATGACACATTACAGATGGTGCTGCCTACATTCGGACATTCCTCAGGGAATTATCCTGCTACAAGTGCTTCCATTTTAGCCCACTGCCTTCATTAAGCATAAAAGTGTGCGTCGGCTCCTTAGCATGTGTTGCAGTTTCAGGAGCTTACACCTTCAGCCATCCGCATGCAGCCAAATATCACGGTCGGCTTCATTTATCTCTTTTTTGAACTTTGCGGCCGCCTTGTGCAGGATTGTACTCATTTGGTACAACTCCCGTTTGTCTACGATTCATCATCATTATCCTCATCATCATCACCATCATCAGCCTGACTATACCCACTGCAGGGCGAAGGCCTTTCTCATATTTCTCAAATTAACCCGGTTCTGTGCTAGCTGCATCCATTTGACCCCTGCAAACTTCTTAACCTTATCCGCCCACCTCACTTTCTGTCGCTCCCTGCTACCCTTTTCTTCCCTTGGAATCCAGTTTGTTAACCTAAGCGACCATCGGTTATCCTTTCTTCGCACTACATGCTCTGCCCATTCCCATTTCTTCTTCTCAATTTCCACTAGAATGTCCCTAACTTGAGTTATTTCTCTGACCCACTCTGCACGCTTCCGATCTCTTAATATTACCCCTGGCATTTTTCGTTCCATAGCCCTCTAGGTTGTCCTCAACTTAAGTAGAACCCTCTTGGTTAGCCTCCACGTTTCAGCCCCATAGGTGAGTACAGGTAAGATGCAACTGTTGTATGCTTTGCTCTTGAGCGATACCGGTAAGCGGCATTCATAATCTGCGAGTGCTTGCCAAATGCGCTCCATCCTAATCTTATTCTTCTTGTTATTTCCTTTTCATGGTCCGGATCTGCGGTTACTACCTGTCCTAAGTAGACATATTCGCCTACTACTTCCAGTGCTTCGCTACCTAACGTAAACTGCTGTTCCTTCCCGAGGCTGTTGAACATCACCTTAGTCTTCTGCATATTGATTTTTAAGCCTATACCTTTCTACTTTCCTGTCTAGGTCATCAATCATTATTTGCAGTTCATCCCCCGAGTTACTTAGTAGGACAATGTGATCAGCAAAAGTTATGCTAACCCCTAGCAACGCCCCCCCCCCCCCCCCCTCCCCTTCCCCAGCACCCCTGCTTTGTCTCTTTTACATTTCTGAGTGATCGTACACTCTTCAGCCGCTTCAGCAACCACTCGTGGTAATGAACAATAGCGAAGAAATGTTTTTTAGAAATTACCACACAGCAGTTCTTGGTGACGTCTGAGTGCAAAATACTAAAAAAAAAAAAAATGAAGCTGAACTTGGCGTCGGCTCTGATTCAAATTCCTCTCATAGTTGAATCCCTCTGATAATCTATTTCTGGCCCCTGACATCATACAGTGTAGGAGCGTCTTGTTCTTTGCCGTCATCACAAGTTACCCGTGCGGCCGAGATTGGACCCGCGCTCTTAAATTGAAAATTTTAAGTCTAGCGCCTAAACCACAATACAACTCTAACGGGGCATGAGCTAATTCTCAACCCTACAACGAACTGGTTCATTAAATGCTTTCAGCAGATCAGCAATAATTTTGGCCTATATATTGCAGAGTGTGCATTATTATATTCATCTATAGAATAAGCAATACTTACATAATGGGCTCTTTGACGGTGTTATAATAAAAGATTTCGTTGAAACGTTTAACAAATTCAAATGCCTTGGCGTCCGTGGACCTACGTAAGCCCTCTTGCGGAGTTATATTACTATCTGCACCCAATTGGTCCAGTTTCATTAAGCGCTTTCCCACCTCTTAGCTTATTACTTAAAAGCAGCACAAGGATCCATTTTAGGTCTACCTGTTTGCGTTATATACATAAAAGTCCTAACCTCGTACATCTGTAACACTATTTAAATAATTAATGGTAATGACATGATAATGCATTCAGTGTAATGGCCTAACAAGCTTAATTAACAGAAAATATCAGCACAAAGCTAACGAACAATGCTTCATGAGGTCAAAATAGTGTGCTACAAATTTTCACAACTATTGTAACGACATTGCACTCTGATTAAAAAAAAAAAACAAACAACGTGTCAATATCTCAAGTATTTACTTATATAATACCATCGTGGCCTCCAAATTTCATTTTTGGGCGTTACACAGTCTCTGCTTCCACCTTTAGTCATTATCTTAAAGTTCTCCCGATAACATACCTGATCAAACATAAATACACTGACGCGCTTGCACAGGCCGATGACGTCTTCTATGTAGATGATGAAACTTTCACCAACCTGCCGGGCTCGAGCGCGACGACGCTGCTCAGCGCGAGGTTTACGCATGCCCGGACGTAGTCAATGAAGGCGGTTTTGAAAACGGACTAGCGCTTGGCAACATCGGTCAAGTAGAAGACGACATTCGTGAGCTTCATCCCACCAGTTATGAGCACTCACACATTGGTAGGAGGATAGCCAGTCCTCTACACCGTGGTCATTCGCCCCGCCATAGGGGTTCAGTTATTAGGGCTCTCGACTACTGTGTCCAAGAATGCGGGAGGCCGTAGCGGCCGCTTTACGATGGGGGCGGAAAGCAAGGCGCTCATGTGCTTTGCGATGCCAGTGCACATCAAAGTACCCCAGGTGATGGAAATTTGCGGAGCCCTCCACTACGGCGTCTCTCATAGCCTGAGTCTCCTTGTGACGTTAAACATCAAAGACCAAAGCAACCATCGTGGTGAAAATGGCAGGATCACGTTGGCGAAGCGCAACGGGGTAGGTCGCGGGTGGCGGTGAAGCAGCAGCTGGTTGGTTGATGTCCGATGGCATGACAGTAGCAAGCTATCGACTGCGCAGCTCCTGGATAACACCCAGCACCTCTACGAAGAATATAATGTTTTATTGAAGTTGAGTTCATTTTTTAGAGCTCGGCCAGGAGAACTGCTTGCAGTTTCGGAGGACGCGGAGGGGTGTGGCTGCTCTTGGCCCTACGGGGCTAGGACAGGTAGGTCACCACCGCTTGCGGCGGGGGCTAGGCTGCCGCCGGACATGTATCTGTAGTAGACCTACATTGCACCTGCCACAGGTTCGGTGGTTGACGACGGCTGTTCCGACGCGTGTCTTTATCTCCGTCTTGATTTTCTTTTTTCTTTTTTTTTCTTCTGTCCGCACGAGGCAGCGGAGGTGGCTCAGCTACAGAGCCAGTAGCAGGCCGGTGCATTTTCTTTTCCTTCTTCCAACAGTCGCAGCACCAACAACGTACAGCTGGTGCTCGCGTCTCGTGCCAGTGATCTGGCGCCAGATCATGTTCTTCTTTACACTACCTCAAGTAGTGTAGGCAAACCTGATCCCAGTTATGCTTCAGTCTAGTTCTGCCTTGACGTTGAATTAATCGTTTCCTAGATGTCAAGTACGGCAAAATGAGTACTTTTACGCGGCTGAATATCTATGTGGACCTAAATTCATGAATAATCACTTACGGGGCAGGCGAGGCCGGCATACGCTTCAGAGCATTGCGGTGAGGCTGCGCAGATACGCTATTTTCACGGCTTGTTATGATCCCGCTGTACTGGTTAGCATTCTAGGGTACATTTATTGTATGAACGACAAAAATGTCGTTGTGATTATAATAGTGCAGAGTAAGATGCACGAAAATTCTGGGGGGACGTTTCGGTTTTGTAACTTCTGCCACATAGCCACATAGTCCCGAGACCACTATGGGCGAATTGTTTTTGAAAAATATAGCAGTTGTTGAAAAAACAGAGCAGTTATTGAAAACGATTAGTAAACTTCTAATTCGTAATGGCTACGCTTGGTGCCTCGAAGCGTTTTGCACGCATACCTAATTTGAACCCGAGTGTGAATAAACTAAACTGCGCTTTGAATGTCTAAAAGGTTTCAGCGACATTTGTGAACTTCTTGAATTACGATGAACTGTGCGAGAACCTGGAAAGAACGTAAGGTTCCGACAGTCCCACTAACATGTAAAAGCGCGGAAGTTAGTTGAACACTACTCTGCCCGGAAATGCTTTGCAATCGTTGTGCATTGGAAATTAATAGAGATTTCAGGGAGAGGTCGAAAGCTGTCAGCTTCTTCACGAAGTACAAACGTTTTAGGGGCCCTGCGAGTTTAACAACAGATCTAATTGGGGGTTGCGGAGTAAGGTTTATCGCGGTATGAAAGCAATGCTCTCGTGCTGTGGCCGATCTGGATTCATGTCCAGAGTTCTATTGCGAAAGAAATACTATGACAGCCAAAGCGAGACCATGCGTGGCCGCATATACGCCGGGAAGAGGCGTAGCTAGGGTCTCCTCGTAAAAAAAAATCAGCCTGCCATCACATATGAATTCACGTCACCCCTATGCTATTTGCAGGAGCTGCCAACTCGGGTCGCTCCTTTCAGATGCGAGGCTGGTATCACAATCATCTTGCCAGAACCGTTTGCATTCTCGTTACCCCTACGACACTCAGGCACGTTCATACGGCTTTTTTGAAGCGTGACTTTATATGTGGGCTGGTAGCTTACGCTCTCGCCTCACACCCTTAAAGGATGAGCTTAAGTGTCCCCAATAATGTAGCACTTTACACTGATAGGGCGTGATAGGGGAATAATGTAGCAGGCAGAATAAGCTTCCGCCGTTGCTTTCGCAATTCAACTAGGGTTAACAAGAACTAAACAACAACTAAATGTTTTAATGGACCGCCATATAGCAGTAAACAGTCTTTATAAGCACTTTATTCCTTTGCTGATTTGAAGTAAATGTGCTATCAATCGCTGATTCTAATTCGTAATTGACCGCTCCTAAGCGACGTTTTGAGAAACCGTCTTGAAGCAGGTTTACGTGGCGAAGGGACGTAAAGTGCTTGCTTGCCGAGGAACTCTTGACATTTAAACGAGCATAAAAACATGCTCGACAAGAAGCTGGCGGTCAGACAAACGAAAGAGCGGCGTATAGAAGAGCTTACACAAAGTTAATGTAGCACGGGGATGACACTAACAGAAAAGAAAAAGTGGCGAACTTCGCAAATAAAGAATGCTCAGTAAAGAAAAACAGGGCTTGCTATCGATGTAGAAAAGGGAATGTTCTAAACAGATGCTAGTACCGAAGCGCGAAATGAGCTTGTGCAAAGCGTGGGCAGGTGCAGTTGATGCGCAAGAAAAAGTAAAAGCGCTCGCTTAACTACATCGAGAACTCGAAGCAATATTTCAAATTTTTTTATGTATAATTTTTTATCATACGCACAACTAAAAAGCAGGGTCTATTAGATTTCTGCGAACATTGGAAGGACACCCACAACAGTGCTAGTGAACGCCGCCGCAAGAGTTTGCCTTACGGAAGAAAGGCATTAAAAACTGTTCCACGCAAACTTTAGCTTCAGGCTTCAAAACTTCATACGATGCATAGAAATGCTCGCAGCAATTGCATTCAGCACTATAAAAATAAACAATCTACTTGATATATTTCTGCATTGATGATCTGCTATTAAATGAATCTGATTTGCATTGAGTGAGTTTCTGCCACAGTTTGAATAACTTCACTCAATTATTTAGTTCGATCTCAAAATACAGAAAATGTTTTGTCTGTTTACTAACTACATTTAAAAAGAATATGTGAACATTAAGGAATTGTCATTTAATACAAATGACATTGAATGCGTGACGGTGAGGCTTTACGTAGCCGCGGTTGTAGTCGTGTGCAGGGCATCAGCAGTAAACAAACCTAATTTCTTGAAACAATACGAAGACATTCTTTGCGACCTGAGTAGTTGAGGGCTTTTCTTTTGAAGTCATAATGAATGAGAACATTGGTATTTCATTTTATTATGTTATTTTGTTGCCTTTAAAGTCCAAATGAATATTGCATAATGTGGAGGCACCATCGAAACACCGTCTAACATTGTGTCATTCTGTCTTCACAGGCTGACAATAATGGAGAAATAACCAGAAATACCGTGTACAGAACTAAGAATGATGCAAGTCGATGGTAGCATTAGATAACTATCACACAACTCAGCAAGGAAAAGAAGGAAAGTAAACCAGCGGAAACAAGTGAAAAAGACGAATCTCTCATTCTGGTCTTTAACTGTTGCAAAGCACTAAGCATGCAAGAGCACTGAGCAAGAATAGGGTAGAAGGGGGGGGGGGGGGGGGGGGAGCCTCAGTTCGCAGGTTGTGCCAACGTTTCGACAAGTGGACTTGTCTTCGTCTGGCAAGTCCACTAGTCCACTTCTGACAAGTACCACTTGTCGAAACACTGGCTCGACCTGCGAACTGAAGCTTCCCCCCTCTACTCTTGTTTAGTGCTCTTTCATACCGTGTAGCCATCTTCTTCCTCTCGTTCTACCTGGATCCTAACCCCTGTGTAGCGTGACAAAAAGTTCAACTTTTGCGCGGTTTGTGACGCAGATTTTTTATTGAGATAGCTGGACTCATTAATTCCCAGATGAATGTATGATAGTTTTAATAAGTTGCGAGTGGCACGTCCTATTTTGTCGACAGTAATATTGTTACAATAGGCGGTGCATGCACTGATATGCGCATAAAAAGGAAAAATAAGAATCTCGGGAGTTTTGACGAAGCCGACGATGACGTTCGAGCAGTGTCGGCTGGTGCCTGCAGGAAAGGCGTGTTGTGTGAAAGCCTTGTCTCTCGTCTCCGCTCTCTGCAACCTCAAGCTTAACTATACCCCGTAACACTATGAAGGGTTATAGTAAAGCTTGTTAAAAATAATATAGAGGATGAGTTTTTAGCCTAGCTTCTGAAAGCTCAACATTTAATTCGCATTTAGTGAAAGAAATACTGGAGTACCAACAATAGGTACATGCAATAAAACGCGCAATTTGTTTTGCAGAGATTTTAAATCCCATATTTCGATTTAGATCGATTGACGAGGGTTCCAGATAATCGAGGCATATTCGAGTTTAGGCCGTATTATGGTGCTTTAGGAGTTTAGTATATTTGTTATTGTACCGTTCTGATGTCTCATGACGGTCGTATAACCATGATGTGTAGTAAAAGACTTGACTACATGCTGATAAACGCACTAGTTTTTAAGTATTAATGGTCTTCAGCCAGCGAGAACACCGTCTCTGCGCGCTCTGTGGATCACTTTTTTGTTGCAACTAGTCATTTAGGTTAGTCATAGGGCCGTAAATGAAGCATTAACCTGCAAAAAATTGTGAGAGAATCAATATTAGGTGATTTATCATTTATGAAGGTCAGAAATACCGTGTGGTACTCCGGATTTTATGGCCTGAAATGAAGATTGCATACTCACTACTGTAACAGTCTGCCGCTTACACTTAAGTAGTCCTCAACCCAGCTAAATATTGTTCTACCAATGTTATTTTGTCCCATTTCAAGTATTGATCGTTTGTGTGCCAAGCGCTCAAAGACTTTTTTCAAAAGCAATAAATATGACATCAGTTTGTTGCAACTGTAGTTCGTGGTTAATTCGAAGACGTGGGTTTCACACTACCGGCCACGCTGAAAACCATATGGTTTCATGTAGACCGCGAGAAAGGGGAAGGAATCAATTGGTAAATTCGTTCGCATGGGTGATGGATGTATGAATTATATAAGAACATCCCTGTTGAAATGGGTGGTTGCAGTTCCACCGTGCTCGGTTTTTCATTTATTTTTTCCTATATCAAAATTGCTGTTTTAAATCTCTCAACTATTTGGCGATTTCAGTTACTGAATGTTTATGTTTTTATTCTGCACTTATGCCTTCGTTCTGCTTTTCATGGAGAGTGACTGCACCTGCATCGAGATCCGGATGGATGCCCTTGCATTCGAGTATGAGATGTTCACTTATTTCTAAGGTATTACCGCACACTGGACATGTGTTATCTTCACGGTTAAATTTGTTTTTGTAGCTGAATGCTTTAAGGCACTCTGATCTAGATAAAAAAAAAAAGGGGCGCTGCCTATTGAATTATGAAAGATTTCATGCTTATCTGCCTTTTCCAGTTTCGATATGCTTCTACACTCTGCTTCCTTTCCAAAAACTTTATCGAATATGTATTTTATGTTTTTTACCTCCTCTTAAACACACTTTGTTTATCTGTCCTGGTGCCCTGCATACCAACTGGTTACTTTCCTAGTTCGTTTTCGCCATTTTGAGTCAACACTTGTTAGGCATATGTATTTAAATACTTTAGTTGCCTCCTGTCGCTCTTCATTTTCAGCAGGTGGTCCTTATATTGTTATGTGGAACAATATATGATATTTTACTCTCAGCTTCATGTGCTTCAACCCTTTTTGTGGTTTTGTCATGAGCCCTTAATGCTAATCGTCCAACAGTGCTCTGATCTAGTTGTAATCCTGACTGTATCTCTGCGTTTACGCCCAAAACCGCATTCCGGAAATCAAGCTGTGAAATCATAATTCCTTTCCTACCCCTCAGCACGTCATACTTGTTTTATCCTGTGTTTCATTACCCTGGAATCTTTTCGCCATTTTGTGAGAACATACTGTTTGTGTTTTTGCATGCATGTGAGTCCTTCTATGTGTGAGTCCTTCTATTATCCTTACCTCGATATAATTATATTCTGCTACTGTGAGTACTTTATGACTTTGTATATTAAGCACCTTATTGGTATAGCATTAAAAGTCATTAGACCCAAATTAATTGCAATAAAACTGATGCTAAGGGGCACCTGTCGTCTCCATGAGATTTAACTAGAGCTTGCAAGTCTTCCTGGCAATCTGCTAACCGTACAATATCGTCCAAACACATTAAACCGAGCAGGTGTTGATCACGACTTTTCTGCCTAATCTATTTCACACATCACCAAATTATCAGACTTCTCTCCATATTTGCCCTATAAAGCACAAACAATAGGTGTGGTAAAGGACAACCTTATCTTAATCCATTGCATACATTGACAATTTTCGTGCTTATTATCTCTTCGCATGCAATTTATAGTTTATTATAACCTGTATACTTCTTGTAGGAAATCTTTTACCTCATTACCTATACCTTCATATTTTTAGTATGTCTCACACAAAGTCTCTGTTTACGTTGTGTTATGCCCCAGTTATGGCTAGGAAAGCTAAATACAAAGGTCTGCTTCCCTTCCTAGCAATTTATAGGCATTGAGTAAGCACGAACAGGCTGCCATCATCTAGTCGGCTACTATTTCTAAACTTGTTCTGAAATTCTCCGAGTATCCGATCAATTTCTACCCATGACAGCATTCTTAACTTCACCGGTTATATCACAGCCTGTATATAACATATGTTAACGCAATCGGCCCGTAAGAATAAATTTGTATCCGATATCTTTTCGATTTATAAATCGAATTAATTTTATCCTGCCGCCAGCTTTCTATAATTTGCTTATTCGTTTCGAATGTTTCCAAACCATAACAACGTTAAGCTTAACAATGCTTCCTTACTTCCTGGACAAACTGCATTATTCAGCCCAATTTGAATTTCTTCAATCCCCGGGGATGTTGATTTATAAATATTTGTTCCTCCTTTTCCCAGCTCAGATTGGTCACATCTAAGCTACTTTCTATCTCGTTGTGCTGTGTACGTTGCTCTTTCATGTGAGGAGATGACCCTATCGTCACTCCTAAATTACTCAGCTACCTACAACTGATGTTATGTAGTTTACAGAGTCGTCTCCATATAAACAGCTTATTTAGGTATCTGGAATTTGTGCCTGATTTATTTGATTCTTTTTACCTAGCCAGCTTATATAATTTCAGAATTTGCCTTTAGTGTCACTGCGGATTCCAGTCACACAACGTTCGGTGGACTGTTTTATTTTGCTTTGGACGAGTGCCTGCACAACCAGTTTCTTTTGTCAATACAATTTTCATTTTTGGTCTATATACTCCTATGATAGCAGCGCCCTCTTTGCCTTTCGGAGTTGTTTTGAGGTCACCCGTTGTTGTTCGATGGCTTCTCTAATTTCCTTATTCCACCAGCTTCAGTGCTGTCAGCCTTACTATACAAAAGCGACCCAACTGCCTGCCGAATCTCCCATGCCACTAGATATTTGCACCATGATTATTTATGCCTCCGGGAGCACCTGTTGTGAACACCAGAAATAGGTGATCACATACCAACGTTTCGTTCCATTTTCCTTACCCGATTAAAATATAAAGCTCAAGGTAGAAAGAAAAACGCATCATAAATGGGCATATTCTGGAAAGCTGTAGTAACGGCGAATGGAGCTCAGTTATATGCCAAGAAGATAAAAAGAAGTTCTAAATTGTGTTTTTGCTAAACTGGTGTGGTTTTAGGATCAGCCTTTTCCAGTAAATATGTAATAACAACACGGTGAAAGGAAAAGAAATCCGTGAATTAGGCAACTCATCTTTCAAAATATAGATAGAATAACGTGTATCGCGCCTTTTGTCCAGTCATGAGGCGTAAGCATTCGCTGACTTGAAGTAAAGAAATACGTTTAACTCGCTGGGTAAACAAGCCAAAGTCAGTATGATGAACAACTATTTATGAAAATTAGGTGCGATCCAAAATTATTTGGGGAAAAGTCGGAAATATATTCGCGGCTGCAATCGTCATAAATCTTGTTCAGAATATACAGTTAAAAAGCGAAAATGTAAAACAAGTTTTTGCTACTACGATCGGTGACACTAACTCCATGGCGCTTTGCAAAATCCTAACTCTTTACCGGTAAGTTAAAAAATGACGTATCCACTGGCTGTGACTGCATTTCCTTCATATAATAAATTGGCAATGAGATATCATTCCTATGACTCATATCAGAAATTGTGAGTTTTAGAACGGCGTGCTTTATGTTCTGGTAAAGTGCCACGGATATATTTATTTTATGGTCATCGTGTGAGCCTTCTCATCGCAAAAAATACCAAATTGCTGTTTTTATACTGCAGCATCTGTCTCAGCTTCGTACAACTGTTATAGGAGGAAGCTTGGACATAATTAGAATTGCCGTCATTTGGTATGCAAATTTTGCTATCAGCAGCAAGAAAGGCCAGAAGTATCCTTCCCGTATTCTTCCTTTAAGTTTCCGACAATAACTGATGAACATCGAAAACGCCACTAATAGTCCTACAACGCCGACTGCCTTCACGACGGCCTTCAGTCTTCCACTAACTGAACAAAAACGCTAATAGATACCTTAAGCAGACCGCGTACCATGTTGCCGTCTGCGTTACCAGAGTAACGGCATCCCTCCTACTGGCAGTGCTCCCGCAGTGAATGGTCCTGACGTGGTGGACATGCGCTTAGCTGGAGGCCATTGGGCGCCTTCAAGGCGAGGTGCCACGCGCGGGGCCATTCAAGCGCGTCTGCACCGGTGACGGCCAGGCTCAGGATGCTTCAGTAATGCAGACGGCAACACGGTACATGGTCTGATAAAGGTCTAATATACTCTGCAATCATTGTGAATTTTCCTTTTCTCATTTAGAGTGTAATACAGATGTACTCCCCTTCATGGATCACTGCCTTGTCGTGGCGGAGGGGCTTGCGAAACTCGATGAAGTCGTGAGCTCTGCTGTGTAGGGCCCCCCAAGATAGACAGGTCACGGCAGAGAGTTCTGACAAAATGTGATTTACTGGAGAAGGTAATGGCAACCCACTCCAGTATTTCCTGCCAAGAAAACCCTATGGCCAGTCACAATACCGTTGGCTGCAGCAGTATGTGGATCGGGAGCTTCCGGACGTGCAAGCTGGGTTTCGCAAGGTCAGAGGAACTAGAGACCAAATTGCTAACCTTCGCTGGATCATGGAAAAAGCAAGAGAGTTCCAGAAACCCATCTACTTCTGCTTTATTGATTATGTGAAAGCGTTTGACTGCGTAGATCACAGCAGATTGTGGCAAGCTCTCCAAGAGATGGGAGTTCCAATTCACCTCATCTGTCTCCTCAGGAACCTGTATGAAGGGCAAGAGGCCACAGTCAGAACTGGGCATGGTCTTACTGATTGGTTTCCGATCGAGAAAGGAGTGAGGCAAGGCTGCATACTGTCGCCCTGCCTATTTTAACCTATATGCAGAGTGCATCATGAGGAAGGCCGGTCTGGACGAGTCTTCAGCTGGAGTGAAGATTGCTGGAAAATGTATCAACAACCTTAGATATGCGGATGATACCACTTTAATTGCAGAAAGTGAAGTGGAACTCAAGAGACTTCTGATCCGCGTACAAGAAGAGAGTGAGAAGTTTGGACTTAAACTGAACATTAAAAAGACAAAGATCATGGCGTCTTGCCCTATCAAGTCCTGGAGCATCAATGGACAAGAAGTGGAAGCTGTGACAGATTTTCTATTTTGGGCCCCAAGATTACCTCGGAAGGAGACTGCAGCCATGAAATTAGGAGACGCCTGCTTCTGGGAAAGAGAGCAATGGTTAGCCTTGACCGCCTAGTAAGAAGCAGAGACATTAGTCTGCCAACCAAGATCCGTATAACTCGTGCTATGGTCTTTCCAGTTGTGATGTATGGATGCGAGAGTTGGACTGTGAAAAAGGCTGACCGCCGAAGAATTGACGCGTTTGAATTGTGGTGCTGGCGAAGACTCTTAAGAGTTCCTTGGACTGCCAGAAGATCAAATCAGTCGATATTGTCGACCATAAACCCTGACTGCTCATTGGAGGGTCAAATTTTAAAGTTAAAGCTCAGCTACTTTGGTCATCTGATGAGAAGAGAGGAGTCGCTGGAGAAAGATTTGATGTTGGGAAAGGTTGAGGGTCGCCGGAGAAGGATTAGGCAGCGAACCCGTTGGTTAGATGGCATCCTCGAGGCACTGCAGATGAAGTTATGTGATGTTAGGAAGATAGTGAGAGACCGGAAAGCGTGGCGTGACATGGTCCATAGGGTCACGAAGAGTCGGACACGACTGAACGACTAAACTGAACTGAACAGATGTACTGATATCCATTACGATACTCAATGCCTTTGCGAATATAACACAGATTAGTACGGACATGACGAGACCTTTGCGCGTTTCCCACTTGCCTGTGGCAGACTCTTCCTACCCACGAAGCCTGATTTCGAAACCTTAGGCACGGTGTTGTCGAACATCTGCAAGGGAATACTGAAAGCATATTGACAATGGCTTGGAATTCTTTACTTGAAGCAATATGCATTCTGTTATTCTATTAGGTAAACGCAGCGCTATTTACCTCCACAAAAGTTCAATTAGAAGCGTGCAAGAACCTCTAGAGATTACCGGGTTTCAGAAAACCCACTCACAAAAATCGGTTGAAGTTTATAGAACGCGATATTAGCCGAAAATACATCTCAACCTCTAAATGTTTCGAGTCTAATAAAGGTGGCAGCAAGAGGGCGAAAGCACCAACTTCATGATGTAGGCCAAATGCCTAATATGTGTTTGCCATTTTAATGAAGAAATTCATTCGCTGAAGTGGAGTAAGCGTTTTAATGTACAAAACGCAGGAGTTTGTGCAAAAGGCAACCTAGATGCACATCTAAGGTTTTCATTAGACCGCCATTCTACGGTACCTAGTATTTTAAAACCTTTTACTCCTTAGTGGATTCGAAGAGTGTTCATTAGGTGCTCCTACATCACGTTCCATAAAAGGCCTTGTTGCAGGTTTACGTGGCGAAGAGACACAGGTTGGTGGATTGCATGGATTGCAACAAAATCAACATTTAAACGCGCGTGCAGATCATACTCCGGAAGCAGCTGGTGGTCCAACAAACCAAACAGTGGCACATAGAAGAAAGACTGAAAAAAAAAAGGAAAACGTAAATGAATGAAATGATAAAAAGCATGTGAAAGGTATACAAAATTGAGGCTGCTGACCATACACAAGCCATGTTTATTGTCGATGCGGGAAAAGGAAGAAATGGAAAACGCGATTTGTCGAGCTTGCGTAAAGCGGGGATATGTGCAGTCCGTTGCCTTCCAAAGTATAGGATTTTGATAAATTACGTCCCTAGAATTCCAACTAAGATATCAATATTTCTGCAATTGCGACTGGCTTTGTGTTATGCGCACCAGTAGGCATGCGGAGATATCAGGTTTCTTTATGCATTGATTGGACATCGATGTCATTATTCGAGTACACCGCTGTTGCAGTTAGCCTGGAATACATTTAAAATATTTCACGAAAACTTCATATTCATACTTTAAATCTTCATGAGATGCTGCATACGAAGGCTCAAAGCATTCGCATTAATTCCAAGTAATTGATTGCTCCACTTGTATCCTGAACCTGTCTTTCACTGAACGAGTTCTCGCCGCACACTTGGATAACTACAATGGCCGTGATTTATTTCGATCTCTAGAGAAGAGGAGGCTGTTTATGCACTATAGTCACAAATTCTTAAGTTGGGTAAGGAATGTTGTTTATCACGTATAATATTTGATGTCTGGCACTGAGGCTACGTGTAGCTGTCTATATAGTCGTCTACGGGCCCCTAGCTAGAAACAAGCTGCATTTCCTCGAACGCTCCGAAGGTAGTCTTCGCTACTAGAGTAGTTTCAGGCTTTCTTTTGCTTTTATGGGTAATGTGAATATTGATATGCTCTTATACTGTCCATGCATAAAGGCAAATAAATTAACTGATAATTTTCTTTGCATGTATGAACCTTATTACAAAAGTGGTTTGACTCACAGAACAATCTGCAATGCTACTGGAGATGTGCTTCAGCAACATCAATGCCCCCGGTTGGGTTTTGGGTTGTTTAAAGTAGAAATAAATCATCATTTATCAACGTTTTGCTGCATTCCAGCCAAGCGCTTTGAACATAAAGCACAAAAAAAAAAAAGGGTGAAGCTTTGACTGACCATGTTTTTGAAATGTTCCATTACCTCAACAGTAACCTCGAATTCCTGTCTGTTATATGCGAAAAAGATGCAACAGATCCTACGAGAGGTTTTTCGGCGAACTCATGTGCTGCTAATATGAACCTTTTCCAGTGAATGCGCATAAACACCATAATAAAAAATAAGAAAACCATAGATTAGAAAACATTTTCAAAATAATAAGTAGAAAGTATAAGATGGATGGTGCCTTTGTTAACAGCCGTGACGCGACAGAGTTTGCAGACTCCAAGTGGCATAGAAGCTTGTCTAACTCTCTGCCTAAAGAAGCCAATGCTCAGTACGACAAGGAGTTATTTGCAAAAATTAGGAGCGACCCCGAAAACATATGAGATATTCACTCCTGAAAATTGAACATGCTTTCAATAGCTATTTGTGCAGCGTGTCGCTTTCGTTAAACACGGCAAGCTTTTGTTGAAGATGGCCAAAACAAACTACCTATTGTACACATCAATAAATAAGGCTACAGATACTGGCATATACATTTCTTTTGATGGGGAAATAATAGCCGGAACCAATGCACAAAAATCCTTAGTTGTGGGGTTCACAGAAAACGTTTCCTGGAAAACTCAGGACGCCAAAAACCTTTTAGATAGAAAATAATATAAAATTCACACAGTTTTTCCATGCTCGTATCTATAAATCGGCTTTGCTGGTCTGCACTATCGCCTCTATATTTTCACGTTCTGTCACACAGGGACACGACAGCAGCAGACACCTCGGGTCAACGGCAACGGCACAGTGCAGCACAACAGAAGCGGAACCAGCCCGCACGTGAGTCACAACAGCAGCGTCGTCTTTTTCCAAGCAATATCGCGCTTCTTCTTCTTCGGGCGCTACACTGCCTCCCTTCCGAACGAAGCATCGTCTCGATGCTAAACGAAAAAAAAAACGAAAGCACCAGCAAAAACACGGTTAGTGTCTGCACGTGTTGTTGCGCGATAAAAGTGCAGCGGAGAAAACACTGAGGGGTTCCTCCAGGGTCACACGTAATACGGCGTAAGCCGAACAACATGAACAACTTCAGGACGTGAGGAAAAGCGTGACGATGGTCGGCTTCCGCTGGGGAAAGACCTCGTAGTGGAGGTCACCGATGCAACGAATAACCGTGCAGGGTCCAAAGTAGCGCTTCATAAGTTTTTCCGAAAGTCCTCGACGGTGAACCGGTGTCCGAACGCAGACCTTATCACCAGGTCGAAAATCAACGTCACGTCTCCGGAGGTTGTAGCGATGAGCGTCGGTACGTTGTTGGTGCTGGATGTTGAGTCGTGCCAGTTGTCGAGCCTCCTCCGCGCGCTCGCATACTAGTCGAGCATCATCGGCGACGCCGTAAGGCGGTTCGTGCGGCAGCATAGCGTCGAGCATTGTAGCGACCTTTCTGCCGTGCACCAGTTCGAAAGGTGACATACGTGTTGTCTCCAGAACTGCAGTATTGCAAGCGAACGTAACATAAAGGTCACACCTCGTCCCAGTTTCAATGGTCGGCGTCCACGTATACATGGCGATCATATCAGCCATCGTCTTGTTCAGCCTCTCCGTTAGCCCATTGGTTTGAGGATCCGGGGCCACCGAGCGATCGTCCCGATCGTGGACGAGGAAGTTTAGCGATGTTAATGATTTTATGGCATTATGATGGGCGTGTCTGGATGCTTGAAGAAGAAGAGGAAGAAGGAAGAATAGAACGGCTTGCTGGTACGATGTCTGATGCGTGGGTGATCCGCCTCCCTTGGAGCTGTCAACCATCCGTCACCAGAGTTCATGGGACCGATGGCTTGAGGTCACGTCGGGCAGCTTGGGCGGGGGTTGCGTGTTCGTGTCCATCGGTTTCTTCAGGTCATTCGGGTCTTTCGGGTCCTTCGGTTCTGATTGGTATGTCTGTTCTCCTTGTCTCCAGGTCCGGGCTGGGGGCTGGGCGGTGGCAGTTGTTCAGGTCTGGGCTTGAGGGCAGGGGTGAAGCTGCTCGGCGATGTCCCTGGGCCCTCGGTGATGGTCCCGGCTTGAAGATGGCGTCCATGCTCCAAGGCGAGAATGGGGATGCCGTACGCCGCACCTCCACCAAATGTTACGAAGCGGCAAGCCGATGAAGACAGGAGACAGAACATGACCGATGACGATGGTAGATGACGTTTAATGAATGTTCGCGGGCCTAGCGTGAGCGCTCCTGCCCGCGCCACTGCCCGCTTCTTCTTCCTTGTCGTCCGTAACAATATGCAGTAGTTCGACAGTGGCTGGTACAGCTTAGACGCAGGAGCTCTTGTAGAAGTTGCGTCAGAAATGCAGTACCCCGGTCAGTGATCAAAACTGCCGGTGCACTATGCCGCAAGACAATACACTCACCGAAAAATTTGGCTGCCTCCGCTGCCGTCGCAGACGGAACTGCGCGGGACTCCGCATAGCACGTTAGGTAGTCTGTCGCTATTATGATGTATTTGTTGCCGGACTGGGACGTAGGAAATGGGCCAAGAAAGTCCATTCCGATTGTGTGGAACGGGGCACTCGGCGGTTCGTTTGGCTGAAGAAGGCCTGCCGTACGTGTAGGTGGCGTCTTCCGCCGTTGACACTCGCGACAAGTTCTTGTGTACCGACGGACATACTTAGCAAGTTCGGGCCAGTAATACTTTTCCCGAATCCGTGAAAGTGTTCGGCTGTAACCAAGGTGACCAGCCAGTGTAGGATCATCATGGCAAGCTTCCGTGATCTCGCTACGCAGATTTTCCGGCACAACAAGAAGCCACGATTTCTGGCTGCTGTCGAAGTTCTTTTTGTATAGGACGCCGTTCCGAATTCTAAATGTGGGTAAGACACGCAGGAAAACACGAGGTACCATATCGTCGTCTCTTTCAAGATGCGCCATTAGTTGGCCAAGCTCTGGATCATGTCTTTGTCGAACCGCCATATCTGTCGTCCCTGTGTCTCAGGACCTGACAATATATTGCTATTGTATATTACTGTTATGCTTTAATGCGAAAATATTTCTTGCCTCATGAAAGGCATGCACAGTTTTATGCTTGAAAAAACAAAATGAGAAAAATAGGTGAATATATGGCCCACGGCATGACTATAATATTTATTCTCCCGTTACTCAGTCAAATGCGCAAGCCGCTAATCTATGCCGTTTGTTTTGAACATATGTTATTTGTCCCACTAAAATGTGCTCTATCTACTGACGTATTTGTGAACGTTTCAGCAAACACTGGAAAACAAACCTCAAAAATAAGTAACGGAGCTCTACACCGGAGGTAAATCAGAATCTTTCACCAAGTGAAATTGCCAGTGCTGTTCAGTCTGTCTATGGATACACATCTTTCACCTGAACCGGCGGCCACGGCTGAAAAATGATTTCATAGCAATTCTATGTGATCGAAAGAACTGAATCACCGGGCTGATTTGCCATTTTGGTTTTCCATTAGATAAGTTGTGTAATTACAAAACAGAAAACGTAGGAGATATATCGAAATATTTCAGGACGGTGAGGCATCGATTGGAATGTGAAGTACACAAAGCTTTTTTTATAAAGCTTGTGCACCGGAAAATAGAATTTTCTCCTTAATTGTTAAAGTAAGTTTGAATTGTTTCTGGAGTCTCGCAGAGTTGCTATTTCACATACGACTGTAAAATGCTCTTTTTCTGAGGTCTTCACAGGGACTGCTCCCGTATGCGACTCTTGAAAAAAGAAAGTAAGGGCGCTGTATCGTGGCAATCCAATATACATAGAGCGATAAAGAGGACGAGGGAAAACGCTTTCGAGAGCGAGAGTTAAAACAAATTATTAAAACCTGTCTTCACCAGGAATTGAACCTCCATCCTTTAGATCCCCAGCCAAGCGCTTTACCAATTGCGCCACGCCTCGCTTTTTTTTTTCTGACATGGTATTTATTATACAAAAAGGGTTATGTACACAGACTATTTACAATTCATTCAGCCATTGCTGAGATGCACAACAGAATACAACTTTTTAAAAGGCAGGCAAAAATAAGCACCGTGTCACCAGCGGAAACCAATCAGGTTGACAGTCATTTTCATCATAAGTGTCCTTCAGTTTCAGCGTCATTCTGCGAAAATGGAGTCTAGGGGGAACAACAGGTTCAGCGTTGCGATCCGACATGCGTGTCTTCCACAAGCTATGAAGTCCAATAAGGAAAAACATGTCATATATTTCGTAATCACATTGTGTAACAGCAAGATACCGCACACTGTACGAATTTAGAATAAAGTCTTTCTTTGGAGTTCTTTGCAGCACATCCCAAAAAAGAATTGAGTCTTTGAAATTAATGAAACAGTGCTCAATAGTTTCGGGCACATCACACAGACGGCAGTTTACAGAAGATACAAAAATATTTTTTCTATGGAGCCATGTGTTAACAGGTAGAGCTTCGGTGTGTAATTTAAAGAAAAATGTTTTCGTGCAAGGAGAAATCTGCATTTTGCGCACCCTTTCTAACACATCATGACCTTTAAAGCCAAAGTATAAAGAACGATACAGTGGGGGCGGAAAAAGCATTGCTACCAAATCCTTGTATAGTATCTTGCGCGAAACAAAATATAAGTACTCATTCGAGAATCGTACTGTCAAAAACCTTACCGAAGCATAAACTTCCTGCATAAATCCTAGTAACTGCGGGCGATCAGTAAAATCTGAAGAAACCACTAAGTCGGGAAGCAGATTCATGAAATTAACTTGTAGGAATGCTCTAATAATCGGATGTGAACAATCACGAAAAAAGAAGAAACGGGCAACTAACTGCCTTACATACAGATGCACTAAGCCGATCCCCCCTGCACAAACAGGTCTGAATAGGTTATCACGCCGAATCGGTTCAAAATTGGATGACCAAATAAACGTCGCAAATATTCGGTGAAAGCGCTGGATGTAATGCCTAGCACAGTGGAGGACCTGAAGCACATAATAAAGTTTTGTCGCCAAAAATATGTTGCAGGCCTGAGCCCGACCGAATATAATATTGAAAGCCGATAGGGGACAAATGTATTAGCATAACGCTGGACTACTGGAACGCGCTCTTTCCAGTAATTTGGACTTGACTTAAATGCATGCAGTGGAATGCCTAGATATTTAGGTGGCACACATGACCATTCAATTCCTGCATATAGGGGTGGTGTTGAGCCCCACGAACCAAACCAAAGGCCGGAACTCTTGGAGTGATTCATCTGAGCACCAGAAACAACGCCAAATTCTTCTATGCTGAATATAACTTTTTCTATGCTTGGTTTGTCAGTGCAGAAAAACGCAAGATCATCCGCATATGTAAGAACTTTAATCTCATTTCCAAGGAGAGGGAAGCCATGGATAGTACTGTTATGTAAAACGCTCTGACAAAGTGGTTCCAAGTAAAGAGCAAAAAGCAGTGAAGACATCGGACAGCCTTGCTTCACAGAAGAGTTGATTGGTATGGGGTTTGATAGGTGGCCATTTACAATTAGGCGAGTCGAACAATTTCTATAGCAAAGTTGCACCCCCTTCAGTACTACAGAACCAACGTTCGCTCGTTCCAGAAGAGAAAACAGGAAAGAATGACGAACTCGATCAAATGCTTTTGCGAGGTCAACCTGAAGTAAAGCAACCTGATCGCGAGAGCAGGAGCATGATTCTAGGACTGTGCGCGCAATATGTACATTACTTTGTATGGCTCGGCCCCTCAAGCCGCACGTCTGGTGAGGGCCAATGAGAACCGACATTGCGAACTGTAGGCGATTTGATAAAATTTTGGCGAAAATCTTGTAATCCACATTTGCCAGTGTAATTGGTCTATAGCCTTCTACTGACCGTAATTTTTCTTCATCAGTACTCTTTGGAATTAGGACTGTGTGGCATTTTGTAAAAGTCTCGGGAAGGGCTTCTAGATCAAAACTTATCGCGAAGACATCTAGCAGGATAGGAACAAGAACAGTTTTAAAAACTTTGTAAAATTCAGAGAAAATGCCATCAGGACCAGGCGTTTTTGAGAGAGGTAATTGATCAATTGCCACTTCTACCTCTTGCTGCGTGAAAGAGCTACTAATTACAGAACAATCATCTTCTGATAAAGGGCTCACCAGGGATGTGAAACGCGAGATGTTAGAATTTCTTACAGGAGGAGTGGCACTAAACAACATTGAGTAATAATCCACGAATGAGGACGTAACCTCATTCGTACTCGTAACCAATGTGCCATTACGCATAATTCCCGAAATCAGCTTTGCAGTCGCATGATGACGTTCATCAAGCAAAGCTTGCCGCGTCGGCCGTTCGCAGTGCAAAGCACGCTTGACACGAGATCGGATTAAGGCACCCCTGTATCGTTCCGCATCATGCCTTTGTAACTGACTTTTGACACTAGCAATTTCGTCCGTATATGATCCTGGGGATTCACAATCTAGCTCATACAGGTTACACAAGGTTTTGTTAAGTGTCTCCTCCTGATGTTTTCTGTAGAAAGATTTAATTGAGCCAAGTTCAATTGCTATCGCACGTACTTCCTGCTTGAACATTTCCCAAGCGGCGAACAATGGTAGATTTCTGGAAAAACATGATTGGAGCTGTGAGCGCACACGAATGATAAATTCTTGATCGTTTACCAGCGATGAGTTTAACTTCCAAAGTTCCCACTGCGGCCTAAACTTTGAATGGTCATTGCCGCCGAGCCGGGCTACTACCATGCTATGATCGGAAAATGAAACCGGTATAGTTTCGCAAACAAGCCAGCGGGAAACTAATGTACAAGATGCATAGATCCGGTCTAGACGAGCGTGAGAACGCCCCTGAATGTGGGTGAATGATCTAAAAGCACGGCAGGATGCCCCTGTATCAACCAGTCCCGCATCTTCTGTAACACGGAACAAAAGTTCCCCACTCCTGTCACTGCGTGCGTCTGGACTAGAACGATCTATGGGGTTGCAAACACAGTTGAAGTCACCCATTAGCACAAGATGTCGGTCACAGTCAAGTAAGCTGGCTATGTGTTCAAAAAAACTTATGCGCTGTGTCACAGTGTTAAAAGCATAAACATTAATTATCCGCCATGGCTTCCTAAAGAGTAGAAGATCGCAACATATCAACCGACCCTCGGCGTCGATATTATAAGTTAGGCCAGTACAAGGCAGCGTCTTTCGCAGAAACAGAAAACAACCTGCCGACAAGCCCACAGCATGCGCAACAATGACATTAAAACCTGACAAAAAGGGCTGTAACGCCCTCTCGGTTTCCTCCTCTCTCTCTATCTTCGTCTCTTGGACTGCCACAATATCTAGACGCCTGCTGTGCAAAAGTCGGCGAAGTTGCATCTGTCTCTGGCGAGACCTAAGACCCCGTACATTGAGAGTTGCAAGCACTATCTCTTCAGAGACCGCCATGGTGACAGCACATAGTTTTGTTTACAATTCCATTTGCCTCTCGGAAGACGGCGAAGCCGCCTCCGAACCACCGCCAGGCCTCCTCGACCGCGAACGCCGGCACTTCCCTTTGTGCTTCGACGCTCGACCGCGACGACGATGCTTGTTGCCAGCTTGATCGTCCTCCTCACTGGACTCGGAGGCACATGATGCACGGCGTTTAAAGACCGGCTAGTCGGCAGCCGCGAGCCCGTCAGCCACAGGAACTTGGCTCTAGCTGGTCTGGACATTGTTGCACAGCAACAGCCACAGGGGTCACAATATCCGCGGTGACATCCGCTGGGTGTTCGGGAACGATTGGTGGATCGTCTGCGGTTGGCTCCTTGCCCGAAGCTTGACACGACATCTCGTCCAAGGCCTGAGACGCTGAGTTGTTCTCATTGCCCTCGGACGCATGAGCAGTATTTTGTTCCTCAGTATTCTGTGGAGTAGCACTTGAGGACTCGGCCACAACGCTGACAGGAAGGTCGCCAGACGCATCAATTATCTCAGACGCGTCCATGATGTGCTCCCGTAATGCTTCGTCAGGAGGCCGTACTCGGTGCCGAAGCTTGTCCGCGTATGTAACCACACACTCCTCTGCTGTGTGGCCGAAACGCCGGCAATCTTCGCAACGCGGCGTACGGCAGTGCCGACGAATGTGTCCTACACGGTTGCAGCGGAGACAGAGAGGTGGTCGGCCAGGTATCAGAACGAGGCTCTGCACTCTACACACAGTTAGCTGATGTGGAACGTCACCAACGCTAACCCCTTCGGCAAGAGTCAAAGTCATATCCCGGCTGAGTGTCTTCATCTGTTTTATGTCGGCAACTTTCCAGTTTTCCCTCGAAGTCGAGGTAAGTTTGCCATAACCTTGTAGAGCCTCACGTATAAAGGAGTCGTCCACGCGTTCAGGGAGCCAGAGAAGTTTCGCCTTTATCTCCTTCGGTTCTGGATCCACAACAACACAGCGACGGTTCTTAACTAATAAATCTCCACATGAGACTAGTTTTGCTTTAGAGTGTGCCGATTTACATGTAACCATCCAGACATGCGACATTTGAAATTGTCCGATAGAGCTTATTTCTTCCAAATCCACCACGTTCCGAAGGGCGTCTCTGAAGTCTTGGGCACGGTAGGGGCGACCGGCGAGGTCAGCATGTAGAAAAACAGAATCGACGACAAGCTTACCAGTTGGGAAACGGGGAAGGACAACACGGTAATCATTACTGCTGGCATTAACCTGAGCAGTACCTCGGCCTGAGGCCGATTGAACCTTTGTAGCGGAGAGCATCGTGAAACGCTGCCCGCGCCGCTACCGCGCGCCACCACTCTCCCGCCACGCCTCGCTTTTCTTTTTCTACATAGTATTTACTACATGTGGTTCTGTATAGAAAGGGTTATCTACACAGATATATATACAAAGCACTCAGCCATTGCTGAGCTGCGCACAGAAAACAGATGTAAAAGTCAGGCAAAGATAAACACCGTGTCAACAGCGGAAACCAGTCAGGTTGAAAGTAATTTTTTTTTTCAGAAATATCCTTAAGTTGCAGCATCTTTCTGCTAAAGTGAAGTCTAGGTGGAACAACAGGCTCAGTGTTGTGATCCAACATGCGTGTCTTCCACAAGCTATGAAGTCCAATAAGGAAAAACATGTCATATATTTCGTAATCACATTGTGTAACAGCAAGATACCGCACACTGTACGAATTTAGAACAAAGTCTTTCTTTAGAGTTGTTTGAAGTACGTCCCAAAAGAGAATTGCGTCTTTGCAATTAATGAAACAGTGTTCAATTGTTTCAGGCACATCATACAGACGGCAGTTTACAGAAGATACAAAAATATTTTTCCTATGGAGTCATGTGTTAGCAGGTAGAGATTCCGTGTGTAATTTAAAGAAACGTGATTTCGTGCAAGGAGATATCTGCATTTTGCGCAACTTCTTTAGCATATCATGACCCATAAGACCAAAACAACGACACAGTGGCGGCGGAAAAAGCATTGCTATCATTTCCTTGTACTAGACTCTTGAGCGAAACAGAAAATAAGCACTCCTTCGAGAACCATTCTGTCAAAAACCGCACCAAAGCATAAAGTTCCTGCATAAATCCTAGTAAATGTGGGCGGTCAGTAAAATCTTAAAAAATCACTGAGTTGGGAAGCCAATTCACGAAATTATATTGCAGGAATGCTGTAATAATTGGATGTGAACAGTCACGAAAAAAGAAGAAACGAGAAACTAACTGCCTCACATACAGGTGCACTAAGCCGAGCCCCCCTGCACAAATAGGTCTGAATAGGTTATCACGTTAAATCGGTTCAAAATTTGGAGACCAAATAAACGTCGATAATATTCGATGAAAGCGCTGGATGTAAAGTCTAGCACAGTGGAGGTAACACATTTTTGTCACCAGAAACATGTTGCAGGCCTGAGCCTGACCGAAGATTGAAAGCCGATAGGGAACAAATGTTTTAGCATAACGCTGGACGACTGGAACTCGCTCTTTCCAGTAATTTGCACTTGACGTAATTTCATGCAGTGAAACGCTCAGATATTTAGGGGGCACATATAACCATTTCCCTCCTGCTTATAAGGGCGGTGTTGAACCCCACGAGCCAAACCAAAGGCCAGAACACTTGGAGTGATTCATCTGAGCACCAGAAACAATGCCAAATTGTTCTATGCTGGATATAACTTTTTCTATTCTTGATTTGTCAGTGCAGAGAAACGCAAGATCATCCGCACGTGTAAGCACTTTAACCTCATTTCCAAGGAAAGGGAAGCCATAGATACTCAGTTCAGTTCAGGCGTTCAGTCGTGTCCGACTCTTCGTGACCCTATGGACCATGTCACGCCACGCTTTCCGGTCTCTCACTATCTTCTTAACATCACATAGCTTCATCTGCAATGCCTCGAGAATGCCATCTAACCATCGCGTTCGCTGCCTACCCCTTCTCCGGCGACCCTCAACCTTTCCCAACATCAAATCTTTCTCCAGTGACTCCTCTCTTCTCATCAGATGACCAAAGTAGCTGAGCTTTAATTTTAGAATTTGACCCTCCAATGAGCAGTCAGGGTTTATGGTCGACAATATCGACTGATTTGATCTTCTGGCAGTCCAAGGAACTCTTAAGAGTCTTCGCCAGCACCACAATTCAAACGCGTCAATTCTTCGGCGGTCAGCCTTTTTCACAGTCCAACTCTCGCATCCATACATCACAACTGGAAAGACCATAGCACGGGTTATACGGATCTTGGTTGGTAGACTAATGTCTCTGCTCTTTACTAGGCGGTCAAGGCTAACCATTGCTCTCTTTCCCAGAAGCAGGCGTCTCCTAATTTCATGGCTGCAGTCTCCTTCCGAGGTAATCTTGGCGCCCAAGAACAGAAAATCTGTCACAGCTTCCACTTCTTGTCCATTGATGCTCCAGGACTTGATAGGGCAAGACGCCATGATCTTCGTCTTTTTAATGTTCAGTTTAAGCCCAAACTTCTCACTCTCTTCTTGTACGCGCATCACAAGTCTCTTGAGTTCCACTTCACTTTCTGCCATTAAAGTGGTATCATCCGCATATCTAAGGTTGTTGATACGTTTTCCAGCAATCTTCACTCCAGCTGAAGACTCGTCCAGACCGGCCTTCCTCATGATGCACTCTGCATATAGGATACTACTACTACTATTACGTAAAACACTCAGATAAAGTGGCTCCAAGTAAAGAGTGAAAAGCAGCGGAGACATCGGACAGGCTTGCTTCACAGAAGAGTTGATTGGTACGTGGCTTGATAGGGGGCCATTTACAATGCGGCGAGTCGAACAATTCCTATAGCAAAGTTGCACCCCCTTCAGTACTATAGAATCAACATTCGCTCGCTCCATTAGAGAAAAAGGCAATGAATAAAGAACTCGATGAAATGCTTCTGCGAGGTCGACCTAAGTAAAGCAACCTGATCATGAGAGCAGGAGCACTATTCGAGGATTGTGCGCGCAAGGTGTATATTACTTTGAACGGCCCCTCAATCCGCACGTCTGGTGAGGGTCAATGAGAAACGACATTGCGAACTGTAGGCAATTTGATAAACTTTTGGCGAACATCTTGTAATCCACATTTGCAAATGTGATTGGTTATAGCCTTACACTGAGCGTGATTTTCCTTCACCGGTACTCTCTGGAATGAAGACTGTGTGACATTTTGTAAAAAACTAGGAAATGGTTTCTGCATCAAAAATAATCACGAACACATCTAGAAGGATACGAGCAAGAACAGTTCTAAAAGATTTGTAAAATTCAGAGGAAATGTTATCAGAACCAGGCGTTTTTGAGAAAAATGAGTGATCAATTGCCACTTCTACCTCCTGCTGCGTGAGAGCTACTAATTACAGAACGATCATCTTCTGATAAAAAGGTCACCAGGGATGTGAAACGCGAGATGTCAGAATTTCTCACAGGAGGAGTGGCACTAAACAACATCGAGTAATAATCCACAAATACGGACGTAACCTCATTCGTACTCGTAACCAATGTGCCATTATGCATTAATCCAAGAATAAGCTTTGCAGTCGCATGATGACGTTCATTAAGCAAAGCTTGCCGCGTCGGGCGTTCGCAGTGCAATGCACGCTTCACACGAGATCGAATTAGGCACCCCTGTATTTATCCGCATCATGCCTTTGTAATTCACTTTTGATACTAGCAATTTCGTTCGTATATAAACCAGGGGATTCACATTCTAGTTTATACTGGTTGCACAAGCTTTTGTTAAGTGCGTGATTCTGATGTTTCTTACAGAAAGATTTAATTGAGACAAGTTCAATTGCTATCGCACGTACTTCCTGCTTGAACATTTCCCAAGCGGCAAATAAGGGTAGACTTTCGGAAAAACATGATTGGAGCTGTTAGCGTACAAGAATAATAAATTTTTGGTCATTTATCAGCGATGAGTTTAACTTCCAAAGTTCTCACTGCGGCCTAAACTTTGAATGGTCATTGTCGCCGAGCCGGGCCACCACCATGCAATGGTCAGAAAACGAAACCGGTATTGTTTCACATACAAACCCGAGGGAAACTAATGCACAACATGCATAAATCCGGTCTAGATGATCGTGACAATGCCCCAGAAAGTGGATGCATGATCTAGGAGCATGGCAGGACATTCCTGTAGCAACTAGTCCTGCATCTTCTGTAACATACCACAGAAGCTCACCCCTCCTGTCACTGCGTGCTTATGGTCTAGAACGATCTTTGGGGTTGCAAATGCAGTTGAAGTCGCCCATTAGCACAATATGTCGGTCACAGTTCAGTAAGCTGGCTATGCGTTTAAAGAAACTTATGCACTGAGCCACAGTATTAAAAGACTAAATGTTAATTATCCGCCATGGCTTCCTAAAGAGTAGAATATCGAAACATACCAACCGGCCCTCGGCGTCGATGTTATAAGTTAGGCCAGAACAAGGCAGCGCCTTTCGCAGAAGCAGAAAACAACCTGTCGACAAGCCCACAGCATGCGCGACAATGACACTAAATCTGCCAAGAAGGGCTGTAGCGCCCTCTCGATCTCCTCATCTCCTCCTCGCTCTCTATCTTCGTCTTTTGGACTGCCACAATATCTAGACGCTTGCTGTGCAAAAGTCCGCGAAGTTGCATCTGTCGCTGGCGAGACCTGAGACCCCGTATATTGAGGGTTGCAAACACCATCTTTTCAGAAACCGCCATAATGAAAGCACATAGTTTTGCCTACAATTCCATTTGCCTGTCGGAAGACGGTGAAGCTGCCTCCGAACCAGTGCCAGGCCTCCTCGACTGCGAACGCCGGTACTTTCATTTGGGCTTCGATGCTCGACCGTGGCGGCGATGCTTGTTGCCAGCTTGATCGTCCTCCTCGCTGGATTCGAAGGCGCATGAGGCACGGAGTTTTAAGACTGGCTCATCGGCAGCAGTGAGCCCTTCAGCCACAGGAACCGGGCACTGGTCTGGACATTGCTGCACAGCAACGCTACAGGGGTCAAACTATCCGCGGAGGCACTCGCTGGGTGTTCGCGAAAGAGTGGTGGCTCGTCGGCGGTTGGCTCTCTGTCAGAAGCTTGACACGACACCTCGTCCAAGGCCTAAAACGCTGCGTTGTTCACATTACCCTCAGACGTATTAGCAGTATTTTTTTAGGAGGGTTACGTAAGGACTCAGCCACAACGGTGGCAGGAAGGTCGCGAGATGCATCAATTATATCAGAGGCATCCATGATGTGCTCCCGTAATGCGTCGCCAGGAAGCCGGACTCGATGCCGAAGCTTGTACGCGTATGAAACCACACTCTCCTCCACTGTGTGTCGGGACCTCCTCTCAACTGTGGGCGATTGTAACACCCACAGTCGAATCTGGGAGTACCGCCGTGAAGAGAAACGGGGACGCAAGTTGGCGGAGCTTGCGTCTACGTTGGGCCTCACTCTTCACACAGACCCCGTCCACCCAACACGTATAGGTAACTCCGTGACTCGGGATACGTGTCCGGATTTAACCTTTACCCGTAACATTCAGTATGCTGACTGGGTCAACACTGAGGAAACCCTCGGTAGCGACCACTGTATACTAAACACTACGATTCGGACCAGACCATTAGCAAAACCTACAACACAGGCTCGATTCCCAGACTGGTCTAAATTTAGGAAAAATTACGACACAGCTACATTTATACTCGAGCAAGGCTACCAGTCATGGTCCGAACAATTGGTTTCTAGCCTTCGCTCCACCGAAACCAAAATTCAGCTTTCCGAGGCGGTATCAGACGTGAATATATCCACCTCCTCCACCTCTGGGAAGCGCGGCATTGCCTTGTCTGCCGGTGGCGCCGACAAAAGCATAACCGTAAACTTAAGGCTCGAATTTGAGCTCACCCAGCAGGCGGCCGAGTATGCGGCCCAGCTCGCAGACGCCAGCCGGGTGGATCGTTGCAACACGGCGGCGCGGGAGATGTCCAGCAGGAACACCTGGCGGCTCTTCCGCGCTCTTATCGACCTAACGCAGACACACACAGAAACTCAGAAACATCTACAACGTGCCATACACAGCTTTCAGGGCAACACAACTCAGCTAGCGCACAAGTTGCGGGACCAATTCCTGTGCACTACCCAGGACCCCTGCGGACCGGCGCACTCTTATGCAGGTTCGGAGAACGCTGAGCTAGATCAGCCGTTCTAGCTCCACGATCTACGGGCGGCCCTGGCGAAAATGAAATGTGGCACAGCCCCGGGTCGGGACAAAATTACAGTCAAGTTACTAGATAACTTACCCGACCCGGCCTACCAGTCCTTATTGCAGTACATCAATTCAATTTGGCTTGGGGACGCGCCACTGCCCATCGTTTGGAAGGCTACTCTGCTCAATTTCATCCCAAAAGCTGGCAAGGCTATCGACACGGACAACCTTCGCCCCATCTCTCTAACCTCGTGTGTGGGCAAACTAATGCAGACGATGGTGCGTGACAGGTTGTCCGAGTTCATGGAAAATCAACACATATTCGCAGACTCCATGTTCGGATTTCGCCCGTACAGGTCCGTACAGGATGTTTTGCTACAACGTAATCGGGACGTTCTTGACCCGGTCGAATGCCCTCACAACGACAGGGTCATACTCGCCTTAGACTTGAAAGGAGCATTCGACAACGTTACTCATGAGATAATACTCATCTTTCACAAACCGGTTGCGGACGCAACACGTTCAGATACATTCGGCAATTTTTGACAGATCGCCAATCCTACATTAAAATCCAGGACACCGAATATGGCCCGTTCCAACTTGGAACCAGAGGAACACCACATGGTGCAGTGCTGTCTCCTCTCTTATTAAATCTGGCTATGATGCACCTGCCGGCCCAGTTGAGTGCTGTCACTGGTGTGCAGCATGCGCTGTATACCGATGACATCACCCTGTGGGCCACGCAAGGTTCTCTTGGAGATATTGAGGCCAACCTGCAGCAAGCGGCAACCATAGTGGACCGTTATGCTCGCCGCTGCGGCCTTCATTGTTCCCCTCAAAAATCTGAATTTGTACACATACGCCCCTCACCAAAGTGTAGGGCCAAAATTGAGCTTTTTTTTAGAGGCAGGATCAATTCCTGAATGAACAGAAGTCCGGGCACTGGGGCGTTTCATTCATCAACATAGACGGTCGGACACACTATCTTGGCGAAACTCCGTAAGGTGGGGGGACAAGGTGGGCCGCATGGTCCACCGGGTTTCTAACAAACGTGGGGGGTTGCGGTGCAAAGACGCCTTGCGGCTGGCGCATGCATTCGTGACCAGTCGAATCTTGTATTCGACTCCTTACCTCCACCTTCGGAAACAAGATGAGGATGCACTCGAAGTCGTCCTGCGCAAAATTTTTAAGAGAGCCCTCGATCTCTCCGTGAACATCTCCAACCAGCGTCTACTGGGCCTGGGTATGATGAATACGTTCCGGGAGATCCAAGAGGCTCACTTAACCAACCAATACGGGTCGCCGCCTACTTGCCCGGCTACACATCTAACATACCGCCCTTATGGAAGATCGTGTACGCCTCCCTTTCGAGTGGAGATGCGCCCTCCACGTACGCCCTCTTCCTAAAAACATGACACGTGAAGACAACAATGGCCGGCACCTGGCGCGGGTGGAAACCCTGGGCCGCAATTATGGGTCGAAACCCGGCATTTACTACGTGGACGCCTCCGCCCCCCACCATGGGGTATGGTACACGGCCGCAGTGGTCCACCAGTCCAAAACTGTTAACGGCTTAAATTTCGCGCCCGTGACATAACCCACGCGGAGGAGGTCGCCATTGCGCTGGCAGCTACTCCCACTGATTCTAAAACAATTATCTCCGACTTGCGAGGGGCCTGTCGGAACGTCGAGCAAGGCTGGGCGCCATACTTAGCCTACCGACTACCTCAAAATTGCACCTATACCGGGGACCCCGCTTACCGGAAAATAGTATGGGCTCCTGCTCATATGGGTCTCGAGGGGAATAGGCAGCCGACGTCGCCGCCCGCGCGCTCTCTTTCCGGGCTTCCCATCTCAACCCCCTAGATCAGGATCTCGAATTCGAACCCGCGTATTCTTTTAAAGACATTGTTCTTTACTATCAATCTTGTCATAGCCTTTACCCTCGCCCGAGTAAAGGTCTATCTAAGACAGAGGAGCGGCTTCTACTCCGTCTGTATACCAACACCCTGCTGTGCCCGGCAGCACTGAAACATTTTAATCCCTCATTCACGGGCAGCTTTCCGCACTGTGCGGAGAAGTCTTCGGACATCTACCACATGGTGTGGGCTTGCCCATCTAACCCAGCCGTTCCTCCTCACCCCAACCCCACTCGGGAGGACTTGGAGGCGACCCTGCTCGGCTGCTATGACCTGCAGGCCCAAAAGGCCTTGGTCGAGCGCGCCCGGCAGCGGCCGACGCCACTGGGACCCCACCTAGTATCTGTAAGGGCTGGCTATTCAATGATACGGCCCACGCATACACCCACCCCTTTTAAATCAATAAGCGTTTGTCACCACCACCACCACCACCGTGTGGCCGAAACGCCGCCAATCTTCGCAACGTGGTATACGGCAGTGCCGACGAATGTGTCTTACGCGGTTGCAGCGGAGGCAGAGAGATGGTCGGCCAGGTATCAGAACGAGGCTCTGCACTTTACACACAGTTAGCTGATGTGGAACGTCACCAACGCTAACCCCTTCGGCAAGAGTCAAAGTCATATCCCGGCTGAGTGTCTTCATCTGTTTCATGTCGGCAACTTTCCAGTTTTCCCTCGAAGTCGAGGTGAGTTTGCCATAACCTTGTAGAGCCTCACGTATAAAGGAGTCGTCCAAGCGTTCAGGGAGCCAGAGAAATTTCACCTTTACCTCCTTCGGTTCCAGATCCACAACAATACAGCGACGGTTCATAATCAATAAATTTCCACATGCGACTAGTTTTCCTTTATACTGCGCTGATTTGCATATGACCATCCTGACATGCGACCTTTGAAACTGTCCGATAGAGCTCATTTTCTGCAAATCCACCACGCTCTGAAGGGTTGTCTCTGAAGTCTTGGGCACGATAGGGGCAGCATGTAGAAAACGTCGACGACAAGCTTACCAGTTGGGAAACGGGGAAGGACAACACGGTAATCCTTACCGCTGGCATTAACCTGTGCATCACCTCGGCCAGTTGTTGTTGTGGCTGTAGGAAGAAGGAAAAGAAAATGCACGGGCCTGCTACTGGCTCTGTAGCTGAGCCACCTCCGCTGCCCGATTTATTTATAGGAAGGGAAAGGCGCGGTAACTGTCTCACTTCATTTCTGTGGACACCGCAACCGCGCCGTAAGGGAAGGGAGGAAGATGGGAGTGAAAGTGGAAGGAGAGAAAGAGGAGCCGTAGTGGAGGGCTACGGAGCAATTTTGACCACCTGGGGATCTTTAACGTGCGCTGACATCGCACAGCACACGGACGCCTCTTCGTTTCGCCTCCATCGAAACGCAGCCGCTGAGGTCGGGTTCGAACCCGGCTACTCCGGCACAGTGGTCGGGCGTCTTACCACTGCACCACCCCGGCGGGGCCCTCCGCTGCCTCTTGCGGACATAAGAGAAAATAGAGAAGAAAAGAAAAAGAAAAGAGAGTGAAAGACACGCGCCGCAACAACAGATCTCCCACATAAGCAGTGGCGGGTACAATGACGGCCTACAACAGATAAAGATCGGTGGCTGGCTAGCCTCTGCTGCCAGCGGCCTTCACCTACCTTCCCAGCCATGTAGGGCCAGAAGCTGCCATCCTTCCTACATCGGGCAGAGACCGATAGAACCTTTGTAGCGGAGAGCATCATGAAACGCTACCACACGGTATGACGTCTTCATTGCCCCGCATCATGCAACGTTCTTCATAACTCCCCTTTGCTACCGTGTAGAAAGCGATTCCGCGAGTGACAGACATTGCGCCTTTTCTTTCCTATAATCGAATTATTGAACGCTGGTGAACTTTGATGCTTTCAATGACGTGCTGGCTGTGTTTGACAAGGGCCGCGCGATGTCCTGTCACGACAGGTGATGAGTTCACCAGATGATTCATGCATATGCAAAGCTAATCCCCACCGGGCGTCCGATCCAGGAGTCCATGCGGCGCATTTCATTAGGCACTTACTCGAACACCCTATCACACAGCAAACAGAAGACCCATATGTCTAGGAGGCGTTAGTACAGCAGGCATCAGTGGCGTTTGAAATTGATTTGCACGATAGAAAAGGCTCTGTCACAATTCTCCGCGGACAGAAATGATTGATTTATAGGAAGGGAAAGGCGCGGTAACTGTCTCACTTGTTTACTGTGGTCACCTCAACCGCGCCGTAAGGGAAGGGAGGAAGGTGGGAGTGAAAGTGGAAAGAGTGAAAGAGGAGCCGTAGTGGAGGGCTGCGGAGTATTTTCGACCCCCTGGGGATCTTTAACGTGCGCTGACATCGCACAGCACACGGACGCCACTTCGTTTCGCCTCCATCGAAACGCAGCCGCCGAGGTCGGGTTCGAACCCGGGAACTCCGGCACAGTAGTACATGTACGACGCCGTAAAGGAAGAGGGTAAGGTGGGAACGAAAGAAGAGAGTCAGATAGAAGTGCCGTAGAGGAAGGCTACGATCCACCGCGCTATAATGGCTTTCGCCTAATCGCAATTTAGTGTTCCAAAGTGCTTGGTTGGTTGGTTCATAGGAAGGGAAAGGCGCAGTATCTGTCACACTTGCTCTGTGGACACCTGAACCGCGCCGCAAGGGAAGGGATGAAGGTGGGAGTGAAAGTGGATAGAGAGAAAGGGGGGCCGTAGTGGAGGGCTACGGAGTAAAGGGCCCTCTAGAATTTTTATTGCAAAAGCAATACTATACAACAGCCAAATCGAGACCTCGGGTGGCCGCATCTACGCCGTGAAGAGGCAGCTATACCTTGAAGAACGTAGCTACGGTCTCCTCATAAAAAATCAGCCTGCCATGACATTTGAATTCACGTTACCCCTATGCCACTCAGGCAGCTCCTGCCTGAGTTGGCAGGAGCTGCCAACTCAGGTCGCTCTTTTCATATGGAAGGGTGATATCAGAATCAGCCTGCCAAACCGTTTGCATTGCTGTTACCTCTACGACACGCAGACAAGTCCATACGACGGCTTGGTTGAAGGGTGACTTTATATGCGGGCTGGTAGCTGACGTCGTCGCGTCATACCCTTAAAGGATTAGCTTAAGTGTTCCAAATAATGTAGCACCTTACACTGATAGGACGTGATAGGGGAATAATGCAGCAGGCAGAATAAGCTTCCGCCGTTGCTTTCGCAATTCAACTATGGTTGACCAGAGCTAAACTGCAATATCTTTTTTTTTTTTTTTTTTTGCGGAGGTCAAGCGGCGCCTTCCTTATGTTTTCTGGCGCGCATGAGCAAACCTTCACTTACTAACACCCGGCCTTATCGATCTCATCACCTGGCTGTGAAAGCTGCTTTCAACAGCGTGGACGCATGACTTCGAAATGGCATGTGGTCGCAGTATCTGTTTTTACATTTTTCGAGTAAGCAAACCTGAGCAAGGGCTTTGCTGTCCGCGGATCGTAGGTCCTTCACGCGTAATCCTTCAAAAACGTGAACCTCAGGTTCAAAAAGCGCAGTTCATTGCCCAGCTGGAGTTACAACGTGAAGTCAAGAATCATTGCGCTTTCCTCTAAAACTTCTCGTACATCATAGTGAATACAAGGCGCCACATTTGCTTCGACAACGACAAAGTAATCATCCACAAAACGGAACACGAGCTCAGTTATGTCTCTTAGTTGGACCTGTATGCGGAGGTCAACTTTTCCGAGAAAAATGTCGCTCAAACAGGGCCCCACACATCATCCGCTTTTTAACTTGACGAGTTTACTGTAGAGAGAATTGGTGACGAAATGGCATGGTGAAACTGCGCCAATACCAGGTTATAGAATTGAAGTTAGAAGCTTGTGTAATGGTATTGCTTATTTACTTCTTTTGGCCCTGTTCCTTATCACAAATTATTTAGTTCCACATGAATCATTACCCAACATGCTTTTGAACAGTGTGGTGTCAATTGTTCGGACTAAAGCCTGCTGTGGACGCAAGCCGCATAAAATGTAGGTTGAAGACAAATAGAGACAATGCTACATTTCCCCGCATGCCTGTCATTGCTTCATCCATCTGAACGCAATTCCATCTGAACGGAATTTTTGATGTTTGTATCGGGCACGCTACACCCTGTAGCTTTCTTCCAGACCGACATTTTAGCCTAAAGAATCCAAATTAAAGTTAAACTCAAAATAAGTACCCGCTAAATGTTTACTGTTGACAGTAACGTGTTCTCTTGCATCATGATTAACTTAAACTGCACATTCTGTTACTTCGGCAAAGCTTCGCAAAGAGAAGTGCGCACAGTAGCTAAGCGGGCGAGTTGGCAATACACAGTTAAAAATAAAACAGCGCGAAACACGCAGACGAAAAAAAAGAAAGAAAAACACACCACAAGTGCTATTTCAGCGCTTTTGGTGTATGTTTCTCTTCTTTCGTCTGCGTGTTTCGCGCTGTTTTATTTGTAGAATTGGGTAGTTTAATCGATCACGAGGATGGGAAAGGTTGCTAGCATTAGGTAACGATTTCCTTGGTAATCACAAAAATTTTATTCTATGAAAAAGTCACACGAGGCCTCAAGCAAAGTTGACACATGAAGGTATAAATCTTTACGTTATAGATCAGCAGAAATAGGCAGCACAATTGCTACTTGCGAGGCTTAGGATATTTTTATATATTTATTTATTTATTTTCACATACTGCAGCTCTATGATGACACAACACGAAATCCACACGAAAAAGTCGCATTCCATTTTTTTTGTGGCGTTTGCCGAGCCTGACGACGACAAAAGTCTTTGTGAAGAGTAAATAACCATGTTGAACAAAGACATTGAGTTGTAGAGTTATAAATCTTTTTCTCACAGATGAGTTGAAATAAGCAGGACAAACGCTACTTGCGTTGCTTATAGTATTGCTGTGCTGACACGATACGAACTCCATATGAAAATGTCGCGCTCCATCTTTTTTTCAGAGTTTGCAAAGCAGGAGAGCGATGGAATCTCTTGCGGACAGTAAACGGTCATGTTGAACGAAAAGGACTCCATAAGGGTGGATATGCGGTACCAAGCACACGGTGTGTTGGTGTTGGTGGTGGTGGTGTGACGGTAGGAAGGAGGAAAAGAAATGCACGGGCCTGCTACTGACTCTGTAGCTGCACAGCCTCCGCCGGTAGTACTCAAACATTTCGACCCTTCCTTTTCTGGCCTCTGCCCTTTCTGTAAAGAGGTGGCTGACACCTTTCACATGGTCTGGGCATGCGAGCTAAATCCTTCTCTTTTACCTATAACCCCTTCCCCAACCCGAGAGTACTGGGAGGCGGCCCTGCTCGGCTGCCTGGATCTAGCGGCACAACAAGGGCTGGTCCAGCGAGCTCGTGTGGCGGCCCAGACTAATGGAGTCCCGGAATAAGGGACTCCACCAAGTATAGTAAGGGGAGCGACCCACTAGGGGTGGCTCTCCAAGCAACCTCTCCCTTTGCAATAAATTCGTTCCACCACCACCCCCTCGTGTGGACAGAAAGGAAAATAAAGAAGAAAGAAAAAGAAGATGGACAGAAAGACGCGCGTCGCAACAGCCGTCGTTCGCCACAGTAGCGGTGGCAGATTCGGCACCAAATCCCTGCATATACAATGGTTGTGGCCAATTCCCATAGATGCAAATCCCCACCGCAATTAAGCGGCATTGACCTACCAGTCCCAGCCCCGTAGGGCCAGGAGCAGCCACCCCGTCCCCATCCCTACACTGTGTGAGAGCACGTTCTGAAATGTGACCTGCTGATAGGAAAACCATCGACTTGACAGCTCGTGTCAAGTCGATGGTTTTCCTATCAGCAGGTCACGCCGCTTGTGAGTCAGTCATTACGTGAAGCTCTCGATTGGTCGCGTCTCCGTAGGTAATGGCCCTCACGATCGCCGCCACTTCCGATTCTGTGATAGTACAATGCGGGATGGACATGCTGGAGACTTCTGTGTAAAGAGCCCACGACCACGGCTGCTGCTGCGTTCGATGTATGCTCGTATAGAGCGGCACCCACATAGACAGTTTTCGAACTGCGTTCCACTGCACGGCTAAGGTAATTCACTCGGGCGGGTTTTCTGCCTTCGTTGTGGACTGGAGACATGTTATTTGGGAGCGGGGCGACATACACTCTTGCCCGGTATGAAACAGGAATTTTAGTCGTTGAATGGATGGTTTGTAGGTCCGAAGGAGAGCCAACGCGCTCGAGAATGAGCCGGCCTGTCTCAGCTGACAGAGGCGTTCCCCCTGGGACAGGAGGACAGCCTCTTGAATCTCTTGAAATGTGTTGTGCAGTCCAAAAGCTTCCAATTTGACATTGGAGGTGTATGGTGGGAGGCCTAACGCGTTATTGTAAGCTGCACGTATCATCGCCTTTACTTTGTTGAGATCTCTTCGGAGCAGGGTGAGGTAAGGTAGTTCATAGGAGAGGCGACTGATAACCAGCGCCTACCCCAGATGGATCGTGTCTTTTTCCCGCATGCCTTTTCGGTTTCTGGCCACCCGGCAGACCATTTTAGAGATCCGCTGTGTTATAGTCTTGAGGAGGTGATAACCAGCACCTGCACCAGATGGATCGTATCTTTTTCCCGCATACCTTGTCTGTTTCTGGCCACCCGGCGGCTCATTTTAGAGATCTGCTGTGTTGTAGTCTTAAGGAGGTGGAGCACGTAATCTATTTTTCTATCGCTTTGGAGCCATAGACCCATGATCCGGATGAGTGGCACTTCCCGGATTGGGACCCCATGCAGGAGGATGCTAAGATTGCCTGGTGATGTATAGTGGTATCCATGCATACGGATGACTTCAGATTTACCGGGGGGGGGGGGGGGGGTTGCTGCTGCTTGAAGTGTTTCTTCTGAGCTAGAGAGCCGGTGGTTGTCCAGATCGCAATGTCATCAGCGGACAGTGTGTATCCGATGTCCGGGACCTGTTGCAGATCCCATGCAATTCTAATCATGGCGATGTTGAAGAGGAGCGGGGAGATGACCGATCCCTGTGGCGTGCCTTTGTTTGCCATTTCTTGAAGATCCGATCTCATGTCACCCATTCCTATCGTTGCCGTTCGGTTGGACAAAAAATTGTTGACGTATCGGAAGGTGCGTTCGCCGCAGTTTAGATTATTGAGCTCGGATAGGATTGCCTCGTGAGACACGTTATCAAACGCGCCTTTTAGATCTAGCGCCATAATGAGGTGCTCGCCTCCTCTCGGAATGTTAAAAAGTATCTCCTCCTTGAGGAGAAGAAAAGCGTCTTGAGTGGACAGGCCCGATCTGAAGCCGATCATGGAGGAATGGAAGAGGCCGTTATCTTCTATGTAGTGTTGAAGTCTCGTCTGGATGACTCGCTCGTAGAGCTTGCCCAGGCACGAGGTGAGTGATATGGGTCGTAGCGTTTCGACCGCCGGCTTCTTGCCCGGTTTTGGAATTACGATTATCTCCGAGCGCTTCCACTCAGAGGGAATTTCATTCTTCTCCCACAGCGAGTCGTTCAAATACTTGGTGAGGTCGCTGATTTGTGCCTTGCTGAAGTTGCGGATCATGGCATTGCGGATCTTGTCCGTTCCCGCCGCCGTGTTGCGGGTGCACGATCGAACTGCAGCAACACCTCGGCTTCAGAAATGGGAACATCGAGTGCCGGATTTTCCTCGCTCTGGAAGGTCAAAGAGCAAGGAGGAGCTGGGCTGCGTGCCGATATATTTTTCCTTAGGAGCCTGAGGCAGCCTGGCGTCGTCCCCTGGAAAAAGGTGAGCAATACGCTTCAGGGTCCGTGTAGATGCGGATTTTGATTTAGAGGGGTCAATGAGGTTCCGCAGGATTGTCCACGTACGGGACGTTCCCAGCGTTCCTCTCAATGACTCGCAAAACTGTTGCCAATTTTGTTGTGCTAGGTTGGTGGCGCATGTCTAGGCGTCCACCGTGACCTGCGCAATCCGCAGACGGAGAAGTCTATTTAGGCGCTATCTTTTCCATCGCCTCACAAGGCGGCTGCGCTTCTGCCATAGCCTGAGAAGATGGCGGTCTAACTCTGGGGCTTCCAGTGTGCGTTGTATTATTTCGGTGGCTTGCTTGTGTGCTTGTCTGATATCTTCGCTCCAGTCCTGTATGGACTGAATTGGACCTGATGGGACGTATGCGTTGCGGAATTTGGGCCAATTGGTGATGTGGGCAGCGCCCAGATCCCTCCGGATTTTGGTAGATGATATGGATGTGCTTAGTATGCAGTGGTCACTTCCCAGGGTTTCTTCTAGGTTCGTCCATGTAGCCTCAGCAACGTTCTTGATCAGGGTGAGGTCTGGGCAGGAGTCACGGGAGACGCTGTTGCCTTCCCTTGTCGGATATAGAGGGTCGGTGAGGAGTTCCAAGCCGAGGGCTTCTATTACTCGCGCAACTGTCACTCTTCTAGCTGAGTTTGACTGGTACCCCCAGTCCCGGTGGGGCGCGTTGAAGTCCCCGACCACGACAAGCTGATTTGCTTGCGCCAGGTGGGTGACTTCGGAAAAGAGGTTGGTGAAGTCGGCCTTTGCGGGTCGCGGCGGCTTGTACATGTTGATGACGAATGTACTCTTTCGGCCTCGTTTGTTAGGCACTATTTCTATTGCTAAGTGCTCAACGTCCGGTTCGGATAAGGAGTGCTCGATTACAGTAATGGCGTTTGTGACGAGGATTGCAACCGACGGCATGTGGGGTTGGCGGACCGTGTAGTAGCCATCTAGCGTCAGCGACCTGTCGGCTCCTACCTCTTGCAAACAGATAATGTCAGGTCTGATGAGGGTGGTGCAGAGATATTGTTTCAGCAAACCCTGTTTTCGTCTGAAGCCCCTACAGTCCCACTGCCAGATTTCTATGTGTTCGATGTTGGTGCTACGGTGTGGGGTGCCAACGGGAAAGGGACGCGAGGCCACCCGACTGCTAGGGCCCATACTGAGTTCGAGCTCGGATTTTGTCTGAACGTTCGTACAAAATAGAGCACGACTCATGTCCTGCATGATGATTTGACGGGCGGCCGGCGGCAGCACAGGGGGCACACTTAATGTTGGGGTCCCGGACGGAGCGAGGGCAAACCGCCAAAGCATGTGACCCCGCACAACGGGTACAACACGCCTTCGAAGGATCATTCTTGAGCTTGCACTTCTTCAAAGCGCGGCCATACTGCGCACAAAAAGTAAAAGTGCACAGGGGAACGTGCAGATCCTCACGGACCTCGACGGAAGTCCAATCGATGGTTACACGACGCGCCGCACAGAGGCGGGCAAAAGCGGGTGGGTCAGTTTCAATCACATGAACAAACTGTCCAGAGTGCTGTGCAAAAGAGAGCCTGACTTTACAGGAAGAAGGGTCCAGATGAAGAGCGTGGTTCCGATGATTCAGTGCCGCGATGAGCTCCTCTGGCCTTATATCGGGGTCAACCCCAGTCAGTCGTACGTGCGGATTCCGCTGCTTGGGAATTCGGACGTTCACGGAGTTCCGCGTTGCCTCGATCCGTGAGATTGCGGACTTCAGACGGTCGAGGTCCTCAGGGTCCCTGGAGGTAACCGTCAGGGCACGATGAGAGGCCCTGAGAGTAACAGCTCCGATTCCCTCAGCTTCTGGATCGATGTTCGCCTTGAGCAGAGCCGCCACCTCGCTGCCAACGTTGTCCAAGGGTGCAACAGAAGTTAGGAACACCTGGTGCAGCTGAGGATCCGGGCAGGAGTCTCCAGACTGAGGAGGCTTGTACGGATGAGAGGTCGCAGCAGGAGCTGCAATGGCAGCACCTCCCTATTGATGAGATTCTGAAACGCCGCTCAACGTGGCAGCATACGTCCGAGGGACCTGGGGTTTCCGCCTCACGTCGCAGAGGTCCGCCGCAGTAGTGGTAATCTGGGTAGTCCCGCAAGCAAGCCGCATTCGGAGGACACCCAGTTCATGCTCTCGCGCCGCCAAAGAGGTCCGGAGCGTTTCTGAATGGTTCAGCTCAGCGACCGCACACGCAAAGTGCGCAGTGTGTCGGTACAGGGCACAGACCAGAGGCAAAAGGACTGCCCTGGTTTCGAGACCAATCTTGTTATCTTTGTCCAGAATTGCCGCAACAATCTGCTCATGGACCCTCACGGCGTCCGTGTCTGTGCCAAGCTCCAAGCGGTTAGATTGCGGCGACTCCGAGCCCGCAGTTGTGCGCGGCGGAAGGCCCAGGAGCCCTGAAAGCTCAGAGATGTCGAGTTCCAAATGGAGACTGGCAGAGGTGGAGGGAGGGTGGCACTCACGAAGCGTACCTGGAGTTGTAAGGTCGTCGGGATGGTACGAAGTCTGGTCCGCGGCGGTGTTATGAGCCGCCCGACATGAGGACACGTCGCACAGAGACGATGGGCTGCCTGGAGCAGCCTCGTCGGCCATGGCCAAACAGGCAGCCGGTAGGCCTAACCAGCCAGCAGCCGGAGACCAGAACGGGGAAAAAAGCGATCCGAGGGCACCGCGCGCCAGGAAGGAGGCCACTTGGAGATTCTCCCAGGTCTTACCGGGCTCCTCCAAGCAACATGGGTACCTAAGACACCCGGAAATTAATATAAAAGCGAAGTAGCAAGAGAAGCGAAAAGAACCGCCTGTCAGCCAGCCATCTTCATCTTCCTCTTCCCCGACTGTATTTCTGTAGTGTAGGTGTGCCTTTGTACCTGTTTTTGAGCCCTTCGTAGGATTCACTTGAAATTACTTTTCCTGCTAAACTTCTTTTTTCTTTTTACAAAACAATGTTTAGACGTTGTTACTTGTGTCCGTGTGCACTGCCTGCCATGCCATGCTGTGTTTGCGGTTAGGGCTATTGCCAAGCATTTCGTCTTTTGCTCTTACTTCTTTTTCTCAGTACATATCAGTTTCTTTCTGAAAAATAAACGAACAAAAAAATAAAATGAAATATGTGATTTAAAAGCCATCGCACCTATGTGCACGCTATAATTTCAGCTGTATGCGCCAATTTGGAGAGAATACATTATGTAACCAGTCCTTTGAACGCCGGCATCAGTAAACCACCGAAAATTCAGGTTTATTTACCGCAGCACCAAATGCAGCTTCAGACAACTGGTGCAGAGGAGCCAATTTGGACTGCTATCGTTCATCCTGTGAGCGTCGGCATCTGAAAACCGCAGGAAATCCAGGTTTACAGACTGCAGCACCCATAACCTCGCCGTCAGACAACTGTTATAGGAGGAAACTTGCAGAAAATCTGAACGGTCTTAATTAATTATGCAAAGTTTATTGATAATAGTAAATAATGTTGGAACCATTCCTTCGATATTCATCCTGGAGCTTCCAACCCATAACCGCTGGACGCTGAGATCGCCCCTGATATTTATAGAGCACTGATCGCTTCCACTAGGGTCGTCAGCCTTCCACAGCTTTAAAATTTCCGATGAATGATGATAACGTTGCAATCACCGTGAGCGGCAATCACGTTTCTCATTTTGAGCATACTGCAGACGTACCATTTCGAGGCCCACCACCTTTGCGAATATTTGTGAGATCAGTACGGATGTGTCGAGAAGATTCCTGCATTCGCCCTTTATACGATGAAAGACTATTCTTGTCTGTAATGTCTGGCGGTAAAAAGTTGGGCTCGCAGATGGCCATTATTGGGAAGCGAACGGCCGAAGCATATTGACGGAATATTAATATATATGGGACCTTCTGCGTTCTACAAAAAAAAAAAAAAAAGCGTTGCGCTACAAATTTTCACAGGAAATGTGAGAACCCGGGAAGCCATTGTTCTTGCAAATATCTCATAATACGAGACCGAGGGAGTCCGGCACCAATAAGATGCTTAGAGCTTGTAGAATTGCACTGTTATAGCTGGGCACCAACTGGCGTTCTCTACAGATAGAAGCATCAAGGATGCTATGAGGTTTGATTTTTGGACCCATTCGAAGCAGTCCTTGTGGTCGATGATGAGAATGTAATATGAGGTTCTTCTGCAGAATGTAACAGTAGAAGCGCTGCTCATGCTACACATATACTGTAAATTTCGCGTAAAGTGAGTTCTGAGATCCTTTTTCCGCTGAGCACAGACTGATCACATTGGTGCGTGTCGACCCGGAAGGCGACTGAGATCTGCCAGGGCATTGTTCAATCAACCAAATCAATTTTTTCACAGCAATAGAAAAAACATACATACATGGAAACCACCTGGGGGCCTGTGCCTTTTTCGTTAGACATGGGCCTATGCGGGCAGTGCAAGAAAGAATAGCAGGACAACACTACTTTGTACATCAATTTGGTGGATCGTAAAATTATATAATAACTGCAAAAGTAAAAAGGCAAACACCCAAAGAATTCTACAGTAGTTATAGAAATACTAAAAAGTGATTAAGCAAGCACATCAATTATCTATAATGAAGTAACATTATGATCACTTCTCAATAACTTGTTTATTTCGGCTATTGAAAAAGGACCTATATTAATATTCGCAGTTTGTTCTAAATTATGGCAGCAGAATTCACAGTGGTTCTTTTATCGCACACATTGTTACTCGTGTTACTGTTATTAGTATCTGCTGGACCGCATGGCTAGCAGGAGCAACAAACTTTCTCGAATACTGTTTGCGAAGAGATCATTTTCAAAAGTTGCTGTGAATTCGAGGCGCGTCTATATGTTCCTGACAGTTTGAGTAAGTGCAGCATACACATTTGATGGTCTGTGGCCAGCCTCAAAAAGGATAGTCAAGGAACCCATGGTAGTTAGAATATTCGGGCTCGCATACATTAGAGGCTTGACTTTGGCGTTGAGCTTAGCGAGAATAAACTGCCCTGTTGCCACAGATAGTGCTCTCGTGTCCCTGATCGGGCGTTGGTATACCATCGAGATAGGTTTGATATGAGTGGTGGTAGAGCATGCCAAAATGACGTACTTTTACATGAAACGGGACAAAGTCACTTAGAAGCGCAGTTCAGATTCAGCGTGATTTGATGGACGGAGAAACGCAGGAAATAACCAAGCCTTCTTTGCCGGCATTTAGTATAGGTAGAGCAACATTTGTACGTGAAAGTTGATATCAAGCATGACGCTATAACACTCCTGGATGAGGGAGAATAATTGGAAGGCTACGAAGCCTGTGTCTATGTTTACACTGTTCTGTGCCGCCCCTGCGGCTGCTTGATGGGCGTTTGCTGCAACGATGCTTTTGCGGTCAACTTCTGAGACTTTTTGTTAGGTAGGATAGCCTCGAGCAGCACAGACGCATTTTGCCTGTTGAGGGCACTGTTAGAAAGACGCTGAGAATGAATTCTTTCCATAGTAGAAGGAACAAAGAACGTTGACAATATTTTGCAGCTGCCCGGAAAAAAAACAACCCTATCCCATGTTCCAGCAACTGTAAAATGCATGCTGCGTTCTCTAGTGCAGACTTACAGTTACGTTTGGGACTTACTTTTGCTGATGTAAAAAAATAATAATACGGGTGATTGTAAAGGTGCGCCACGTGCACAAAACGGAAAGTGTGAATGAGAATTGCTAGATGCAAGTCAACTCCGCAGAAGTTATGCAAAGAACTGGTAGTGCGCGTATTAGTGGCTGATTATCAAAATCTTAGCAAAATACGACCTTTTATATCACTGCCACCCTGTCTTTGAAGTAAAAAAATATTGAAGCATCGGGACGCTACAGAAACTGAGAACGCTACATTGAACTTAAGACGACGAAGGCTCGATACTACAGAAAGGCAGTGATGGTTGCTGTTTTTTTTTTAAATCATTCTGCTGCATGTTAAAATTGACGGCTTTTTAAATTAAGGCAATACAGCAGCCTATTTCACGCTTTAAATATACACTTAGATATATGTAAATCCCATGCATGAATTAGACACTTAGAATGTTCAGATCGATATGGTATCGCGTATGAGCGTTTTCTAGCTAAATAAAGATGAGACAGGGAATACAGTGCAGATTTAGCTTTGGGATGCGCTAATTTAGATAACTAGAGCTAATGTATGCATAGAGTACAAGAAAACGTAAACAAAAATTTTGTGCAATATTATCCTAATATTGCTTCAAATAAATAGCTAGAAACGTTCTCGAAGAAAGCATTCTGAATGCGACAGTTTTGTACTGATTTGCCATGACGAGCAATCCTTAATTAGGTTAATTTAGTGTAAGGATTGTAGCCGAAACGCTTCAAAACGGTAATACCTCTGGGATGAGCTTCGCTACGGTGTGCCAGGCACGAACTAGACAGCTCATTATCATTTTCTCTAATTGCTGGACTGGCAAGTTTTATGGGAAAGAGACAAATATAAGCATGTACTTCTGAGGCTGGAGACCTTTTCAGGCTTTTGAAGGGCCGCAAAAAATAAATGATGTAATGTGGTAGCATGAGTTAACTGGAATATATTAGGTTTAATGTTGCTAGTCCTAAAGTAATCACCATTGTGAAAGGCTATAGTAGCATATTTGACGGGAAAAGCCTGAAGTATGTGCACGTCTTGACGAAAAGTCAAAATTCAGATTCATTCATATTTAACCAGCCAAAGGACGAGACACAGGGAAGAAGAGGACAGGACAAGGCTGCACTAGCAACTGAATGTTTATTGAACGGAAGAAAACAACGAAGACTCCTTTGGCTGAATAAATATGAACCCTTACCAACTTGCCCAGTCGTCAACCTTGTTGAATTTCAGATTCATTACCGTCACATAAGGAGTTGCAGAAAGTATGCAGAGGCTCAGTTCTCAAGTGGCCATAGAATTTCAATCAAGTTAAATTTCTGTCATACGGCATGGGAATATTATACGTACTGCCACACAGATTCGAAACCCAGCAAATTGTCAGGTGGTGACTTTAACGGGGTGCTATAGTATAAATAACTTAGATTGTACTTGGTTCCGCAAAGAATTGTAGGTAAGAGTGTTAAATGTGAGCCCCTTTAATTGCACAGAATTGGAGCAAATATTCAATGATTATCTAGTTAGGGTTTATAGTTGGAAAATGTAGTCATGCTGAGAGTAACAAAATGCTAAAATTGGGAAAGAGAGTATTCTAGTGCGGTCTTAAGATTGTTCTGCGGAAACGAATTGCTGGTGTTGATTTTAAGAGGGTAGACAGATTATATACCTGTAATAAATGATGGCTTATTAGAGCTAACACTGATGGAAAGTGTATAACATGGCCCATAGTCCATGCAGCAAGGAGACCCGCTGTTAATATCATTGGGGTGCCTGGGATTGAAGGCAAACGTAGAATGGGTAATAGCTAAGATGGAAAACGTGCTGACGGGCGGATATTTATGCTTAGTTCCTTTTGTTAGCAGTTTGACAAAAGCTAAAGCATGAACAGTTTGGCCCTAAATATAAAAGGACAGTTTTCACTTCCTTTTCGAAAGGCAAGGAAAATAACATAGAGGGAATGTCGTCGTCAAGGCGCGTGTCCTTGTCAAGAACTGTGCAAGTATTCTAGCGTTACTATATTTTCTAACTGCGTACCGATTTGGATTGATGAACTTAGTGGGCAAGAGCAACCTAGAATGACCTGAGAACATAATGTTTCTTTAGGATTTGAAGCCTATGAAAACGACAGAATTATAGAAGTAACTGGCATAATATCTTCCATATCCTTTGCTATAAGGACGTAGGAAGCGTTCTGTGTTTTGGCACCATATTTTGACATAGCGTTTATTGGTTATGCAGCCGCAGGCCTCTATGGGTTTTTTTACGTCAACTAGTTCATGCAAACCTTGCCTGATTTAATTCTTCTTTCAGTTCTAATTTGACGTTCAATTAACAGTTTCCGAGCTATGAATTACGACGAAATGTGTTCTTTTAGTGTACTGAAGGCGTATGCGAATGTAAATTCGGAAATATCCAACAGCCAATACGATGTGCGTTGTAAAAATGAGCTCAGTGCGAACTCGTAAACGGACCAATGCGAACGGAGCGGCTGACATGATCTGTCTACGTCTCGCGAGGTTGCCGTGATGCTGCGCAGCCATTAACATTCTCTGAAGAACAGCGCGACCTGTCCGTGTTGTCTTCCTTCCGTCCTTGTCCAAGTCGCGCTGTTCTTCAGAAAATGGCATACCAACTCGCCCAAGCATCAGTTCTAACAACATTAACATTCGCGTGGCTTGAATTGATCATTCTGTATTGTTTAGTATTTTAGCATAGCTTCTACGTAATAATAATGGTAATATCTCCTAATGCGTGCAATATTTCAGAGCAAGATTATTGAAACGTCTGCAGGGATTATATTATGGTGCGGAGTTCGTGCTTTTTGGCTCTTTAGCTTTCTCCGCATAGCCACAGAATGTTGTCGAGAGTAGAAGTAGATGTGCCCACTTCTTTCTTTTCTTTGAATAGTTACTTTCTGTAAATTATATTAGGATGGGTCAAAGAGCACTGTAGGGAATACTGGTGGCAAGATGGTGCGGTGAAACTGCGCCAGTGGATGACAGAATGAGAATTTCATTTCTTTTCAGTAGCGGTGTTTGTTAATGTGACCTTTGTTCCTTAAATTAGATCGACTGGTGAAACATGTTTCATTATCGAAAGGTATGTTTAAGGAAGGTGATGCTATGTGTCTTCACTAACAACGCTCTTAAAGCAAACTGGCTAAATGTGCGTTGAATACGAATAAAGGGTGATTCTACAAGGTGCCGCATGTGTATTCGGACGCCTTTGCCACTGCGATATTTGACCGAAACGCTTTCTAGTACCTTGCCGACATTACACTTTCTCTGACGCATACCTCAGGCGTGCTAGGACTTGGCGACAAAAATTCTGGCCTTTTACCTCGGCCTCTTCGCACAATCAGGCTAAATCAAATTTAATCGCAGAATAAGTAAATATTATCTCTTACTGTGGAGCTTATTCTATCTACTCGGGCGCAGGTTTTCGTTAGAACTGTGGAATTTGTTGTTTAGATAAAGATGCACGAAGAGGAATGTGCAGTTAAATCGATCATTTAAACTCTAGCATTTGGTAACGTTTCAGTAATCCCAAGCATTATATGTTACGAAACAATCACACGCGGCTCCATGAAATGTCGAAGAGACGTGTGGTAACAATAAAGAAATGACAAATTTTTATGTTCTTTATCAGCAGAACAGGGCTGCTTGCGGGGTTACGAAAGCATTGTTGGGATTTCCGACATGAATTTGATGCGAAGAGATTTCTGCATTTTTTTTGAAGCGCTTGCCGAGTCTGAGGTATCTGGAACTCTTTTCGGCGACTAAACAATCATGGTTAACGAATACCAGGATTTAATAGGGCTGCGTGGTTTCGTAGCACACACTGAGAACGTTCTGGAAAGTGACCTTCGAAATAATAAATGTGCCAATGACAAGACAGCTTCTAACTAGCGGTGACGTGTTGATCAAATTTTCGCCATTTATCTTTCAATAACATGCTTAAAAGAAAAATAACAACTAAACAAACAGAAATCATAGGCACAAATGACAATAACGACTTGAAACACAAACTCGCCGAAGCGAAAGTCACTCTCGCTGAGTCAACCCAGTTTTATTCCGGAGTAGCGATCAGCCAGCAAGTATACTCGTGCGTGCATTGACGTGGTCGCCTCCAAAAGAACGGATTGAAATATTAACCGGTATTTTCAGCCCGGTGCGCAATCCAGTGAAGTAGGCACTATCGGCTCGCTGTCACTGAAATGGATGTTTGGGTCACGACATAACGGCCAAATCGGAATCCTCCTCTACAATCACCGAAACAATGGTAACCATTATGCCAAACAATTGACAATTCAGGCACACCAGAGAAGCATAACGCACACCGAAATGTAACAAATCTTATGCACAGATAAACAGTACAACGCTTCATCGCTGATAAAATTCTTCGAGCGAAGAACCTTTGGTACCTGACAGAGTAGCGCGCACGCGCTTGCCCTAGTGCTTGTGAGGACCAGCGCCTTAAAGGTTGATCCAATCACACCGGCCTGTACATACTCATTTCGAATTATGAAAGGTCTTTCTCCACCGCGACCCCCACCATGCATATTCTAGGCATTCAAATACATTTTAATGCAGAAATGCTTTTAACAGCTAGTGTCAGCTTCATTTGTTCGTCACGGTTTTTACAACCTGGCAGATGAACATTCTGAAGTAACCTGACGACTATCCTGGCGAATATCAGAGCAGTTTTAGAAATTCTCGTGTGTTGTTGTAGTGAGTGTTATTTCAAAATAACGTCAGGTAACGAAGTACTCAGTGCGAAGTTTTTTTAGAGTGCAGCTCTTTAGAGCCCGTTCCTGCGTTTCGCGGCGATCGGCATTGTACCTCTTAACCAGCCCTATAAATAAATAAATAAATAAATAAATAGATAGATAGATAGATAGATAGATAGATAGATAGATAGATAGATAGATAGATAGATAGATAGATAGATAGATAGATAGATAGATAGATAGATAGATAGATAGATAGATAGATAGATAGATGGATGGATGGATGGATGGATGGATGGATGGATAGATAGATAGATAGATAGATAGATAGATAGATAGATAGATAGATAGATAGATAGATAGATAGATAGATAGATAGATAGATAGATAGATAGATAGATAGATAGATAGATAGATAGATAAATAGATAGATAGATAGATAGATAGATAGATAGATAGATAGATAGATAGATAGATAGATAGATAGATAGATAGATAGATAGATAGATAGATAGATAGATAGATAGATAGATAGATAGATAGATATGGATGGATGGATGGATGGATAGATAGATAGATAGATAGATAGATAGATAGATAGATAGATAGATAGATAGATAGATATGGATGGATGGATGGATGGATGGATGGATGGATAGATGGATAGATAGATAGATAGATAGATAGATAGATGGATGGATGGATAGATAGATAGATAGATAGATAGATAGATAGATAGATAGATAGATAGATAGATAGATAGATAGATAGATAGATAGATAGATAGATAGATAGATAGATAGATAGATAGATAGATAGATAGATAGATAGATAGATAGATAGATAGATAGATAGATAGATAGATAGATAGATAGATAGATAGATAGATAGATAGATAGATAGATAGATAGATAGATAGATAGATAGATAGATAGATAGATAGATAGATAGATAGATAGATAGATAGATAGATAGATAGATAGATAGATAGATAGATAGATAGATAGATAGATAGATAGATAGATAGATAGATAGATAGATAGATAGATAGATAGATAGATAGATAGATAGATAGATAGATAGATAGATAGATAGATAGATAGATAGATAGATAGATAGATAGATAGATAGATAGATAGATAGATAGATAGATAGATAGATAGATAGATAGATAGATAGATAGATAGATAGATAGATAGATAGATAGATAGATAGATAGATAGATAGATAGATAGATAGATAGATAGATAGATAGATAGATAGATAGATAGATAGATAGATAGATAGATAGATAGATAGATAGATAGATAGATTCTGTCTCCACTTGGAATCGACCCTCTTTGCCTAGAATTCCCAGCCGTGCGCTTTACCAACTGCGCTACGTCCGGGATTTGTTTCTTTATTGCATGGGGAAACTTCCGTAAAAAAAGAAAAACTTCATTTACTTAACGTGAACCGCACGCCATAATGCTTGTCTACCGCGAGGATGATAGTAGCGATGACAATGACGCTGCAATTAGTGATAATGACAATGATGACGTTAGTATTGATAATGACGATGCATTTAGTTGATAATGATAATGAGAGTAAGCGTTATGCAGCGTGTGAACCAGCAACGCTTATAGGCTTTCGCATTTCTGCTGTGTAGATTCCACAGTACTCTCGAAATTTTAGAGCACAGCTCTTTGGCGCCCGTTTCTGTTTCGCGGCTTCGCCGGTTCCCCTTGTAACCAGCTCCGTAGCCAAAAAAGAATGGTACCGTAGAATAGAGCGTCAACAAAAGGTGTGTATGACTGTCGGCGCTGTAAAAGAGGAACTGTTAGGTTTATCGGAAAAAGAATAGTACCATAGAATAGAGCGTCAAGGAAAAATATGAAAGTGACAAACTGGTTGATGTGGTTTAATGATATAGTTAATTAGAGCCAATAACAATAATAATTTGTTCAAAGAAAAGGAAAGGTGCAAGATCTGTCACACCTGTTCTTTGGACACCTGAACCATGCCGTAAAGGAAGGGCGGAAGATGGGAGTGAAAGTGAAAAGATTGAAAGAGGCGCCGTAGTGGAGGGCTACGGAGTAATAGGTTCTTTCGATTCAGAACTGGTTCTCGGCATCAATTCTGAAAAAGTTCCACCGGTGCCAGTCGGGTGCCGGCGAGGTGCAGCTCCAATTTTGTGGTTCAGGTGCTGGTGCAGCGCATCAGCGGTGCCACAATTCAGACGAGCCTGGTCGACTGCTTGCCAGTTCCCGTGCGCCGCGAGCTGTAAGTTTTCGCGGTGCGTAGCGACGTCATGAACAAGATCGTCGAAGTCATTTTTAAGGTATTTCTGGAGTCCTTCGACAGTGAGGATGAGGAACTCGACGCCGTGCTTTCCTTCGAGGAAACATCGTTGTTCAGACCGAGACTGACTGGTTCGGACAGAGCGCAATTAACCGGGTTCCTCTACAACTGATACTGTCCCGAGTTCTCGGGTTCGAACCCGACCACGGCGGCTGCGTTTCGATGGAGGCGAAACGAAGTGGCGTCCGTGTGCTGTGCGATGTCAGCGCACGTTAATGATCCCCAGGTGATCGAAATTACTCCGTTGCATTACTACGGCTCCCCCTTCTCTCTTTCCACTTTCACTCCCACCTTCATCCCATCCTTTATGGCGCGGTTTTATTTTTTTTTAAAGCGTTATCCAATAATCGAAAGTATCATTTCAAGAGGCCTTTTTCATCCTTACGTATAGCAGTATTGTCGCGGGCCAAATATAAGAGCACAATCAGTTGTCCCAGCCTTGTTCTGCACGCACAAAACCATTCGTGTGCCGCAACGTTCAACGATTTTGCAATACCGATACCACCGACACAGCTTGTAAAATGCTTGTTGCAGTGCACCATCAGTGAGAGAACAGCTGCATCATTTTCTCCTAACTACGCCAAATCGAAAGCTTTGCTACATGCTGCAACAAAATCTAGTTCTTGCTGCCTTTTGCGTCACACCCGCCACAGATGGTCTCTGGAAATCCTTTGCGAGAGTGTGACTGGAGCCGGCGCCTTTCAAGAGTGTGTCACGAAATGTATAGACGTATGGAAATGCTAACAAGTTCCATGGACGATTACCATGCTCCGTAATGCGAAATTCCAGCGAAGATATTTAAGTACTTGAGCGATATTTCGAAGAAAAGAATTTGAAAGATGCTCGTCGGTGTGTATGTGCAGTCACAAAGAATTCTTTTTTTTTTCTCATGGACAAAGACAATTTCTCAGAAGAACAGAAACATGAGCCACGTTCGAGCGGCGTTGAACTAGTGGCTGTTATTCCTCGTCTAAGAAATTCTCTTTTTGGATAATGATGATAATGATGGAAGCTTTTATTGAAGGCCGCAACGACTTAGATTGAGGGGGTCTGATCGGGTCCCTAGTCCGCGCCAGCGTTGGTAAGAGCCGCTGCCCGTACTCATTCGACGAGTACACGTTATTCCTCGAGGTCCTAGCTAGACAGGTCTGCTTCCCAGTTCCTCCATTTTGCGGACAAGTAAATGCCACATCCCCTTCATGGATCACTGCCTTGTCGTGGCGGAGGGGCTTGCGAAACTCGATGAAGTCGTGAGCTCTGCTGTGTAGGGCCACCCAAGACAGAAAGGTCACGGCAGAGAGTTCTGACAAAATGTGATTCACTGGAGAAGGTAATGGCAACCCACTCCAGTATTTCCTGCCAAGAAAACCCTATGGCCAGTCACAATACCATTAAAGATATGGCGCCGGAAGATGAGCACCCCAAGTTGGAAGGCGTCCCACATGTTACTGGGGATGAACAAAGGGTGATTCCTAGTAGCTCCAGGACGAATGAAGCGGCTGGGCTAAAGCCAAAAGGACGCTCAGTTGTGGATGTGTCGGGAAGCGACCGGAAAGTCCGATGTTGCAAGGAGATGTATCACATAGCAACATGGAATGTAAGATCTATGACGCAAGGTAAACTGGATATCGTCAAGCGAGAAATGGACAGATTGAACATTGATATCTTGGGTATCAGCGAGCTCAAGTGGACCGGAATGGGAGAATTTAACTCCGGCGACCATTATGTCTTTTATTGTGGGCACGAATCCAAGAGAAGGAATGGGGTCGCTCTCATAGTAAACAGAAGAATGGGCAAAGCAGTGCTAGGATACAACCCCAAAAACGACCGAATGATTTCACTTCGGATCCAAGGTCACCCTTTCAACATAACAGTTATCCAAGTCTATGCACCGACCACTGCTGCTGAAGAAGCTGACGTTGAGAGATTTTATGCGGACCTACAAGGCCTTTTAGACCGCACCCCATCATCAGACGTCGTTTTTCTCATAGGAGACTGGAATGCTAAGGTCGGGAGTGAAGAAATATCCGGAATTACAGGCAAGTTCGGTCTTGGTGAGCCAAATGAAGCTGGGCAGAGGCTAGTAGAGTTCTGTCAAGAAAACAACCTGACCATAGCGAATACTCATTTTCAACAGCACAAGAGGCGCCTGTACACATGGATTTCACCGGACGGTCTGTACAGGAATCAGATCGATTATATTATTTGCCGGCAAAGATGGAGAAGCGCTATACAAGCAGTAAAAACAAGGCCTGGGGACGATTGTGGCACCGATCATCAGCTTCTTGCTGCCAAAATTAAGCTTCGATTGAGGAAAACGCAGAAAACTAGAAGGCCTTTCAGGTATGATCTGGATCAGATCCCATTAGAATATGCTGTGGAAGTGAGGAATCGATTTCAAGAATTAGATCTAGAAGACAAAGAGCCCGAAGAGATGTGGACTGATATTCGTGATATAATACAAGAAGTTGCTACTAAGGTAGTTCCAAAGCAAAAGAAATGCAAGAAAGCAAACTGGTTATCTGAAGAGGTTTTGCAAATAGCTGAGGAAAGGAGGATGGCAAAAGGTATGGGGGAAAGAGAAAGATACAAGGTTCTCAATGCGGATTTTCAGAAAATAGCAAGGAGAGATAAGAATGCCTTCCTGAACATACAGTGTCAAGCAGTTGAGGACAACAGCCAATTAAGGAACACAAGAGCTCTGTATAAGACAATCAAAGATATCAAAGGAAGCTTCTGTGCTAAGCTGGGCGTGATAAAGGACAAACGAGGCAAGGACCTCACTGAAGCCTCAGAGATAAAGAAGAGGTGGCAGGAATACACAGAAGAACTGTACAAGAAGGACCCGGATGTGCAAACCCAACATAGGACGGTTGTGATTACTGATCTCGAGCCGGGCATCCTGAAGAGTGAAGTTGAATGGGCCTTAGCCAGCCTTGCTAAGAACAAAGCTAGCGGAATTGATGGTATTCCAGCTGAGTTGCTTCAAAACCTCAACCACGACGCTGTTAACACACTGCATACATTATGTCAAAAGATTTGGACAACCCTGCAGTGGCCACAGGATTGGAGGAGGTCAGTTTACATCCCCATTCCAAAGAAAGGCAGTGCCAAAGATTGTTCCAACTACCGCACGATCGCGCTTATTTCGCATGCTAGCAAGGTGATGTTAAAAATCCTGCAAGGTAGGCTGCAGCAGTATGTTGATCGGGAGCTTCCGGACGTGCAAGCTGGGTTTCGCAAGGGCAGAGGAACTAGAGACCAAATTGCCAACCTTCACTGGATCATGGAAAAAGCAAGAGAGTTCCAGAAACCCATTTACTTCTGCTTTATTGATTATGCGAAAGCGTTTGACTGCGTAGATCACAGCAGATTGTGGCAAGCTCTCCAAGAGATGGGAGTTCCAATTCACCTCATCTGTCTCCTCAGGAACCTTTATGAAGGTCAAGAGGCCACAGTCAGAACTGGGCATGGTCTTACTGATTGATTTCCGATTGAGAAAGGGGTGAGGCAAGGCTGCATACTGTCGCCCTGCCTATTTAACCTATATGCAGAGTGCATCATGAGGAAGGCCGGTCTGGACGAGTCTTCAGCTGGAGTGAAGATCGCTGGAAAACGTATCAACAACCTTAGATATGCGGATGATACCACTTTAATGGCAGAAAGTGAAGTGGAACTCAAGAGACTTCTGATGCGCGTACAAGGAGAGAGTGAGAAGTTTGGACTTAAACTGAACATTAAAAAGACGAAGATCATGGCGTCTTGCCCTATCAAGTCCTGGAGCATCAATGGACAAGAAGTGGAAGCTGTGACAGATTTTCTGTTCTTGGGCGCCAAGATTACCGCGGAAGAAGACTGCAGCCATGAAATTAGGAGACGCCTGCTTCTGGGAAAGAGAGCAATGGTTAGCCTTGACCGCCTAGTAAAGAGCAGAGACATTGGTCTGCCAACCAAGATCCGTATAACCCGTGGTATGGTCTTTCCAGTTGTGATGTATGGATGCGAGAGTTGGACTGTGAAAAAGGCTGACCGCCGAAGAATTGACGCGTTTGAATTGTGGTGCTGGCGAAGACTCTTAAGAGTTCCTTGGACTGCCAGAAGATCCAATCAGTCGATATTGTCGACCATAAACCCTGACTGCTCATTGGAGGGTCAAATTCTGAAGTTAAAGCTCAGCTACTTTGGTCATCTGATGAGAAGAGAGGAGTCGCTGGAGAAAGATTTGATGTTGGGAAAGGTTGAGGGTCGCCGGAGAAGGGGTAGGCAGCGAACGCGATGATTAGATGGCATTCTCGAGGCATTGCAGATGAAGCTATGTGATGTTAAGAAGATAGTGAGAGACCGGAAAGCGTGGCGTGACATGGTCCATAGGGTCACGAAGAGTCGGACACTACTGAACGCCTGAACTGAAATGCCACATGGTATGAGCTTGCTTTCTTGCCAGAAAATTTGCATTGCGTCGAAAAGGACTCGGGCTCAATGACGTGAAGTGTAGCTAGATTATAAAATAAGACAGTTTGTAGCCTTCGAAGATAAAGCTCTTCTGACATAACACCCTTATCGGATTCCTGGAGTGTCTGCATTTAAAGGAGCGAAGCTGTAGTATCTTTGAATATGTAGTTAATGGAGAGGAGGGGCGTAAATCAGTAAGAGAGGACGTAAAAGTATTCTGGAGAAGAACATATCGGCCGAACCTGATACCCATATCTGATCTATTCGTGCAGCTAAAATCGTAAGTTGACTGAGAAGTTCGGAGGCAAGCGGCGTGATTCTGCCACATGTGTAATTTCTACAAGCCGCCTTGGAAACTGTAACCATACATTTTGATGCGGAGTGCATTGCGGCTAGGACTATCGCCACTTCCTTTATAACCAGTGTTTACCCGTTACGAATTGAAAGCCCGCCCAGTGCACCACTGAGATTGTTGATATCCCTTCTACATGCCCTACAGGTTCTATTCCTTCTTCTCTTGAATAGCACTCGTTCTTATTTTCCCTCGCCACACGATGATGCTAAGGTTGCGCTTTTTTGAGAGGTGGAAGCATGAGGAATTTGCTCTTCAACTCCTTAGCTGTATCTTGTCTCCCAGCCACTTATTGCGGAAAGCAAGTGTTTAATTCTTCCAAAGTCCTGGGGCTTTTTGTGGCCATTCACATTACCTGGCCGGTGAGTAGGGTGTTAATAAATTCATCAGTCGTATTGTCCGTAGCTGTAGCAGATGCTCCGTACTTGCTTTCAGGGGTAGCCTGAGCGCCTTCCTGTAAGCCGTTCAAGAGGTCGTCCAGGTAGATTAGATTCGTTTCTTCCTCATACAAAGGTACGGGGCAACGTACTCCATACAGCAGATGATGAAGGTCTGCATTAATCTAAGGGGATTTTCTTCTTGCATAACGTTTTTCGTAGTTGTGATGCGAGATATAACACGGATGGCTTATCCGCACATGGTTCGAACCATGTTAATCGCTGCAGCGTTCGCTCCCTTGTTAAAATTCAGCTCAAAAATCCGCATCACCTCCAGCTCTCGAATAGGTACCTTATAGACCGAGATTTCCAGCGGTGAAGGATCTCCTTTTACGCGCCGGACGCGAAGCTCCGATTTTTAAGGTGAACAGCGCAGTCTCCACTATTCTGCATACTTTTGAACTGTATTGGCAGCCTCTTGGAGGGCCTGTTTAATCTGTCCCAAGTTGCCTTCCATCGCCCATATGATCATGTCATCCTCGCCAAGGCCGTGGCGGACTCCCCTTATGGTATTAAGTTGTTCCGCCAGGTGCATGAGTCACCCTTTCGTTCCCTAGTGCTGTGCCTGCCTCATGGCCATAAGCGCCTCCTTTATTGTTTCGACTTCAAACTGTCGATCCAGGTCCGGATCCCCCATACCCTCGTGACCCGAGAGAGGGGCTTGATAGAGCATGGTTGTAGGGCAGTTGGTGGGACATTGTAGGAAGAAAAAAGCAGAAACGGGAGGACAGAGGCAGGGAGATACTATTAAGATGCTTGTGTGCATGTGCAGTTACAAAGCACTTTTTATTTTTGTCCCGAACGAAATAAAATTTTTCAGGAGAAAAGGAAGAAGAGTCATGAGCGATCGGCGCAGATCTCGTGGCTCTTGTTTCTTTTCTTTTCAGAAATTTTCTTTGGCTCGTGCTATATCAGGAGTATACTTCCAGCAAGCTACAGAGGTTGTCTCAGTCTACAGTTAGCGGCAAATTACTTCACTGCTTTGCGACGTTTCCACACACAAAAAAAAAAACATAAGCTACAGCCATATCAGCGTGACTGCTAGTTAGCCTTCGTTGTGTGTTGGTACCGTTGCAAACCGTGACAGGCTGGAGGATGAGATCTTGTTAGTTCAAGCTTGCATGAGTAAACAAAATTTGTTTGTATTTTTACTTTTTATATCTTCACAGGGTTTAATTTCTCTTGAGTACTTTCAGTCCTCTAGACCTTTGTCACCCAGCAACCAGTACCGTGCAGTACTAGATGGTTTTGGTCTTGAAGAATAATTTACGGCTGGTGATACGATTACATTGGTGTGACAGGGCATTAAAAATAAAGCGTCACGGCTATGCTACTTCAGAATATTAAGCCCCAAATTCAGTACAACAAATAAAAATCTAGTAGCTTTATATTACAATCAAACACACAAAAAATAAATTAGGAAGGTAATGGTAACAGCAAAAAGGATAGTCGGAACGATAGCGGGCCGAGCCTGCGGGTGGTTTCGCAGGTTGTCTCGCTAGTGTCAACTAGCCCGGCATATTGCACTTGTCTCGCTAGTGTTAACTAGTAGTTGGTGGGCCATATGCCGCCGGCCGTCTTGCGAGCAACTGGGCGCCGACGCCGACGGTTGACCGTAGTCCATTCACGTTGGTGGAGGGTCACATGGGAGCAGACATCACGATGACATTATGTTGTCCCACCGAATCCTCATCGTATGGTGTTTATGTGACAGGTAATTAACCAGGTATTTAGCGAGTCCTCATAAATTCAGTATTCGTTCCGCATGCACCCACTGAGGTGAGCGCCTTACATGTTGCTGCTGGAAGGCTGAGGTTTCAGGTTGTTGGTGGCCATAGGTGGGGTTAGCCTTGCAGGCTATTTCTCCATCGTAACTCCATTTATATAGTAATTAGTGTCCACAAGTCAAGCATATACACAAAATCGCACGTAGTATTCACAATCTGGAGTCCAGATCTGTGTCCTCTAGGATAACTTATAGAAGGCGTGTAACCTTTTTCCTACAAGACCGGTTTACGCCCGTGTAGACAATGTCTTGAAGTTAACTATGGAGGTCTCCTGTTTTCTTGAGGGAAGTGAACAAACTTTTTTCCGCACTGCACCCTGGAGAGCACATAAAGTATTGTTCTATATCCCTGCACACAGCACATGGGTATGGCTGGTCAAGGGCTGTAGGCTTGGTTGTTTCAATGCTGCTATATTTAATTGCGTACGAGTCACAGTGGATGGAAAACTCTAATCGAAACAAATTTGCCATGGGTATATATTGAGTACACCTAGCTATCTCGGCTGTAGTACACACACAGGATAACGCACACACACACACACACACACACACACACACACACACACACACACACACACACACACACACACACACACACACACACACACACACACACACACACACACACACACACACACACACACACACACACACACACACACACACACACACACACACACACACACACACACACACACACACACACACACACACACACACACACACACACACACACACACACACACACACACACACACACACACACACACACACACACACACACACACACACACACACACACACACACACACACACACACACACACACACACACACACACACACACACACACACACACACACACACACACACACACACACACACACACACACACACACACACACACACACACACACACACACACACACACACACACACACACACACACACACACACACACACACACACACACACACACACACACACACACACACACACACACACACACACACACACACACACACACACACACACACACACACACACACACACACACACACACACACACACACACACACACACACACACACACACACACACACACACACACACACACACACACACACACACACACACACACACACACACACACACACACACACACACACACACACACACACACACACACACACACACACACACACACACACACACACACACACACACACACACACACACACACACACACACACACACACACACACACACACACACACACACACACACACACACACACAACACACACACACACACACACACACACACACACACACACACACACACACACACACACACACACACACACACACTTCGTACTTCAAACTCCGAAACATCGAAACTCAAACTCCGAAACTCCGAACTCCGAATCATCGAAACTCAAACTCCGAAACTTCGATACTCCGAAACTCCGAATCTTCAATACTCCGAAACTCTGAAACTTCAAAACTCCGAAACATCGAAACTCTGAAACTTGGAAATTCCGAAACTTCAAAACTCCAAAACTAAAACTCCGAAACTCCGAAACTTCGCAACTCCGAAACATCGAAACTCTGAAACTTGGAAACTCCGAAACTTCGAAACTTTAAAACTCCGAAACTACGAAACTTAAAAACTGTTAAACCGAAACTTCAATACTCCGAAACTCTGAAACTTCAAAACTACGAAACTTCAAAACTCCGAAAATCTGAAACTACGAAACTTTGAAACTTCGAAACTTCGAAACTCCGAAACTCCTGAACTCCGAAACTTTAAAACTCCGAAACCTAAAAACTGCGAAACTCCGAAACTTACTTCGAAACTCCGAAACTTCAATACTGCGAAACTCCGAAACTTCAAAACTGCGAAACTTAGAACTCCGATACTTCGAAACTCCAGTACTTAGAACTCCGAAACTCGGAAACTTCAAAACTCCGAAACTCCGGAACTTAAAAACCCCGAACCTAAAAACTGAAACTTCAAAACTCCGAAACTTAAAAACTCAAACTGCGGAACTCCGACACTTAAAAACTCCGAAACTTAAGCCAAGAGCGGCCGACTTTCGTCCTGGCTAATAAGACGAACCTCCTCACAATTGCAGGCCGAGGCCTAGGCACGAGGAGAAAAGTAGCGTCCTTCTAATCTGCCCCCTTCCGTCTCGTGTGTTTCATTTTGCCTTTCAAATTAGGAGCGCCGCGCGCGCATCATTCGCCTCGTTTGAAGTTTCGGAGTATTGAAGTTTCGGAGTTTCGGAGTGTGTTTCGGAGTTTTTAAGTTTCGTAGTTTCGGAGTTTCGCAGTTTTGAAGTTTCGGAGTTTCGGAGTTTTGAAGTTTCGGAGTTTTTAACCAGGACGAAAGTCGGCCGCTCTTGGCTTCCCCTGATCAAAGCGCTTGGGCTGTATACACTTTAGGAACGATTTATGGCTTGGTTAAAGTGGGGCGTTATGTATATGTTGAGTGTTCTTGCGCGTGATGTCGTACCCTACGCTAATCAGAGTGCGGCAGAGAAAAAAGCTACACAATTAAGAAAAAATATGATGAGGTTATTAGCGAAGTGCATGTACGCATACCAAGATATGAAAGCGGAGCCGCAGACGGAAGAACGATCTCGCGACATACCCTTCGAGGGGAAATCACGATTCCCAAAGGTTGTTTACCGCTAGTTTGTCAGCATTTCAACACTGCGTTTAGGAAGTAAAATCAAGTTGACCAGTTCTTTTCACACCTCTTTATTTATCCCACCCAAGGAACGACATTTTTAACGTGCAACACTTTCCATTGGTGCTGATATATCAGTTGGCAAGAAGGCCCTGAAACATTGACGTTCCTGATACGCGGATTTTGACCCCGCCCAGTGCAACGTGATGTGAAGAAGATTGTGCAGGGTCCGTAGCCATTTTTTTTGGAGGCCGTTGCTGCCCAATAGTATTGCGCAGTATGAAGTTGAAATCAGAAATAATGTATGAGGGATTGACGAGGATGTTCAAGAAGCATGCGCTCACGAAAAATACAACAAACGCGCACACACTTACAGGAAAAAATTCTATGCGCTCTTTCGGTGTTAAGTAGAGATTATATTGGTAATATTGAAAGTAAAATGACTTGTGCAATAACATTTGTGTGGCTCTTGCTAAATAGATTTACCAATTGGCAAACTAAGAAAATATTTGCAATCGTGTTATACCAGTGCCCAGTAGAACGACTTCAAAGGAAACGGGAGAAAAATGCAGCTTAATTAAGAAATTTAAATGAGACTCCTCCAAAACACATAATGTTGCGACGAAGTAGAATTGATTACAAACTCGCAATAAGAACGCTGTTTTTTACAGGGTTTAGAGAACACACATATTGCTGGGAGAGAACAAAGGTACATAATGAAGTAAAATATATATTGACAAATAAACACCATTCATTTCTTGGTATTTTACCTCGATGATAAGCTGGAAAAAGTAAGCGCCAGAGCTATTTGAAACCTCTGTGCATAATAAAAAAAAAGGTTCCTCTTTTTGAAAGCATTAATTTAACGTCGTATCAAATATTTCAGTGTAAATTCATATGCATTCCCAAACTCTGTCGTGCAGTCACGTTAATTCCATAGCAGCATTCCGAATCAATAAAATACGCAGAGTTCTATGGTCAACACAGCTAAAATGTAATGCCTGCTCCGTGCAGGCAGCATTTCGTCCTGCATCTCGCGTGCCAATACAGTTCTTCACCATTAATTACTTGAGCATTTTGTACAACGCGTTTTGGATGGCTTCTGATGCATGCAATGTCCGTTCAGTCCATTAGTTCAGCTAGAGTGTACCTCAGCTGGTAGCGGAAAAAATGGCACATTACATTAGAGTTGCCACTTCATTTTTGTTTCTATTTTATTTTGTCACTTCTATTTTTTTGAAGGCGGCCGTTCAGCCCTTACCAGTTTTTGCATCAAAGTGTGCTTGAGTCCTGCTGTTTGTGCGCTGGTGGCAATACCAGATAGGTGGGTGACAAATATGGCAACAAGGAAGGGCGCAAAAGTACAGAAACCGATGCTGTTATGACCGAAAGGAGCGGCACTTTACCTTGGGCAGACAGCGGATTTTTTCAGTAATAAGGCTGAGAGTTTAGAGGAGCGTGGATACTCTGCGGGCTTTATGCTTACTGGCTTTATTTTACATTTAGCCTACTTTCTCCTTTGTCTTGCTATTACCCCATTTCTCCCCGCGTGATAGCTAGGAAACTGGTGGGTTCTCCCGGTTAAACTCGTCGCCATTTCTTCATTTCCAAAATTTCGCGATTCGAACAATTTTACACAAAACAGTTGGCTCCATACTAGGATACACAATTCGGCTACGCCACGTGCTTCCAAGGCAATGCATGACCTCAAAGATTGCGAAGGCTCTGATTAATATTTTTGTAGCGAAAACTACACCGCCGCAGGTTTTCAAGCCGTCGGCGTTGCCATGGCACCGTGTAAACCGAAGAATAAGAGGAGGAAGAAGAAAAAGAATAAAAAGGAGAAGAAGAAAAAGAAGATGAAGAAAGAGAAGTAAAATAAGAAGAATAGAAAGAAGGGAAAGGAAGAGAAGAAGCAGCAGAATAACAAAAGAAGAAGGAAGAAGAAGAAGAAGAATGAAAAAATATGCAGAAGAAGTAAAAGAAAAAGAAGACTGATAACTCGGTAGTTGGCAGAGGCGAACGACAACAGCGAGTTGCTAAGACAGAAGATTCGTTCGAACGTTGTGACGGCGGTGTGCCCCGCGCGTTTTGACGTAGATGTCATACCACTAGAAGTCTTCTACACCCGAATGAGAATGGTCAACGACGAGAGGCAAGGGGTGCTCATACGTGAAGTGATTCCCCTATGACATAAATAAAGCTGAAAGCAGAGTAAACTACTATGCGTGAAAGCCATGCCTTTCACGCGAACCTAAACATCGAATATCTACAATCACTTAGAATCTAATAAATTCTTTTTCCCCGGGCAGCATAGATTTAGGAAGGGTTTTTCCTGTGAGTCGCAGATATTTGAATTCACCACTGACCTACATTTCAACATGAACAGTAACTTACAGACAGACTGCATCTTAAAATAACGGCTTGAGGGGCTAGTTGGTGCTGGATCTTCTCCTGTGTTTGTGTTTTTTGCGCCACATATCTGAGACTGCATCTTTTTGGACTTCTCTAAGGCATTTGATCGTGTAGCACACTGCCGACTAATAGCTAAACTTTCTGCCGTCAAAATAGATTCACTAAGTTTATCATGGGTCCGTGACTTTCTTTCCAATCGCCAGCAGTTCACCGTTGTTAAGAGTTATTCCTCTCCTTCCTCCTACGTCACATCAGGTGTGCCTCAAGGAAGCATCCTTGGCCCATTACTCTTCTTGATCTATATTAATGACCTGCCGAATAACATCTCGTCTTGTACACGCATATTTGCTGATGACTGCATCATCTATCGTGCAATAAAGAACACTGAAGACCACATTTTACTTCCAAATGATCTGAAGCGCGTTAACGACTGGTGTAAAACCTGGCTGATGACCTTGAACACTTCCAAATGTAACATAATTTCTTTCTCACGAAAATCAGCGAATTCGAATTTTTTTTACCACATTAATAACGTTACATTGACTCGGACTACGCGGTACAGATACCTAGGTGTCCACCTCACTCCAAATCTTTGTTGGGCAGATCATATAGCAACCATTTCTGCTCATGCTTCCCGGTCATTAGGATTTCTTCGCCGCAACCTACAAAACACTACATCTCATGTTCGTAGATTAGCTTACATAACTTTTGTTCGTCCGCTCCTAGAGTACGCTTCCTCTATCTGGTCACCTCATCAGCAATATTTACTAGAGAAGTTGGAAGCGATGCAAAACAGGGCTTGCCGTTTCATCTCGCGTAATTATAATTTCCATTTCAGCGTAACTCAGCTCAAGCGTGAACTTTCACTTCATCCGTTAAATGTCCTTCGTGATATCGCCCTCCTATCTCTTTTTCATAAATACGCCCATGGCACTCGGTCATCCCTCAGTCATCTACAACGTCCCTCCTACCTATCGCATAGATTGCATAACGACTACAGCTATGCTCGCATTTACGGCAGTTCTAACGCTTTTAACTTCTCATCACTCCCGCGCGCCATCCGCCTGTGGAATGATCTTCCGAATAGCATCGCATCGCTCCACAATCCCGAAGCGTTTCGCGAAGATATGCTGAAGCACTTAATTGATAACGCTTAGCATATCATGTATGTTTCCGTCATTTATACAACTATTCCTTGAAGGGGCTTTTTTGATGCGCAGTAGTTCTGTGGAATAGTTCAATCTACATTTTTTTTTGCATCTTCTCGCTTGCCTTATATGATTTGTGCTTAGTAGTTGTTATAACTCCCTCTGCATTGCAATATATTGTTTATAGATTTGTATAATTGCCACTGTTTTCCTGTACTTGCGATTGTGATTTGGTTTTTTACCCACTTTGCGGATATCTTTTTATTTGTCCCCCTTACACAATGCCTCTCTGGAGGCCTGTAAGGTATATGTAAATAATATGTAAATAAAATAGACGAACTGTGAGCGGTTAGCAAGAAACTCTTTAATCCAATTTAGAATGTTGGGATGCAAATTTAAAGCGGTGAGTTTCATTAGTAAGTGTTTGTGAGGCACCTTATCAAAAGCCTTTGCAAAAGTCTAAGAAAATTGTTGGGTAGACCTATATATGAAGACAACCTTTAAGAGCGCTGCTCATAGGTACCTATTCCTAGCTCGAGCGTCTTACGCGTCGATGCAACCGACACTCACTGGCCAAACTTAACGTCACCCTCCCGCAACTTGCCATGGGAACCCGGAACCTAGACGCCTTCGACAGTCTAGTTGGTGAATGACAGCGTTAGGATCCTGAGAGACTATACCATTATTGTGTCTTGCACTTAAAGGCAAAGCTTGAGTGCACCTGGGTAGCGGAGCGAAGTGCTACCGGCCATCTGCCACGGCTAGCAGGTGGTAAATGGGGAATTGGAAACAGAGAGATGGAGGTCAGGTGCAGAGAGTGTTAGATGGAACGGATGACTTAGCAGCTTGGGGTGTGGAGAGAATGGAGGCAGGCGCCACCGGCTGCTGTAGAAAGAAAGGGTATGAGGAGTAGCAAACAACGTGAAACCATATATTTAAACGCGAATGGAAGAATGCCACAGCCGAGGCCAAATAATGGAAAGTGGCTGAAGAAAGGTTGATGCGGCTGGAGAGAATGGAGACCACAGGCGGAAAGTAAAAATGTGGCAGCGTGAGATGTAAAGTGCAAGACGATAGTGTGGTAGAGGCAAGTGAGAAGGGTCACACACACTTTGCACCGCCTGACGCATCATCTTCTGAAGCAGGGTCCGTAGCCTATTTGCAAGGGAAATGGGTTTCAATGCGTTAACTGCGATACATTCGAACCAAGGTCAAAAAGCGCCGAACATTACATCCAGGATTTTGTTTTTGCAAGTGCAGAAAAACGTCATGTGCTCGTGCCATTGCTTACTCTCCATAACCAGCAAGCTCAGCCTCTTGTGTGTCAAGAAGAAACCGTCTGCTTGCGAGAATCCGGAGTCAATCACGATAGAAACCACTGTTTAGGATTGGTTTGTACGGCCTGCCAAAGGGGCGTAAACGTATATCCTTACTTCGACTAAAGGGGGCAAGTTACTCATAAAGCATTCACAAAAGCATATTTTAGTAAAGACAAGCTTCATTTTGCGTCATGCTCTTAAGGAGGGAATTTATGTGATACCTAATTGTTTGCCGCTTGTTTGTCCGATGCACTAGACACAATTTCGTGACGACATGACGCGGAATACTACGTGGAGCCTCGTGATGAGTAAAGGGGTCGTATAAAGACCTGTCTTTGCTCATAGGCGACCTTTAAATCTGGAACTTGTTTTAAAACAACCGTCTTAAATTCTTAATGAGACCTGCAGCACCCCCGGCACTATGTTTAACAAGCAAAGTTAATGCGTACAGTTTTGGTTATGTTACTTTATTTGTCTCATCCAACACACAACATCTGCATTTCTTAATACTTTGAAGTTGCGCTGATACATCAGTTGGTAAGAAGGAGCTCAAACATCGATCGTTATTAATTCGCGGGCTTTGCCCCCGAACGGCGCAGTGTGATGCGAAGTAGTTTCTGCAGGGTTCGTAGCCAATATTATCTTGGAGGCTATCACTTGCCACCAGGATTGCGCAGTATACACCACCTGTGGGCGAAATCAGAAAAGATGTGCAGCCATTAACGAGGATCACTCAGAAACGCCGGTGCAAGCAATAAACAATACGTAGACATATAGAGAGAAAACATGTGCGCGCTCTAGGAGCTTTATGTCTCTACCGCAAAAATATTTGCGTGTTTCTAGCGATATAAATTAATTGTTTAATTAAGGAACTATTTGTAAACGTCTTACGCCTGTGGTCAGTTGTGCGATTTCAAAGCGACCATGAGGGTAACACAGTTAAATCATAACTTTATATGCGCCAGTGTTTTGACGCCTACGAGTTTTTTTTACGAGGTCGAAATGATCACACTCTCGAAGAACTATGTTAGTCACAAGAGTTTAGGACACTATTATGATCAGAGTGGTAATCCAAAGAAATAAATGAATATAAATAAATAAGTATTACTTCAATCAATGTTAGTCGTAATCTTGGTCGTAAACTTGCCCAGCAAAAGCTCTAGATCGGTTTCAGACCCTTGCAGTTCAAGAAAACTGGATATTTTTTTCTGATAGCATTACTTTGGATCCAAATCAAATATCTCGGTGAAAATTCATATTAAGTCGCAAGCACTGGTTTTGCAGCCGTGTGAGTGCCACACTAGCTTTCCGAAAACCTATGACGCATACTTATTATGTCAACACATTTAATATTAGGTGTTTGCATCGTAAAGGTAGTTTTTCTTCATTGTTTCATATCGACACCTCGTATGCGAATGCAGTTACTCAGAAAACATTCGAGCTTTTTACACTTACGATTCTCGAGTAACCACTAAAGACTGTATCTGTTCACTGTGCTGGTCCGCTGAAGAGTACCTGACCTGGTAGATAATATTGCCTGCTAATTACTTGGGGGATGCTACTTGATTAATAATGCGAAAATATTTATCAGCTCATTAGTGGTGTTCGCAGAAACAACTTTGGACATCAGAAAAATAGAACCCCTCTCTCCATAGGGAATAGAACCTCCATCTTTTGCGGAGTCCTTTAACCAAGTGCGCCTTATCCGGGATAGTGAGAAGCGTGTTGTAATTCTCCTTCACTGGCATGATGATGAACAAATACGCGGTGAGTGGGACGCGTGGAATTCGAGGTAATCTGAGAGCGGAATACCTCGAATCACCTGCAGTTACAAGTGGTGTAACTGCAGTTGAGCAAGGGCGGATATTGTTACAGCTGGAAAGAAGGTGTTGTCACTCAAGTGAGCTTGAGTTGGGCCCGATATGGTACTAGATCGCACAGAAGATAATCGGTTGGTTGGTTGGTTGGTTCACAGGAAGGGAAAGGCGCAGTATCTGTCACACTTGCTCTGTGGACACCTGAACCGCGCCGTAAGGGAAGGGAGGAAGCTGGGAGTGAAAGTGGAAAGAGAGAAAGGGGAGCCGTAGTGGAGGGCTACGGAGTAATTTCGACCACCTGGGGATCTTTAACGTGCGCTGACATCGCACAGCACACGGACGCCACTTCGTTTCGCCTCCATCGAAACGCAGCCGCCGAAGATAATCGGGATATGTGTGTTTTTAGGAGAATTTGTAAATCGCAGCAACACCAAATGTATACAGTAACGCAGAGCTTCAGCGTGCGGTCATACTGGACTCCCATTTACTGCAGCATCCATTGTATGGTGGTAGCATCGAAGTAAAATGTAACCACGGTGGTGTGTGGACAGCAGGCTAGATACGCAAACTGCATCTCCTCAACTTTGCGCATAATATAATGCGGTTTTTTGCTTTCGACCACGGTCGGGTCACCGCGTTGGAAAGTCGGGTTTGCCTTCAACTAACATATTGACCCACCGGTTTCAGATCTGCATCCAGCAGTAATAGACCTATTTGGCTTTTTATAAATTTGAGGTTGTCATAGTCACGCAGGTGCTGACTCGAAAATTCCCCCTAAGGCGTAAGAACCGACTCATGATTCTAAAACCAGGTCAATACGGAGTCCTCAAAAGCAAAGTATACGTTCCGGTTGCAGTGATATTTCCACTCGTAGGTGATGACAAGCCTATGACCTCCGAGCCCGCAGCGACGCGTCTGGCCAGTCCCGGCCGCGTGCTAAAAATGAGGAGGCAGCGCTGGCACGACGCTTTACGTGACAAGCTTTAATTGACCAACCACAACAATGATTCAACCAGTCACCGTGTCAGTAATTTAAGCTTAACCATCGCCAGCTCACGACTTGCATGATGTTGCGCGGTGGGTGACTGTGAATTTGTCAAAAGTATTTACACAATATTGTCAAGAACTTCCCTTTTCCTCGATCGTTACGGATGTGCGAAGCTTTTTCGGCTTAATTGTGTTCCTATTTCCGACGTTTCATCAAAACTTTTGCTGCTATCGCCTGTCCTCTCACCGACCTCCTTAAAAAAGCCACCCCTTTTACCTGGGGCCCTGCTTAACAAAACTCATTTACTTCACTGATTCATTTGCTCACCTCACCACCTGTGTTGGCCCATTTCGACCCGTCGGCTCCAACAGAAATTCGCGCAGAGGCCAGCGGATATGGTATCGGCGCCGTGCTTGCCCAACACCACCAAGATCAGGTCCGTGTAATCGCTTATGCCAGCCGCCTTCTTTCCACTGCAGAGTGTAATTCTTCCATTTCAGAGCGTGAGTGCCTAGCCCTTGTTGGGCCGTGTCTAAATTTTGACCCTACCTGTTTGGCCGCCCTTTCTTGGTGGTGACGTATCACCACGCTCTTTGTTGGCTTTCTTCACTGAAGAATCCTACAGACCGGCTTGGTCGTTAGGAATGGCGCCTTCAAGAGTATTCTTACACCGTTGTCTACTAGTCAGAGAGTCTACATCATGGCGCTGACAGCCTGTCTCGTTCCTTGTGGAACCGCCAGATCCTGCAGACAATGACCTCGGCCCTTGCTTGTTCGCTATCTCTGATCTGCTTAACATCGCGGACGAGCACCGGCAAGAGTCTTTGCGTCCACTAATCGATCTCCTCAGCGGTACCAACTTCGACCCTACGCTTCAACTCTTAGTTCTTCGCGATGAAATCCTGTATCGCCGCAGCCTTCACCTTGATGGACCTCCACTCCTGCTCGTCGTTCCACAGCGTCTCCGCTCCTCTGTCCTCAGGGTACTACATGCCCTGCCCACCGCGGATCACCTCGGTGTCTCACGAACGTACGATCGGTTCTGACGCCGCTTCTTTTGGTCCGGTCTATATTGTAGTGCTCGCCGTTACGTTGCCGGCTGCTACCTCTGTCAACGCAGAAACGCCCATCCACATTGCCTGCCGGTCTTCTGCAGCCTATCGACGTACCCCTCGAACCATTCTATCGTGTTGGACTAGAGCTCCTGGGTCCTTTTCCGACGTCCAGTTCCGGCAATCGCTGGATCACTGTTGCGACCGACAAAGCCACCCAATACGCTATCACGCGTGTCATCATCATCATCATCAGCCTGATTATACCCACTGCAGGGCGAAGGCCTCTCCCATATTTCTCCACTTAACCCGGTTCTGTGCTAGCTGCATCCACTTGACCCCTGCGAACTTCTTAATCTCATCCGCCCACCTAACTTTCTGTCGCCCCCTGCTACGCTTTCCTTCCCTTGGAATCCAGTTTGTTACCCTCAGCGACCATCGGTTATCCTCTCTTCGCACTACATGTCCTGCCCATGCCCATTTCTTCTTCTTAATTTCCACTAGAATGTCGGTAACTTGAGTTATTTCTCTGACCCACTCTGCCCGCTTCCTATCTCTTAATGTTACCCCTACCATTTTTCTTTCCATAGCCCTCTGGGTTGTCCTCAACTTAAGTAGAACTCTCTTGGTTAGCCTCCACGTTTCAGCCCCATAGGTGAGTACAGGCAAGATGCAACTGTTGTATATTTTCCTCTTGAGCGATACCGGTAAGCTGCTAGTCATAATCTGCGAGTGCTTGCCAAATGCGCTCCATCCCAATCTTATTCTTCTTGTTATTTCCTTTTCATGGTCCGTATCTGCGGTTACTACCTGTCCTAAGTAGACATATTCGCCTACTACTTCCAGTATTTTGCTACCTAATGTAAACTGCTGTTCCTTCCCGAGGCTGTTGAACATTACCTTAGTCTTCTGCATATTGATTTTCAATCCTACATTTCTACTTTTCCTGTCTAGTTCATCAATCATTATTTGCAGTTCATCCCCCGAGTTGCTTAGCAAGGCAATGTCATCAGCAAATCGCAGATTACTGAGGTATTCTCCATCTACCCTTATCCCTAACTGCTCCCATTCCAAGTCTCTGAATACTTCCTCTACGCGTGTATTACCAACCAGTTGCGCCACCGATGTCGCCGATTTCCTGCTTCAAAATGTCATCCTTCACCACGCCAGTTGCTGATGGACCGCGGCCACTAATTTTTGTCCTGGGTAGTTGACGACATACTCTGGTCCTATTTCGCGCAGCATAAGCTCACTACAGCGTACCATCCTCAAACGAACGGGCTTACCGAGCGGCTGAACAGGCCCCTCACGGACATGCTATCTATGTAGTACATCGCACCCGACCATCGTGATTGGGACATTGCCTTGCCCTATGTAACATTTGCTTACAATGCGTCGCGGCATGACACCGCAGGCTATTCGCTTTTCCGTCTTCTAGTTGGTCGACATCCTGCATTGCCATTGGGTACACTGCTGCCGCCATCTTAGGAGTCGACCACGGAGCACGCACGTGACGATATCGCCCATGCAACTATGGCCCGCGAAATCGCCCGCGACCGTTTCACCGCCTCCCAGACCTACCAGAAGTCTGTTTACGACCGCCGGCATCGCCCAGTGCACTATTTCCCAAGATCGCTCGTTCTCATTTGGTCTCCTTCTCGGCGTGTCGGTCTTCCCGAGAAGCTCCTACGCTGGTACAACGGCCCTTATCATGTGCATCGTCAGGTGACCGACGTGACATATGAGGTTGCCCCCTCGATTCTTCGACGTCATCCACCCGCTCTGCCACCGACTTTGTTCGCGTAGTTCGCGTCAAGCCGTACCACGCACCTGATCCGTCTTCTACTTAACACCGGGACGGTGCTTTCGCCGCCGGGAGTTATGTCAAGGCACGGCGAGGACAAAGTGCTGTGGTCGCGTGCGGAATGTGGCGAACGCGAGGACGACGAAGTGGGTGGGTGGTTCGTGCTGGACGCCGCTGGCCTGAAGTTGTTTGTCTGTGGTCAGGTACCCATTTAAATATTTGTTAATACATCCACTCCCTGTGTGCGCATATTTACGCTACAAAATTTACGGAGCGCAGTTTTCTTTAGTCCAGGCCCTTTCGTGCCGACCAGGGTGGCTACTGGTCCGGCGTAGCCGCTACCTCTGGAATGCTTCCTACTAATCAGTTTCAGGTGGTCGACGGTGGTGCAATTGGATTAAATGAGACGGACGTAATACAGGATGACCTTCGCTCTTTTACTCCACATTTTTAGGTACTGCGGAGGTTAAGCAAGCTGGCAAAACAGGTCTTCTTTGCAGGTCAGCCAACATTCAGCACCTGAGCTATCTTCTAGCGCGCGTATTTTGGTAGTCGGTGTGACAGTACTTGTATCCACCCGCTCCAACCTTGCGTGAAAGTTATCGTCCGAGACGTTGCCACAACGTTTTCCCCTGAAGGTTCTTGGTGTGACTGTTTGGTTATCGTTTGACCGTCCATGGTGAAGCGCAGTAGCGACGCGCGTAGCAAACACCGGCCACCTGCCGAAGACGCGGAAGCGCTTCCGAACGAGTGCTTAACGTTCTGGAGCGTATGCCAGGGACGCTGCAGCCGGCGCTCCTGCAATAAATGAAGCGGCAGTGGCCCTGCAAGCCGTTCTCCATAAGCCAGTCTTCGACGATCTCAAAGTGGTTGCGGTGGAAAGGTCTTGAACAGCGATGGAACGATAGGGAAGTAACAAGTTTGGGTGGCCATGGTGATTGCCATTCTGCAAGCTTAGTTCAGTTCCGAAGCGAAATCGGATGGAAGGAGTTGCAGGCGATGACGCTCCTTAGCAAGACAAGGTTTGGTTGCGTCTGCGTTGCGCTGCTTTATTTCGCCTGGGGTTATAAGGAAGTGCATGAAACAACGGCGGGTGCCTCCGCCAATTTGTCACTTGCAGCCTGGGAGCGCAACTAGCCAGCTCGGCAGTAATCTGCGCGCGCGCGCGCGCGCGCGCACGCGCGCACACACACACACACACACACACACACACACACACACACACACACACACACACACACACACACACACACACACACACACACACACACACACACACACACACACACACACACACACACACACACACACACACACACACACACACACACACACACACACACACACACACACACACACACACACACACACACACACACACACACACACACACACACACACACACACACACACACACACACACACACACACACACACACTCTCTCTCTCTCTGCGTCTTCCTTAACTTACAAGATGGGAGCAATGCCGATGCCCCCGACTACATTTGGTTATACCTTCCTGAAATGCGCTCGAAATTGTGTATTTCATCACTAAATGGCTGGTACGTGTTCTGCAAACAATTAGCTGACCTCACCGATGCAGCGCTGAGGGATATAAAGCGAAAACAGAGGCGTATGTGAAATCTGCTCTTTAGGGACTACACCAGGGCCCGACCTGATATGTACTTACCTTGTTCACCAGGGCGTTCTTTAATATCTTTAGTCTCCTGAGGCACTAAATTGTTTGGAATCTGCAGTACCATACATGTCCGACCATCGGCAAATAGTAATTTATAGGGAGTTCCTGCGTAAAAAGATGAAATGATTTCATGCGTCAACTTTATTTCGTTATACTGGAGCAGTTTGCATGGCTATTAGGTCTATCATTTCGGGGTTGCACCTTTTTTGACTGCCCCAATAAAACAGACTCGGTAGGTCTAAACTTCTCGTTTTCCTTCACAGTTCTTGAACCTGAGCAGGAGGACGTAGCTCTCCCACTGTGTCTCGGTGATTAGGGCGCTGGTATACTGAGTCGGGGAACACGGTTGCGCTACGTATAAGAGTTATCTCGCCAGAGTACGGATTCTCATTTACAGCGTTAGCCACGGGTATTAGTAAGTACCCGCTGATGTCACCCCGTTTACCAGTGCTCAGCAATTTCGTCGAACGGTTGCTCCCGCTACGTGTATCCTGACCTAGCTGAGCTAAGCCACCGCCGACGTTCCTCCCATTCATGTCTTCATGAGCAGAACCGACATGTGCAGTTTCAAGTTAAAAATTTAACAGCAAGTTGTAGAGGAATCCGTTTTACATTTTTGAAAGCATTTTTTTCCGCCAGAGAAATACATATGCTGCACAGAAACAGACCAGACTGCGCAAACAATGTCCCTATAAAGCAGTTTATTGGTGACAGTGATTAATAATTTATTTGGGAGACGTGTGTGTAAAGGCAGGTTGCTTCCACAATTTCAACCGAACTAATCATGCGCTCCACCCGTGATCTGACAAGCACTGGATAGAGCACTCATTGAAAAAGCGCTTGGCAGGCGTAAATCACACAGAGTAGATTAAAGGGATCTTTTACCCTGATTCTAATAGTTTCAAACGGTCAGCTGCTTGACGTAAGAATAAGTGTGACAAAGACGGGCAACCTGGTTTTAAGTGGCTGCAAGGGTTCGTTTAATTTGATTTCTCATAAGTGGAAGCCCAGACAATCACAGAAGAATCCGTACAGCGTTAGTGTATTGTATTGAACAGTGCACACTTGCAGTGCGCGTATTGGGTTTTGTTGGCAAAAAACAAACAAAAACAAAATGCATGTATTTGCGCTGTAAAATGCTGAAATTTGATTCCTTTCGCCCTACCCTCTACATTTTTACTCCTTTATGGTCTGCGGTACCTGCATAAGTTGTTTACAGTATGGTCTATTTTTTTTTTTCTGTAATATTTGGTGAAACTGCAAGACACGTTCTTGCATTTGATAACCAAGCATATTTTGAAACATACCAGGCTTTATTTCCTTGTCCCATGCCGAACAATTGCAGGTCTAATCCATGCTACACCTAGATTATTCCACTGCAGGAATACATGCGTATTGACCCACGCTCTGTTGACAAAAACAAAGTAGAGATTTTGAAGAAACGTAGGTTCAACGTGGCGTGTGCTCTGTGCTGTCGCAGCCAGGGCAGCGAGTACGGCATGTGGTAACTGAAGTACCGCGCAAAATTCGTCCTGGTTGAAAAATTCGTCCTGGTTGCATCGCCGTGTCGTACAGCGATGATAAGTATCCCAGTGTTGCACTCACAAATACTCTTTCGTGGTCCAGTGCATATCAGGCGTCTGCAGTTCTTCATTAAGAACATTTGGATTTATCAAGCGGAAACTTAAAATGGCTCCGATTGAAACAAGGTTGCATGCCTATAATGTATTTATCAGGACAAAGCTTGAATATGCAGCCACAATTTGGGACATTCATAACATAAAATACATAAATCAGTTGGAGTGGATACAGAGAAAAGCTATTCGGGTTGTATTCAGCATATACAAACGGATAGATTCCTCATCATTTCTGATGAAGAAACGCAGTATCCCTCGATTAGAGACTCGTAGAAAAGTTAACAGATTAATATTTTTGTACATAAATTCTTACAGGTAAGTTAAATATAGATTCACGTAATTGCATAAAGCGATGCACAGCGCGAAGAACCAGGCATAGCCACAATAACTCCTTGATCCCAATTTTCGCACGTACGGAGCATTCACATTTTTTTTACCAAGAACCATTGCAAATTGGAATTCCTTGCCGGTAAAAACAACTGAATCGAATAATTTTGCAAAGCAGGTCGAATATTATCTTATTTGTATTTTGATTGTGCATCAATCATGCATGGTTTTCTCCAAAATATTTTGTATTTTTTGCGTGTTTTTTAGTTTTGGGCAATGTGTCTCATGTATCAAGCTGGCAGATAGTTTTTGTGCTTTGCGCCACCCATGCTTGGCCGAAATGACTTGCAGTATTTTTAAATAAATAAATAAGTAAATAATAAATGCGAGGTACGCTTCTGGTAGTGGCTTGAAGTGGGTCATTAACAATTGTGACAGCTAGTTCGCGCATGAACACTGGCAACCACGCTGAATATTTTAGCTTCGCCGTCAATTAAAGATGCCACAAATAATAAGGGAAGTGTCAGGTGCCCGCGCAGTGCTTGCGTGGGCACCAGCTTAGCAGCCTGCCGAGGGCTCTCGCCCTCACTTTGTGAAGGCGTTCCCTGTCTCGTTGACGATCGACATCCAAATTAGACGCTCTCGCTCGTTGCTTCCTAAGGCGTTCTTCTTCCCGTTGCTTTTCGTGGTTCAAAGCTCTCGCTTGTCGTTTTGAAGGAATTCTTGCCGTTGTTCCTCTTCTATCCTCAAAGCTCGTACCTCCCGCTTACGAAGGTGATCATGTTCTCGGCGATCGGCAGCAGCACTCACGAAAGGTTCCGTCAAACATGACGCCATTATGGTGAGGCCATAGTGGGTGGCAGTTGATGAGTGGAATATCCAAAATGAAAAATTAGTCGACAATGCCCAAGGTGGGTATTGCCGTATGGCCACTTTTGGAACAGGTCGCGCCATCCTCCGCAATTACTGCAATTCAAACAAAACTGCTGAGTGCTTTGCGTGCGTCATGTAGCGCAACTTGTCCAATCAGCTGTCCAGCATGTCGTCAGTCATCATCATCATTAGCCTGACTCTACCCACTGCTGGGTGAAGGCCTCTCTCATATTCCTCCAATTAACCCGGTCCTGCGCTAGCTGCATCCACTTGACCCTTCCGAACTTCTTAACCTCAACCGCCCAAACAACTTTCTGCCACCCCCTGCTACGCTTTCCTTCCCTTGGAATCCAGTTTGTTACCTTAAGCGACCATCGGTTATCCTCTCTTCGCACTACATGTCCTGCCCATGCCCATTTCTTCTTCTTAATTTCCACTAGAATGTCAGTAACTTGAGTTATTTCTCTGACCCACTCTGTACGCTTCCTACCTCTTAATGTTACCCCTACCATTCTTCGTTCCATAGCCTTCTGCGTTGTCCTCTAATTAAGTCGAACCCTCTTGGTTAGCCTTCACGTTTCAGCCTCATAGATGAATACAGGTAAGATGCAACTGTTGTGTACGTTCTTCATGAACGATACCGGTGCGAGTGCGAGTGCTTGCGAAATATGCACCATCCCAATGTTATTCTTGTTATTTACTTTTCATGGCCCGGATCTGCTGTTACTACCTGTCCTAAGTAGACATATTCGCTATATTACTTCTAATGCGTCGCTACCTAACGTAAACTGCTACTCCTTCCCAAGGCTGTTGAACATTACATTAGTCTTCTACGTATTGATTTTCAAACCTACCTGTCTAATTTGCCTGCCTAGGTCATCAATCATTCTTTGTTGTTCCTCCCGAGAGTTACTTAGCAAGGCAATGTCATCAGAAAATCGCGGATTACTTAGGTATTCTCCATCTACCCTTATTCCTAACTGCTCCCATTCCAAGTCCCTGAATACGTCCTCTAAGTAAGTTGTGAATAATACTGAGGAGATCGTGTCTCCTTGCCAAACACATTTCTTTATAGGAATTCTGTTGCTTTCTTTATGCAGACCTATGGTTGCTGTGCAGCCACTATATATATCGTCCAGCACTTTCACGTACGGCTCGTGTACACCTTGTCTTCGCTATGCCTGCACGACCGCCGTAGTTTCTACTGAGTTAAATGTTGTTTCGTAATCAATGAATGCTATGTATAAGGGTTGGTAATATACCGAGCATTTTATGAATTTGATCGATAATAGAGTACCCTTTCAATTTTGATCAAGTTGTTGATGGCCCAATGCGTGTTATCGGCAGTTCTGCTAACATTCTTGGTCTTATCTTCACCACTAACCTTGATATGATAGGCCCAGTAGTTTTCATGCCGGGACTCAGTGATCATTCTTTACTCCATATCGACCTAAACTTTACCGCGTCTTCAGCTACGAAAAACCGCAAGATTATATTCGATTACAAAAAGGCAAACTTTGAAGAGATAAATAGAAAACTTTCGCTCCTCCTTGATAGCTATCTTAGTGGTTTTGAACATCGTTCTGTCCAAGAGAACTGGAACCTGTTCGTCAATAAAATTTCATATCTAACTGAGGCTTACATTCCCAAGAAAATACTAACAGTACATAGACAAGCGCCATGGTATAATCCGTATTTAAATCGACTTTCGAACAGAAAAAAATAAGCGCTTATTTCGGGAAGCAAAACTGCAGCAGACTGCGGCACGCTGGCAGGAATACACTAATGCATCTCACACCTACTCTCAAGCTGTCGCTTCTGCAAAATTTACTTTTTTGAAAAGCATTCTACCATCCTTGCTCACAAATAACCCTAGCAAATTTTGGAACGTCGTAACTGACTCCCAGAGCAACTCAGAGATTTCTTTACTTTATCAGAACGACCAGCCAAGAGTGCGCATCGATTTTAAACAATATGTTCACACTGAACTTTTCATCTGCACCTAATCTTCAACTGCCTACACATTCGTTTTCGGGCATTACGATTATGCATCCAATATCAATAGATGCCGACAGGATTGCAAAGCTCATTGAAACACTAAAACATTCATGTTATTCTGGTGTTGACAATATAAATGCAAGATTACTTAAAGAAACAAACATGTGCTCCTCTGTCCTCTTGGCAAAAATATTTCAACAATCTTTAGATACTGGTGCTCTTCTTGTACATTGGAAGCAGGCGAAGGTGATTCCACTTCATAAATCCTGCAACAAGCAATCTCCCCTTAATTATCGCCCAATTTTTCTTACTAGCATACAATGCAAAATTCTTGAACATGTCATTTGCTCACACCTAGCTAGTTTTCTTGGTCCGAACTTTTTTTTCAATAAAGCGCAACATGGCTTCTGGAAATCATACTCATGCTAACCCTTACTGACAACCGTTCCTTGGCTGATTGTATCTTCTTGGATTTTTCTAAGGCATTTGACAAAATAGACTATCGTCTTTCACTACTTAAACTCAAGTGCCTTAATATTGACGGACATCTTCTTGCCTGGGTCGAATTTTCCTTATCGGTCGATCACAGCATGTCTTTGCTAACATTACTAATTCGCCGTCAACACCCGTTAGGTCAGGTGTACCGCAAGGGTCCGTTTTAGGCGCCCTTCTTTTTTTAGTTTATATTAATGACCTTCCTAACTGTGTGACTTCCCCTATCCACTTATTTGCCGATGACTGTGTTATTTATTGCGAGATTGCTGAACCCGCCGATGTTTCTGCTTTACAATCTGACCTCAATAATATAACTAAATAGTGCAGCGTATGGTGTATGGACTTAAATGTTAAAAAATGTAAAGCTATGCGAGTGTCGCGCACTAATCTCACCCCTGCTTGCTATGTATTGAATAGCACTCCTTTAGATACTGTTACTTCATACAAATATTTAGATGTGCATATAACTAATGACCTCAGCTGGAAGCAACATATTTATTACATTATTAACAACAGTAACCGCATGCTTGCGTATCTGCGCCGTAACATTACGAAGGCACCTGTTTCGACTAAAATGACTATGTACAAAGCATTGTTACGTTCAAAGATTGAATATGCTTTTGCAGACTGGGATCCCTGTTTCACGAACTTAATATCCTCACTCGAGATGGTTCAAAATAATTCGGCGCGTTTCATTTTTCCAATTACAGTCGCCACTAGCAGCATAACTTCAATGAAACTAACTCTATATTTGCCATCTCTCGAGCTTAGAAGGAAAATTTCACATCTTAGCCTTCTTCACAAAATTTATCGTCATAACGAATTGAGGCATACTTTCATCTCGCAGCTATCGTATCGCTCCTCCCGCGTCGATCATGTTTACAAAGTAAATGTCATAACTTACAATACTAATGCCCTTTTTCAATCCTTTCTACCTTGTACGTCAGTAGAGTGGAAACGCCTTCGCCCGATATCGCATTAATCCAAGATCAATATTCATTTCGCTCATCACTGATGCAATATCTTGAAGCTGATCCGTGATACGTTTTTTTTTTTCCTGACTATTATCTTATTTCAGTTTTTCGTTTTTCATGCTTATTTGCTCCCAGTGCTGTTGTTCTTTTCGCTGTATAATGCTGTTTTCTCACCGCTTATGATTGTTTTCAATTTATTCCACTTGTATTACTTTCTTTAAAGTACGATTGTTTTCGCTGTTCTGTATTCCCTTGTTCATTTAGCCTTTGTTATGTTTTGTTCATTTAGTGTTCTATGCTGTCTATCATATATGATGTACCACTCCCCTCTGGAATGTGTATGCACTTGAGGGTAATGAAATGAAAGTGAAAAATGAAATGCTGCTTGGTAAAAGATTGCGGCTACCTATAGGATAACTGCAGTAAGTGGCCTGGCAACACTGGACATGACAGGTCTCAGGCGCATAGTTCTACTAAGTTCTGTCTCTTTTTGCCAATCCATTACGCTGGCTCAGGCTTACCGCACATCGTTGCTGCTCTCGCGTCACTCTACCGTGTTGTGTAATAAAAGAGCAGCGCAGCCCTTTAGTAAGAGTAATTTCGGAAGCTATTAATTAATTCCTGTGAAATTATAGCGTCTATGTAATTCATTACGTTACTGGAATACCAGGTTGCAAACGTAAGGCATTACAATGCAAATTAGCGAAAAGGTAATTAAATTACAGTAATTTTATTACAGTAATTCAATTACTGCCATATCTGACGCAATGAACTGGGACTATTTGCTAACAACGAAGGTGCCAACGCACCAATGATTACTAAGCTACGTACAGTGTGCGAGCAACTAACGCGCGCAATCAGCCGTATATCACCACTAAAAAGAATGTGATGATGAAGATAGACGCTATTCAATCGATTGAAGCCTTTATACTCAGCCGACTCGCATATGTGTAGTAGTACTTTCGAGCGTATCGCGATGTCAGTGCACGTTAAAGAACCCCACGTGGTCGAAATTTCCGAAGGCCTCCACTATGACGTCTCTCATAGCCTGAGTCGCTTGGGACGTTAAACCCCAACAAAACAAACAAACAAACAAAGATAAATAACAGGCAGTTGGTAGTGAGCGCATCATCGGTGTGAACGTCTTGGTTTCATTCTCATGAGTGTGTGTTGTGTTTGTGTATAACTATGCAGCGCTAGAGGTCTTCGGAGTCGCATATGAGACCCCACACCAGCGGATGAGGAAATGCGACCAAAATCATTTTGATGCCCTATAATTAGAACACGATACAAACATAATGGGTTGGGATCGTCGCTAAAATATCTACAGAGCATTTGTTACAGTTGAGGGTGCACAATACGGCGGATGAGCTGATTGAGGCCCACAAGTCAGTGCGCCATAATGTCGGGAAAAAAAAGCTGGGCAAAATGTGCTGGAAGACTTGGAAATCAGCTGCATTTGCTTCGTGGCAGCAAAAAATGACACTCCGAAGGACTGTCGAGGTAATTTCGGACACTGCTCCTCACTAAAAACATGCAACTTGAATATCATCAGGCAGGATGGAGTGCAGACGTCAAGGGAATGGGCACAAGCTTTTGTAAATTAGACTGAAAAATTGTAAATTGGAAGAGGGGGCGATTGCCAGGCCGGCTTCACATTCTAATTCAGGATATAATACGAATTTGAAGACTGCGTACAAAATTTACATGCGGGGCAGAGTAGCACCGCCAGCCTGCAAGATCCTGAAACAGTCAGGATCGAGTTTGTGGATTGTGCAAAGAGCGTGCTTGGATACCAGGCCACCAGGGTGTAGAGGGAAATGAGCTTGGACATGCAGCTGCCTGAGATTTTTTATCTCGGGGTCTCTCCTTTTCTCTCTCTGAAGTCTAAGACTCCACATAGTCATAATTAACTTATGTAGACATATTACAGCACTTGTACTGATCGAGACAAAAGTTCCAGTGCCCAGCCAAGGCATTAGAAAAAACATATAGTGTGATTTACGCCGAATTAAAACCATGTAATTTTACAATTCAGTAAATCTTCACGCTCTCGAGCCAGAATCCTTCACAGCGGAATGTAAATTTTGCGGGCAGAAAGCAGATTTTTACCATATGGTATGATCCTACCAGGCTTACAATGCCTTAGTCATTATTACACAGCCAAGGTGGGAAGGATGAGAGACAGCCCTGTCCAGTTCAGACACCGAAGACTAGCGAGCTCTTGTGGAAAGAGCAAGGGCACCGGCCTTAGCGTGTACGGTATCCCGGACTAATGATCTGACTAACATTCCCACAATGCCTCTCCATTTTGCTTTCAATAAATCGTTTTCATCATTATATATACTATGTAAATTTGGAGCATGGCTACGGCATCGCTTACACAGTCGCAGCAATCAAGCATACTTCTGGCTACTTGCACGTTAGTAATTATTGCTCGACCTCTTATGCCGTTTGTCTAATGCGGACGAACAATACCTTTAATTACGCTTGAAAACGTCCCCAAATTTGTTTATAAGTATTATACATCCAGCATATTTCCAGCTAACTGCATCTTTCGCGAAACTTTCCCGTGCTTTATACTATCACCGCTCTTCTAGATAAGTAGTGTGCTCGAGCACGAGGAAGATGCTTATGGGATGATGTTGCGACCATATGGCCCTGTAATGACCTGGCATCGCATTTGGCTAATGTTATGTCTAAATATTTTGTAAAATGATGTCCTAGGCCGTCAAGATCTGCTGATTTTCCAATCGAAAACTGGCCTTAGCTGTTTCTTTATCAGGAGTGGGCAGCTCTTAACGTAGTTTGATCTCATGGTTCAACGGCGGTAATAAAGAAAGGTATTTATCTTTAATATACTTCGAGAAAATTGTGGGACCAACAGCGGTTGGCATCAAATTACTAAGAACCGTTTTTATATTTCACTCATCGTAAGTGCTCATTCCTTTATATTCGATATCATTGATATGATTTTTAATAACATACTTTTTTACATGAAAAAAGGTGGTTCTGTAACCGTTTCACCGAGCAAAAGGTTTTTCACCCTTGCACGAGAGTCGCGAAGTGCAAGCTGGACGCGTTTCTTAGCAACCGTGTCTAATTCGGACTTTATTGGCACGTATGTCATTGCTGTATGCACCCGAAGCACTCCCCTTGCATCATTTGTCTGCCATTATTTTACACGAGGCTCTGATCGCTTCTTTCTTTGTTACCGATTTCATCGAGTCCTTCATTTGCTTTCAACTTTAGTACCTCTTAGAACCGTCTGCAAGATCAAAGAAGACAGTTGGGCTAGTTGCTGCATTTTTGTAAATGACTGCGACATTGCAACTAGCGGGGAAAAAGACAAGGAATAGCGACACTAAGCTACCGACGGGACAGCATGCTAGTGCATGCTTACGCTCAAGATGGACCCTACACGATTCGGCAGATCAATGGGTATAATGATGGCTGAAAAATGCGGTAATCCTCAGGTATAAAGGAGCAAACGGATATGGTTTTGTTTTATATGATTTAAAGTCCTGAAATCTCGCCTACCTGGGGTTATTTAAAAAGCACTGACACTGCAGAGCACACCACATGTCTTGCTTTTGCCTCACTCAAAAAATGGCAGCGCGGGCGGTGACTGAACTCTCATCCCTCTGCTTCCTGTGGTCTTACAGACTGAAAATGATTTTGTGCATACGCGTATACCTCAAAGACATGCAGTTTAGTGCAGATGCTTATTATGTTGGCGCTCTTGGTTTCGTTTTGTACTTCGCTGCAAGCTTTGGCAGAAGTAATGTTGACTGCTTCCTGTAATCCTGTTTTCAAGCTGTTAATGCGGAGGCATTATAGCACTTCTTCTAACACATGCAGTAAAGTTTAGCCATGTTCCATTGCATTAGCTTGAATCCATTTGTTTTCTGTGCACATTGTGTTCCCGGTACAGCAGTCAACGTTATTTAACACTTTGGTTTTACATAATCGTGTATTTCATATTTCAATACCTGAGTAGCTGCTGCCTTTTTAGATATAAAGGGGCTTATGACAACGTCCTCCATGATGTTATTCTTGATGGACGATTTGGGAGTTGGTGGCCAGCTGTACCTGACGATTGTGAGCTATCTCAACGACCGCTATGTTTACATGACTACGCCTGATGGAGATACTACCAGATATCAGGTCGGTCGTGGAGTTCCACAGGTAGGAGTCCTCAGCCCAACTTTATTTAACGTTGCGCTAACTGGCCCGGTGAGTGAACTTCCAACTAATATCCACATCAGTGCATATCTGAGCTACTGGTTCGACGCGCCCACAACTATGTGCAAGACTGCAACGAGCTGTGTCATCGTATTGGTTTCACCGCGCTAACACATTGAACGACAGAAAAGACGAAATACCTGGACCTCGAAATTCATAAGGGCCTAGAGCACACGTGTTGGCTTTACAAGACAAAAGGAGAGAAGGCGATTTTAAGGTATGATTCCGGACACTCAAAATTAATCAAACGGTCCATCGCTAATACATGTATAATTCAGAGCATCAGGAAGTCATGCTTGCATAAGGTAGAGCAAGGAATTATCCAACAGGTTGCAAGGTTAAAAGATAGCGGGTACCCTGATATTCTCCTGGCCTCGATTTCAGAAAAAATCCTAAAAAACATTGACCGCAAAAAATAAAGAAAAAAATGACCCTGAAGGTTCCAAGAAGATCACGCGTCCGATTGTCATCCCGTATGTACACGGAGTATCGCACGGTCTAAAAAAGATTGCAGGCAGGCACGAAGTTCCTGTGGTGTTCACGGCACCCAGAAAGCTATCGGGGTTGTGCGCAAAAATAAACAGACTCGATGAAACACCCAAACTACGTTGCACCACCAACCATGAGAGGAAACACGTCGAATGCGATACAGGCGTGGTTTATTCCATCCCCCTCTCATGCGGATTGAAGTATGTCGGCCAAACGGGTCGGTGCATAAACAAAAGGCTAAATGAGCATGCTAACAATTGCAAATCAATCGCGCATCCAGGGAAGCTGGCTACGCAATGCCAGCACTGCAAATGTAAGCCTCAATTTGAAAAAAAAAACGCTGTTATTTCGCATTCTGATAATAAAACCGAAAGAGAGATCACAGAAGCGTTTGAAATAGAATCCGTCAGGGCCGATATGTGTATAAGCAACGTATCACTGTCGTTGTCTGCGAAAGAAGTTGATTTGCTTAGATTATCGCGATGAGTGTGTCTAGCTGTATGTCTTTGTTCCCTGCGATGATTGTTTCCTCATGTTTCCTCGTTGCTCATGTTTGTTTGATGACGATCACGTTTGTGTATAAAACGACTTCCGTTTCATCCATTAAAACCAGTTGTTCGCGCTCCGTGGTGTTTCGTCTTTTCTGTCGTTCAATGTGTTAGCGCGGTGAAACCAATATGAATAACCAACTAGGCCCAATTCTCGCCATTTTAGCTGTGTCATCGATTTGCTTTTAGCGGCAGAAAAGTGTGCAGTGATTGGCACTAATTGCATTTACAGGAAAATGTGCCAGCTGCTACCTGGTTACTCTTCATGGAGTCATGATACCCTACGTCTCCAATCACAGGTTCTTGAGAGTAATTACTGACCGCAGACTATTTTGGTCGAAACATATTAATATGGTTAAGAAAAGGGTAATCAATATTTGCCATGTACTTCATAGCTGGCATCAAATGGGGTCCAACTGTACGCTGTTTACTACGGCTTTACGAGACTTTTTGTTGGCTACATCCGGTACAGTCTCCCGGTTCTCTCTCATATGAGTATTTCAGTTTGCAGACTTTAGACAGCATGCAATCTCAGTCATTGAAAATATGCCTTGGGCTGCCCAGACGCACCTCTAACCAAGGCACAAATGAAGAGGCACATGCTCACCCAATATCCATATACTTGTCACACGAACCCCGTCGTGTATATTTACGAGCACTTGTACGAAACCGTTTTCACCCACTGAGCAAGGTTCTGGACGAGCGGCCGGACTGCGGTTATACAAGTGCACTCCGCTGCCATCAGTCACAAGTACCAACAGAATATGTCCTCCCATATCATCCCCCAACCACCATGGGTGATGGATATACCTTTGGAACACCTTCGTGTTCCCGGGATACAAAATAAATCAATGGTGCCACTTAGTGGGTTCAAACAACTCACTCTGGCGCACATCTGTTCAGAATATCCTAATTATATTCACGTATACACCGACGGATCTGTGTTGGCACAGCAATCTGCTGCAGCTGTGGTCATACACGTTTAGAAAACGACTCGACATTTCCTTTTGGGACATACTTCTACGCCAACCGTTGCTGAACTTGTAGCCATTTGGGAATCTATTTGCTACATATGCGGAGAACCACCTCAAAAATGGCGTATATTCACGGATTCAAAGACTACATTTCAAACTTTTGAAAATGGCTTGCGGCACACAGTCTATCCGTCTCTGGCAGTAAACATTATGTATCTGCTTACATCTGGCCGACTGCGAGGCCACAGGATAATGTTTCAATGGATCCTTGCACCACTCCGGGCTCGATGGAAATGAATATAGGCCGATGTTGAAGCAAAAAGTACCGTCAGTAATGGTCTCCAAACAGCTGTGCCTTTTTCAAGAGCGGATACGACGTGTCTTCTTACGAACTGTATGAAGAATGCTACAGAAGCTTACTGGGCGCCAGCCGCCCGACACATTCGTCTAACAATGATCGATCGAATAATGAAATTTTATGTTTCGCGTGAAATTCAGCGCTATCATGCATGCTTGCTTATAAAGTTCATTTAGACGTGGGCTCTCACGCGCAGACATTTGCGTTTAATTGGACACGTGGATTCCCCTGAATGTTCAACTTGTGGCATTCCCGAGACTGTGGACCATATATTATTGGTATACCCACTGTATGCGCGCGAAAGAAATCCCCTAGCCGTTTCCTTGAAGTGTTTGGAGAATAGGCCTCTTTTGTGGGAACTGCTGCTCGGCTCTTGGCAGGACAAGGGTGAGGAGAAGGGTGTAAAGGCAGCGTAGGCTCTTTGCCGTTTTGTACCGAAAGGTACACTGCATAAGGTTTTTAAGCCGTCGGCGTGGCACCGTGCTACGTGACCATTGCCTAGCAACTGTCACGTAGAAGAAAAAGAAGGTAGAGAAGGAGAAAAAAGAAGAAAAAAAAGAAGGAAAAGGAGGAGAAGAAGAAAAAGAAGTAGTAGTAGAAGAAGAAGACAGATAACTCAGTAGTTGGCAGAGGCGAACGACAACAGTGCGTTGTTATAGACAGAAGGTTCGTTCGAACGTTTCGACGGCGGCACATTAAATTCAGGGGTCCGCAGAAAAAGTCGCTATAACACTCATAGCTTTCGCTTTATCACTATGTTCAAGCCATGATTAAACCCCCACAATTTTGTTGTGCACCACCGGACTTTATTCACGCTTGTAAAGCAACTTGCCGTGCCTATTTTCATATGCATTTCCTCACATCAGCACCCACCAAGATCCTTTTTCTTCTTTCCTTCCCCTTAACCAGTGCAAAGTTGCAGGCCCCATTTTAATCATTATGGCCAACCGCTCTGCCTTTTCTTTCAATAAATCCATGTGTCTATATACCACTGAACAGTGGTGCCGAGAAGCCCCACGCTCTTTGTTTAATTATCAAGTCTCACAGTGGGCTTGTATGTAAAGTGATGCGGTGTTTAAACCTCAGGTTTATGAGTTATTTAGGCCATATTTTAGATAAATGACTATAACGGGCTCCTATTATACACAAACTTTGAGATGTTTCTGCCGCAAGGGCTTCATTTTCATGAAAGCGTAATTGAAAAATGAATATTCAGAAATTTTTGCTGTTAGTAAATTGCCGCGGCTTTAGAAAATATATCCTACATTTTCATAGTAGCATCCTGCGTTGTCCGCAGGCTTGCTTTGACAAGTAATAAACTATTTTTATCGTTTTTATCGTTCGGTATCTACATGCTGCTTCTACCTACCATGTGTTTCCAGCCATTTAAGTCTCAGATCTGCCACATTTATTAGATACATCTGGTCGTTCGTCATTGTGCCCACACTTGAAGAAAACGCCAGTTGAGCTGAAGTGGTTATGCTGCAAAAAAAGTGGTCACATCTATTAGTCATGATTCCTCTCCATTGCCGGAGTGTGTTTCTTATTAAAACACATATTGCGGAAGCATTTGTAAAGAAAATTAATTTAAATGTGTGTTACTTTTGCACAAAAGCGCTTCTTATACGCGTAAATCCATGGCATTGATAAAACTACGAGGAATGTACGCCTTTCAAATGGTGATTGTCAATTATATTTGGTGTGTTATCATTGGAGTTATTGCGACGTCAAACGGTTTAGGCCATTCTTCGTGCTTTTTTCTTAAAAGCTACAAGACCAACAGGAAAAAAATAAAAAAAATAACCGAGGCCAAGATGCGCCGATTCTGGGTTTAAAACCAGTGGCGGCACGAATATATCAGCTTCCCAAGGAACATAACCACACAGACGACAGGACAGAGGCACGGAGACAACGGGACAACATGGGACTGTACGGACAATAGTGGGCGGTACTCAGTTTTCAGAACTGCCCTGTGTTGTCTTGTTGTCTCCTTACTTCTGTCCGGTAGTTTGTGCGGTTTGGTCTTTACGAGGCTTACAACCGCATTCTTTTAAATTACATATAAGTTTCGGTCGTCCTTGCACGGGAGCCACTTTTTATCACTTATCCGTTTTTATTTATTGCATTTTATGGCAAGCCAGCCAAGTCGGCTGGATATCAAAACGTATGAGGTTTCGTTATGCAAAATAATTAATCAATTAAATTGTAAGAGGGAGGTGTATTTGCAACGTTCGGTTATAGGGGAGACATGTGGGTACACAGCGCGTTGTGCCCAAACAAAAGTAAGCACTGGTGGCCTCTTCCTCCTCGTTCTTTCTTTGGTACCAAAGAGCTAGCTGCCGCTGAATTATTTACTTGTCTAAAATCATCCCCCGAGGTGAAGAAGGAGCCATTCTGGTGACTGCGGGTTGTAATGCGGCTTGATGCAATGGGCATTAACCTCGCCACCGCAGCGGCGCAGATTGGGCGAGGGCTCTGGTGAAGGTTACTCAATAACTGGCGATTGCTCTTAGCACTTGGACAGCAGCTTCTGGGAAAGGTACGGGTGTGCTGCAGGAATCCAAAGAAAACCAAGAGCCCAATCGAAAGGGGCATACTACGTCGATATAGCCGATGCCGATATTGAGGAAGCCAGTCGGTGGCACTCTTCAGGGTTCTTCGCGGCCCGGGAAAGTGCACTATATTCGGAGCTGTCGAGTGGTATGGATGGATAGAGTCCAACTCACTGCCATGAGGATATTCCAAATCAACTTAAAATTTTAAAACGAGAAGATGAGCTAAAGGATACGTAAAACTAATTTTACTTAAGCTCAGTGAGCAGTAAAGTCGGTTTATCTGAATTTAATAAACAAATATTGTTAGAATAAAACATTCTGTAACCGGTCTCTTGCATCTGTTTGGTCACTCTCCCAAAACTAGAGCAGTCTTTGAAATCACCGACTAACAGATACGGTTATGGCAGTTGAACAAAATGGCCTTACAGTTCGTGGGGGTTACTTTCAAATGTGGCTACAGCTATACAGCGCACACAGTTTTGTTTAAAGCATCTGTAAGATGGAGTCCTGGAGCATCAAGGGACAAGAAGTGGAAGCTGTGACAAACTTTCTCTTCTTGGGCTCCAAGATTACCTCGGAAGGAGACTGCAGCTATGAAATTAGGAGACACCTGCTTCTGGGAAAGAGAGCAATGGTTAGTCTTGACCGCCTAGTAAAGAGCAGACACATTAGTCTGCCAACCAAAATCCGTATAACTCGTGCTATAGTCTTTCCAGTTGTGATGTATGGATGCGAGAGTTGGACTGGGAAAAAGGCTGACCGCCGAAGAATTGACGCGTTTGAGTTGTGGTGCTGGCGAAGACTCTTGAGAGTTCCTTGAACTGCCAGAAGATCAAATCAGTCGATATCGTCGACCATAAACCCTGACTGCTCATTGAAGGGTCAAATTCCAAAGTTAAAGCTCAGCTACTCTGGTCATCTGATGAGAAGAGAGGAGTCGCTGGAGAAAGATTTGATGTTGGGAAAGGTAGAGGGTCGCCGGAGAAGGGGTAGGCAGCGAACGCGATGGTTAGCTGGCATCCTCGAGGCACTGCAGATGAAGTTATGTGATGTTAGGAAGATTGTGAGAGACCGGAAGGCGTGGCGTGACATGGCCCATAGGATCACGAGGAGTCGGACACGACTGAACGACTGAACTGAACTGAACTGAAGATGGCCACCACCGCTTCGAACTTGGTTTAAGGTTAGTGTTCATGTGCTGGAATGTTATTTTTGTCTATAATGGCAACGCCAACTCAGAGCCTATTTGTGTGCTCCTGGTCGCTGCGGAAGACTTTATAGTTCCTGAATACGTTCTTGTGCCCAGACGCCATGTTTGTTTCTTGCAGACAAGACCACCGGAAAGAGTGGGGATAGTATGCATTTTATGTTTTTATAGATGCAAAACTCCACAGCAGTTTAAGTCTACGAAAGGCATCTTGTAATATGCGAGCCGAGTGAGAGATCTCGGTCGTGTTTTCGGGTCCCTTGATTCGGTGTTTCTTTTTTTTCTTTCTATATAATGGTTCCCGATTTCCATCTGACGTCAACAGCACGGGACGGCCTTCGTTTGTGTCCACCGCATAATAAGATACGCTGCAGACCGTATAGTTGTATACGCTTATGTTTGGCATCACCGCATGAGGCGAGACTTTAGGGCACACTAGTTTGGAGGTTCGAATTGTTTGTTTGGTTGTGGTGGCGCACCGCCAGTTGCTGGCACCATGAGTATGAATCGCCTTATCCCAGGCGGACTGTTTGTGACATGGACAGGTGCCAGAAGCTGCTGTTCCGCTGTGCCCTCTTTCGCTACAGCAGAGTAGAAAGAGACGTCTCCCTTGTTTGGACGCCAGCCCACGCAGGCGTGCCCGGAAACGAGGCGGCACACAAACTAGCCCGATCTCACACACCGGGCTGGAGGAGTGCCACCGGAGCAAGGCAAACAAGAGGACCTGATTAACTATAACGAAATAACAATGCACTACAGACTGAGCAAGAGGGTCCTACCACCACACGACTCCACGTTAGGCAAAGAGGAAGCAGTAAGTAGCATGTAGAAAGCTACAGACAAATACATACTCGAACCCAGTTCTTGTCAACCATATATGGCCAGAAATACGATCAGACCTATGTTCATTATGTAAGGAAAGGGGATCTCTAGATCACATAATATGTAAATTTGCGTAGTCACCAGGCAGGGCTAAAAATATAACTAAAGACACCTGGGAGACCCTTCTGCGAAGCTCAGACCCAAGAGCCCAAAGAGAAATTGTTCGACTGGCCGAAGATGCCGCCGGAGTCCAAGAACTACTGGCCTGCAACTAAGGCGACTGTCCCACCTTTTGGGTATAACCCCCGAAGAGCGGGACAGTCACTCTGTTGGACGAATAAAAGTTCTCTCTCTCTCTCTTTCTGAAAATACAAAATACGCTATTGCGCTTCCAGGGCAATTATGTTTCTTTTAATTTGACGATCACAATTTTTTTTTTTTTTGGGGGGGGGGGGGTTATTCAAGGCATGCTTATCAGTATGCAGGGTGGCTAGCCTCGCACTTTACATGTAGGTGTGGTTGAACGTCGCACTCAGATTCGTGTTCGTGGGAAGAGCATTTGACGCATGTCAGTGGCCCCGGGTAGCTCGGAGAGCTATAGCCGAAGGTTGGCACTTGAAACAGCGTCGTGGATTTGTGATATTTTCACATGCCCAGCACCGCACGGCCTCGGCGCTGGGCCGCAACGACGATGAAGTGGTTGTTGGCGCGTTGAGAGCGCTCGTGCCGGACATTGTTTGAAGATTTGTAGAACTCTTCGTGGTTCTGCCCGCACGTCGTTCTGCATCCGCACAGCGCCTACGTGCACGTCTGAGACTCTTTGAGTCGTGACACTGGTAGATGTGCAATCAATGCTCCCTTCTGGGGCAAAAACGGCGACCCACCTACCTCTCGTGACCACCTCCATGCATCGTACAAGCCGTAGGCTTCGAAGTTTGTCACCCGAGGCCTTTTATCTTGGGGGCACGGCCCTGCACATCACTCCAGTAGATATGGCAACGAGACCCCTGGTATATGTATGGCCCGAGTTACGGTGCGTGGTTGCACGTTCGTTGCCACTTTTCTCGCTCGGTGCTAATGCTCTCGCGATGTTATCCTGGGCATCGACTTTTTCTGTGAGCACGGTGCCACACTTGGTTTGCAAAACCGTTTGATAACGTTCTCCACCGAGATGGCGACAGGAAAGCCTGAGCTCAGTGAGTTTCGCTCCGCATTGCGAATCGCCGACGATAACGCCACAGTGCCCTCACGCGCCAGTATCCTCGCGAGAGTTACCTGCGACAAGCCACATTGGGAACTGAGATTTGTCGAGCATAATGTATCTCTTCTGCTTGCTCTAGGCGTTTCTGTACCACGCGGTCTTGGTATCTTTCGTGGCGATCAGTCAGAAGTGCTCATAACAAAGTTCAGCAATGAGCATCGCCATTTGTTTCGTGGAACAGCCATAGCGTACATAGACGCCGTTCAGGAAGCTGCCGAATGGTTTACTTGCGAGACAGCCACGCCTAAAGTACAAGAAGATGCAGTCAAGGGCACTGACATAAATCCAAATCTTCAGCACGGTGAAAAGAGGGAGCTGCAGGACCTCTTGCTTGAGTTTGGGGCTTGTTTCATGTCGCCGTCCAAATTGCGGCAGACATCCATTGTGAAATGCAGAATTATTACGCATGAATGCTCTGGTATCATCCATCAGCAGCCCTAACGCGTGTCTCCTTACGAGCGAGACGCTATCCAGAAACAAGTCTGACAGATGCTCGCCGATGACGTCACCCAACCACCAAGCAGTCTATGATCGTTTCCTGTCGTCCTCGTCACGAAAAAAGATGGCACACTGCGCTTCTGCGTCGACTATATAACGCTAAAGCACGTGACGAAGAAAGAAGTTTATCTACTACCACGCATATACGACTCCCTGGAGAGACTTCGACACGCTAAGTATTTTTCTTCAGTCGATCTCAGAAGTGGCTATTGGGAGATTGAAGTTGATAAGAGGGACCGGGAGAGAACTGCCTTCATCACACCGGATGGGCTTTACGAATTTCGTGTCCTCCAGTTCGGGCTGTGCTGCGCTCCTGCAACCTTCCAGAGGATGATGGACACGGTGCTTACTGGTCTAAAGTGGCAGAAATGTCTAGTTTAGTTGGATGATGTGATCATCTTTTAGACAACTTTCAAAGAACATCTGTGCCATCTCAGAGCTGTTCTCGACGTTGTTCGGTCCGCCAACTTGGCCCTCAAACCTAAAAAGTGCCACTTCGGTTGGCACTGTTGCGGTATTTCCGGTTCCCAGTGACAAGAAAGCAGTCCGACGATACCTGGGTTTCTGTTCCAACTACCGTCGCTTCATCAAAAATTTCGTTCACGTTGCTACTCCTCTCACGTCCTTAACTCGGCATGATGCAACATTTTTGTGGGGCAGCGAGCCGCAGACAGCTTTAGACGAACTATGGCGCCGTCTCCAAGCTCCCCTGATACTCGAATATTTCGACGACGATGCTGACACAGAGGTGCACACAGATGCAAACAACGTCGGCCTTGGCGCTGTCCTCGTTCAACGGCAAGACAATGTGGACAGGGTAATCGCCTATGCCAGCAGCGCCCTTTCGCGTGCTAATTCGAACTACTCTACCACAGCAAAAGAATGTTTGGTGGTATTATGGGCCGCCACTAAGTTTCGACCGTACCTGTATAGAGTACCATTTCACTCTTTTGGCGCGTGTAAAGCGGCTGTTGGTGCGTGGAGAGCGCTCGGGCCGGGCATAGTTCGAAGCTTTGGAGGACGCTTCGTGGGTCTGCATCCACATCGCTCTGCGTCCGCACAGCACCTACTCGCACATCTGAGGCTCTCTAGGTTGGGACAATATATTATCTAATTTAGAACTTGAAGTAGCCTATTTCAACAGACTCTGGCATAAGAGATAGTGGTTGGCTAGTTGCTTTTTCATGCTGTAAATTCCAGCGCAGTAGTAACACAGACAAGATGAGAACGCCAACAAAGCGTTTACTAACAGCTATACTTTATTGCCCTGAACCAGACTATATAAGCACTAAGTCCAAAACAACAAAACGAATAACCAGCAAATCTCTTCACGCATTCGCGCCCAGATTATGACCACTGTTTCCCGTTTCTCTAATCTTTAATACTATCATCGGCGTTCAGAAAGAACATTTGTTTTTCGCTAAGACGCACAGAGGGGTTACTGACGCATTTATCTGCGCCTACAAAGTATAATTGTTAGGTAGTGCTTGTGTTTACGTTTTTCTCTTCTCGTCCGTGTTACTACGGGGCTAAATGTCCAGATTCTGGCAGTATGCTCAATGTAAATGTAAGGACGAAGTGTTTTGTTAGGATTTCCTTGCTTTTTCTGCCCGTTTTGATCTTCTACACATTGCTCATATTCGTTTCCTTTAGGCCTTCCAGAACTTCATCTTCTGTGACCTATTTAAAGTCATTGTATGAAATTACTCTCCGTACTGTGTTTTGTAAGCGGTGTTCAATGGTGGACATTAGCGTTTCCTCGAAGCAAGTTTTTTCCAGCTAGTTTACCATTTTGATAGCTGCATAGAAGTGAAGGTAATGAATTGATAATTTTTGATTTTGCACCCTTGAACAATTGCGTGGGTTAGAGGCTTAATTACAATGAAAAGTAATAATGGTCTGGTTGGTCTCCCGGCGTGGTCACTCTGGACCATCTGGAACCCAGGAAAGGTGATGGCGTTTTTCTTGAAAAAAAAAATTGGTGTCATCGGTGTGTTCTCTTTTTTGAGAGCGAGCGTTAAAAACCAAAGCTGTAGCCATAAAGACAAAAACTGCGGTTGGGTCATGGTGGTGGCGACCCACTACGAAGCAAGAAGGGGATGGGACAGGATCTTAAAAACAAAGTCCTGCCCACGCCAGCTATAGCCAAGTATGGCTTAACGCACAGTGGTTCATCAGCAAGGTTGACCCACGCCGCCAGGAAAAAAAACCCAAGAAAACAGGATGAGTTAGGGCTGCTGTGCGGCAGGAGCTGTGTGGAAAGTTAAAGATGGAGGGGAGGACAGGAAAATGCAATTGCTGATTTGCGCCGGCCTGGTGAGCCTGGGCCGGGTCAGCCCGAGCCGAGTGGAGTCTACGGGAAAGGTGGCCAAAGTGGTGTGTTGTATCTGCCGAGGAACCTTAAAAGTCCAATAACTCGGCAACGGCTTGACTAACAGGATCGTCTTCTCCACGGACACGGCGATGCCACGCACGGCTAAGCGTGGTTGCTGGGGGTCGTGGTGTCGCACAGAATACACAAATACCTTTTCTAGCAGATGTGCCTTGCAGAGTACAAAGTTTTGAGCACAGGAGCTTACTTCCTGCTCTCAAGACTTGCGCTAAAGTTCCGGATGTCTATGTGCACCGCACTATGTATTCTGTGTTAAACATGTTGACACTGGCATGTTTCGCAGCGCTGGGACTTTTGACAGCGCCGGCTGTTTGGTCATATTTGCTACCACATACTTAACTTTAACTGAAAATGGAGCTCTGGTGCAAACTTTCAGAGAATAATGTGTGGCGAAAATTCGCAACCGACAAACGGTACAGTGAGAACACTATCTTACTGGTAACTAAAACCTTAGTTATATGTAAACGCTTTAGGAAGTTTTACGATAACCGAGGACGCGGCTGGTTCCTACTTAGAACAAGGAATAGTGAAAAAGCGGGGAAACAAAGCGATACAATAAACATCGCAAGCGATATCTATTATTTATATCTCACAGTGGCCAAACACATGGTAGGATATTCTTTTTGTCGTCTTATTTTTTTCGTTCTGCTTTTTATACCTGGGCGGTGCGCAGTACTCTCGCTGTTATGTGCGACGTGTTGGAGCGTGCGATTGAGCCAGCAGAAACTATTTGACTGTAATCACCATGATGTATTGCCGTCAAGAAAAGTTTGAAGTTTGTGAGGGTGTAGTGCACATTATTTAACTCATTTTTCAGGTGTACGTTGTTCGTCAGTGGGTGAAGTTAGGATCAGAGATTCGCCAATCATGGTCGCGCAAGAAAGGTAGACTCGCCTTTCTAAGCTCTCGAAGAAGAAACTGCCTTCGTATTCTATTGAGATGAGTTTTAATGAAAGAGTGCTAACTAGCAGAATACTTTTAATTTGTACCCTCTGTCCAGGCTCCCAGTTTCCGGACTTGCGAATGCTTCCAAAATTGTGGGCACATTGCTGCTGCAGCGCACTCACATCACTTCTCCCAGGGCCATGGGGGATACCAGCGGCACACTAAGCATCAAAAAGCAAATGCCAGCGCTTGCTGTCATCGTAAAGGTGCAACCGGGGTCGTCCCATTATTACAGCTCCAGTGAATCTCTCGAACCGTCATCTTCTCCAGAATAATCGATTGGAAAACATACTGGTTTTACTCCGAAGACACTGGAAGAGGCTGGTTTGTACAATAGGGTTACTTTTTCATTTAGCGCCCTGATGCTTCCTTATGCTAGACAAGAAGTACGGACGCATCTTCGGGAAATATGCATAGAGTACTGACTTGCGCACTCGGCTGAGGAGCGGAAGGATAATGTGTTGATTCCTGGCATGGGCGCGATATTTTCTTCACAATGACTGATAGTTTGCGTAGACACACCCTGCCAAGGCACCCTGGGTCACGCTCTGCCAACACGTATATGTCCACGCCACTCTTGAAGCAAGAAATGCTTTCGCAGTAAAACAAACACAAAGAAATTATTCACTAGTGCGTGAGTGTCCGTTGACATTCATGCGCTGGTGAGCACGTGGAACGTAGGTTGAGCTTTCCGTGTGTTTCACATATCGATTCGAAATGGTCGGTAGTACGGTGATGTACCACCAGCACGAGGAGGGCGTAGGAAAAACGACATGAAACTGTCTTGACGACGTACGCCGAACACCCTTGGATGTTGACGGAAGATGACGCATTGAGCGTCTCAGAAGTGCAAGGTGCGGGGGCAGAAGACACCAGAGGCCTAGCGGACGCGATCCGAAGAGAAGTCGTGTAGCACGAACCCTAATTTTATTAGATGCCAACTCCACGCTCGAATGCCACGTCCCTCGTTTCTCTGCCTTCATGCATACCTGGAATTTTTACACTCAACTTTGCCGCATCACACTACGCTACATAACACTTCGATGGGCCTGCCATCTCCTGTACGCTCACCGGCATAGTCTTTTAAGTTAAGTACGGCTTACAGGCGATGCTTGTGTCGGTCATACTTAACTTTCGCACCATTTATTATTGCGCACCTTAAGCCAACTTACACGTTAACGTGACTCATCTTTAGTCTGATGTCCGGCAGCACTGGAATAACAATGCTGCTGACACCGTCTTGATATCGCATATAGCATTTATTAATAAATGTGGTTCCCATTCGTTGCAACAACTATTACATTGAAACGACAATGTGCGGCTTGGCCATTCGTACTGCTATCTGTGATGAGCTCGTTTGCTAGATGTCATTGTCATGAGTAACGGAGGACTGTCGCCTGATGTTTCGAACATTTTAAGGTGTGCAGAATAAGTCTACATTTTGCCCCCTGGGGTAGCGCACGTTTATCGCAACAGTCCCTAAGAGGTCGAGGAAGGAAGATTTGCGCAACATGAAAAGGTATGCTGCGTCCTGTCCCTCCAGTCAATGGCGCAAAGTGGGTTGCTCATTGACCACTCCGTCATGTGTGCATCATGCCACTTACAAGCCCATACAAGCTTGTGGAATGAACCAATTATGGTTCTTTCCAGAAAGCAGCCAGCAAGAATTGCTGGGTTATTGCCTCAATAAAATTTCTTCTGAAAAGGATCCAGTGGCACCCTGTAATGAACATCAATATTTGAGGAATTTCTATGACAGCAAATCTTCCCATTCATGGAGCCTCGAAAATGGTGCTCCACAAAAAAGGTACTTTGTTTCTCTTGACAGCGTCTGAGCCCCCTACATGATTCCGAATGGGGTCTGCCCCTGCATCTCCGTATCAACGAATGAACGGACCTAATCATGACATCACGATGAGGTGAGAAAATCATGGCAGAAAAATATAGACACTTGCCATTCCTTGAGAGGTAGCCCTTTTGTGCAGGCTTTCTTTGCTGTAAAACGCAGCCTGCCATGAGTAAATTAACCTCGGTGGTATGAATGTGTCGCTTTCTTCGCTCGCCCACCTAGGATGACGCAGAGAAATCAGCGCAAAAGCTGCACAAAGACGCCGGATGAATACAAGGGCGAGAGCGACGTGATCACAATCCCTCATCTCTAATTGTGGCAAGCGGACAGCGTCTTCAAGAAGAAATGTTGCTCTACATGTATCAGGGTTCCGTCCCAGTTGCCAGGCCAGCTGTGCCCTTTAACGTATCACCTTTTTAAAAACTTCTGAGCATTCGCACAGCCCGCGAGGAACTGCCACATGATATCCAGCTCAGATCTCTGAGCTTACATTGTGTTTCAGGTTTCAGGTGGACAGGTGAATAGCGTTAATCTATCACGGTCAAAGGTAACGAGGATTTAGACTCGATATCTTGCGGAGAAAGTATCTACCGTAGTTTAGGGAATGCCGCAATCTTGGGACATTGAAGCAGTTCTCATAGTTTCAATAAAATTAATCTTCGCAATTGTGTTCTTCAATCATCTTGTTTACTGGTGAAGACAATGCCATTTTTGTACTACCATTAAAAAGACGAACTAATATTTCCTAACACTGGATCTAAGCGTGAGAATTTAGCGATCAGTGGCTGACACCGGTTAACGTCTCAAAATGTAAGGTTATTCATAGATCACTCCAGTTTACCTATATGGTAGGTCTGCACTTGTGTGATATGTACAGTGTTTTACCTACTTTGCTTTTAAACAATGCTTTAAAAATTTTTACGCGAACATTCATTGCCAAAATAATTTCCTCGCCTGCAAAAATTCGGCATTCATTACAAGATTTGTAGGCCATGCACCGAAGCATTGAAAGTTTATCAAATAAATCACTTATTAGACCTTAACTCGAACACGTATAATTATTATTGGACTTTTATAAAGAATACGAATGCTACTTCAGTGACTGCAAAATCGCGCTGGTCGATTCATTCACTCTGGATACTTATTATACACAAGTGTAATATTCGAAACGTTTCCTGGCACATCTCTTTTACCACGGGCACAATCGTAGCCTCTGTAATTATCGAAAATTTCTTGGGGCCTCAGGATAAAGACACCTTACATTCGACGTCGCACGTGCAAATCTAAGTGCACGAGCTATGGGTTTAGTTTGCCAGCAATTTTTTCACACTGTTTACTCAGTTTGAACTTCGAGAACATTTCGAGCAGCAACTAATAAGATGGCCTTTTTTACTTTTACTATCATCAACTTGCGATGAAGATTTCGTTACGAAACTATGAATTTGTCATCATAAATGTAGCCTTCCACGGTGAGTAAAAATTCTTCCTCGACTTCCGTGATAGGCTGATGAGAAATGGGTCAGCGTAATTGAGAGATAATAGAATATCGATGACAGGTCTTATACAGGAGCTTCCATGGCCTATCCCATGTCACAGTCGGTAATAAAGAAAAAAGCTGCTTCCTTAAGGGCCCTTTGTAACAGATATGAGAATTTTAACAGGGGTATTTAAATTTGTATATTATATTCAAAACTATTGTAACCGTTGTATTTTCCGTTCCAAGACAACTTTAAGCGTGCATTTGTAATTTTAAGAGAGGGGTATACGACGTATTTTTTCTATCCAAACCTAATTTAAACCTTAAATGGTTACCATCCATGAAGAACATTTTGATCACAGAATTTCTTTCTATTTAGCACCAGTGACGTTAAACAAATACCACAGAACATAAGGCTTTCAGCGGAGTGATACACTGCCAGCCTAAATTCCACCACAGGTTTAAATTACGCGCCGCACAGGACTGTATGTAGAATGTGCGGTGAGTACTCTCACCGGCTTCCTGTTAAACGCATCTATATTTGCGGTGCTACTGGCTGTACTCGTCTCATTCGGCATCAGGAGCTGTGCGGGAAAGAGAAAATTGTTGTCGCCTTGCGGAATTCCCGCGTTACCACTTCATGATAATGTCGCAGTATTCAAACGAAAACTCTTTAATAGCAGGGATATTCAGTGTGGAGGCATGTATACTTACTTCTCTTGGCCATTGTGAAAATCGATACATAGCTTTGCCCGTTCGCGCCTTTGACGTTGAAGAAGAAGGCACTGGTAGCCTAGTGCCATCTGGTTAACGTAGGTGTTCTGAAAATGTACTGCGTAGTATATGGCAGGAAAAAACGCCTGGGTTTAAGAGACGTTTTCAATTAGGCACATATATGAAGAAATGCTGTGGGCACTTACAAAAAACAGTTCCTTTTGCGAGCACACGCAGTAATTCTGTGAACCCTTCATCAAGAGGAGGCGGGACCACTCTCGCTTCTAAAAAAGTATTTTCCGTCCTAGTAAGCGACGCACTGATGTCATGTTTCTGTTCATCAAAAACTTAAGCACCATGTTGGAGAACCATCACCCAAAAGTGTATTTTTCTAAGCTCTAACGCAGGCAGCATATGAGCACTTCTAATATTAGAACACACTTTCATGGTGGTGACGTCCTGTCACGAAAATAAGCGATGTTTTGACAACAGCTCCATATAGGCTGATGATTAAGCTCTGACAATAGTTAGACTTTTGCATAGATGTAAAGTGAGGATGCTGAAGTGGCACTTACTGAGACTACAGAAGTTTTGAATATGTAAGAATTTATCATCAGCGATATCGTTCATATTTACGCGACTGAAAAATTTCGCACAATAAGTGTAATGTAAGACGACTTACACTGGGTGCTTGCTCGTCACAGACGACTTGTACATAATAACGTGTAGGTTTGGCCGCTCATTTAGTCACTCACTGTGTTGTGTGGAATATTTGATAGTTCGGATAATAAAAGTACAGTGAGGACGAAGTAGCGGTTGGCTGTATCGAATGGTAACAGCCTTCTTACAACTGTCACCAAAATAAAGCTGAAGGATCAAAACGAAAATTGAACCCAGCTGTCGCCATCACCCGCAGATTTTGCCAAAAAAAATTGTAATTTCATATCGAGATTTATACGGCATTCCTAGATGCTGTGATACAAGGATAAACTGCCATTTTGCGTCGTCAATATCAGGAATTCAAATCGAGTAGCAGAAAATTTTATAGATTCAAAATTTTCAGCTCTAAGTGGGTCCCCTGTCGCTGGACAAAAAACTGCGTTGACAAAAAAGGCCATAAAATTGCATATTACTGAGAACAATATTTTAATGGAGTTATCTACAATAAACATTTCTCAGTTTTGATGATATTCACAATAAACATTGTGTAAGGTGTTTATTGGAACAGAAGGACGGTAAGCAATGACCTAGCACCAATCGACTGGGTATCGCTCTAACCAGCACTGTAGTGTCAACAAGGCTTCGGCCCTACTTCGTCAACATCTTCGACTTGTCGCTTGAATTGCTGTCGGTCGGAATTATTGCAATTCCTATTGCCGGGTCTAGGCGTGGAAAACGTCGTGGCGCATTGAACGATGTACGTTCCAATGGTGATCGAGAAACACGTTGATTAGTTGATTAGTTATCGAAGCCTTTGGTGTCGCCTCACGTCGTCCTGTCATTTGGTCGCTTTTCTTTGGTGTATTGCTTATCTCGAGGGTTGGGTGTGAAAGGATTGCCGGGCAGTATGTCCAGTTGCCGCCTAGATGCTGTGCTGGGATTCCTGGCTCCAAGCCTTTTATTTTGTCCTGAAATAAACTGGTCATTTTATCATACGGGTGGATGCTCGCGAGCCCCTGCGCGAAGTAGGGGAAGCTTCAAAAATATTTTCGACATATGTATCAGACATCTGCAAAATATAAGTTCTGGCACAGTCCACGCAAAGGCTCAAGACTTGAACTTTTTTTGCAATATATACGCATTCCATCGAGGCGCGAAATAGATAGGAAGCGACATTTTTTAATATCTACGCTCTTGCGCTTATTAAGTCAATAAGCGTTACATAAATAAGGAAACGCAAGAACGAACTAAAATTTACTCATACCAAGTGTTCACCACCAAACGGTAAAACTCGCAGGCTGACCAAGGCAAAAACTGAATGACTTCATTTCTTCCTCAGTTGTGTGTTTATGGCCAAATTGTTTTCAGAGCGTCTATTTTCATTATTGTTGCTGATTAACAATTGTTTCAGTTGTTGTTAAAGTGAGAAAGCATTGTTTGAACCTTTTGCACTCCATTTTACAATTATCTCCTGCTACAGAGGGAACAAAAAGGGGACAACTAATTTACTTTTAATTGTGCCTTTGTCTGGTGTTTGACCAGTGGCAGAATGTACTTGCTTGCGTTGCGTGTGGCCTGTTCTTGGACGGTTTCGCAAGCTGCAGAACGACCAACAATGACCAGTGGCAAGAATCAAGGGCATCGGAGCGACCCAAGCGAAGCTGGTAGAGGTAGCTTGGCGACACTGCTCTGAGCAAAGATCCTGACCTGGCGAGTGGAACCCGAAGCACGTGTAACTACTTGGTACCTGGGGGTAGATTTGGGAGGACCTGGCGAATAAACACGCCGGTATTGGAGCCACGTGAGAAGCGGCTGTCTCTCAATGCATTTTCTAATGGCGGAGGAGCTGTAGTGCCCAGGCGAGCCACCCGGATTCCAGCTTGACCGAACGTCAAAGCTTCTCCTGACAACGCCACCCTTGCAACCCCCAGTTCTGCGCCGCAGGGCAGCAACGCACTGCAAGTAAGCTTCATATTGAGACACGCCAGCAGTATCCCAGAGAGCCTGGCGCTGGTCCCTTGGCGGGAGAACTAAAGCCCCTCAATAAATGTAGCGCCAACATGTGAATATTGCCGCCCGCCTCTTCTTTGCCACTTGCGCTTTCGACACTCCCATTGGCCGAGCGTCATCCCGTGTTTTCATGCGCTTTTATTTTGATTGTTGTGTTGCTGTCTCCTTTCCCGATGGGCCAAACATCGCGCGCGCTGCGCATACCGTCGTGTGTTTCGCTACAGCTCGCGCATCATTCATGCTACTCTTAGAAAAGATCTTTGATCGAAATGCCGTGTTCCTGCGCTTTCGGGTGCAACACACGTGACCATGATGGCAAGCGGTTGTTTAAAATACCGTCCGCGAATCGAGATGTGGAGTGGAGGAAGGTTTTGCTGCACCGAATCAGCCGAGAACACTGTCGCGTTTTCAGTGTGCAATGATCATCCGAGGGCGTGTCGGCTGCGTGTGGCCTGGGGTAAGGCAGGCGCGCCATGGTCTTTAGTCGAGCGACGCATGCGGTGATTGCGGTGCAGTGGAAATCTTGGAGCATATGTTGCTTCATTGTACCACATATGCAGCGTCGCGTCGCGAGATCCTCGCGGCCTATTGGGCGCTGGAAATCATTCCGGATAGCATCGAGGCGCTTTTGTGGCAGCGCGGGAGTGCGCGCACCCGTGATGGGACAATGGTGAGCTCGCCAGGTAGTGCAAGCGTGACACGAACTGAGTGCTACCTCGGATGTATGCTGCCGGGTGCCCCACAACAGCAGCTTGTATCGCGCGCTTGATCTGCCTGCGACAGGACGCCGCGTGCGCGTGGCCATATATGTACAGGTGTGGACATAAGTAAACGGAGCACGCTCTTTCGTTCAAATTAAGATCACGCACTGTGTACTGGACATAAGAAAACAATAATTGTCCAAGCAAAAGGGCACTAGCGACTGCTACCGGCTCGCAATACGAAGATTGCTGGATTTGCTCGGATATGCTCGGACACATCCGCGCGAGCGACGCGAACTAGCTCAGGTTTTGTATTTTTTAAATAATGTAAAAAGCTACTTCTGTCGTTTATTGCAATCGCTCTCCTCTGTACTTCTCGCTAGCCTCTTCATAATCCATTTTCTTTCCCATCGACCTCAGCTCCGGTGGTTCAGATCTTAAATAGCAGTGACCGCGGCCTGCAACATTCTTTTCCATCGTTTTTTTTTATTCAATAAACCAATGGCACCACCAGTTCCACTCGATACCATGGTCACGGCTCTGTGATTAGGTGAGTGATTGCTCATCTCCAACTTAATATGCCATCACAAGTGCTAAATGCCCGCGCGCAATATTTTTTTACAGTTTTCGTGATAGACCTCAATTCAGTATAGTATAAATTTCCTGTTTTCTTTTTGCGACTCAGCCATGCTGTCTGAGGTGTTGTCTTTGTCGTGAATGTTGCATGTTTAGAGTGCGTCGCCGCATTTACTGAAGCAGTACGGCTCTTAGGCGGCCAGGTAAAGCCATATCTTTCGTGCTTTGTTTAGTTCTCGATTTCGCGTGCGCCACGTATATGCAGGCGCTAACAGATCTGCAGCAGAAGTCGAAAACACATGGAAGACAACTGCTGCCACGTTTCTCATGTTTACTGGAAGTTCACAGGTCAGTCAAGGCTGCAGAGAATCCATACACAGACTTGTTAAATTATTCTTCTCAGCCGCTTAGTTACAAATTTTCTATAAATCATGTCGCGTGGTTTGGCCAACGGCTGACGGACGACAGACGCGTGGCAGTAAAGGCGAACTGAACCAACGTGGAAATCGCGCACATATGGTGTAAGACAATGACAGCTGAAACCATTTTAGCGCAAAATGTCTTTCGATATTCTGTATTGATGTTTCAGCAGCCAGTAATTATATTTTAACTGGACCACATTGCAACAAATACAAACTGAAATGCTTTGGCGACATCAGCGCCAGACCATTTACCAGCGACCGCTCCGGAGAGCGTCTGCTGGTGGTGCACCGCATAGGGGGAACCATGGTCGAAACGCTAGAGAGGAGTGGTGGCGCGGGAAGAGGATAGAGATGACGCTACTTCTTGTTTATTTTGAAGGGTTTTAGGCACAGCGCTTTCGCGCCGCGGTAGGTTTGAAGCATCAGCGCGATCGTGGATTGGATCTCTCGGGCCGCCGTGAAGTGCTGCCTCCGGATTGAACAATTTGAGTGGCAATGGTATCCCGGCTTATATAAGTGGGAGCGGTGCCGCAGAAGACTGAATGGGGGGGGGGGGGGGGGGGGGTGGAGGGTGAAGGATGGCTGTTCCTGGCCCTTCGGAGCTGGGGCTGGTAGGACAACGCCGCCTCTGGCTGCTAGCCTGCCACCGAAGTTTTATCTGTTGTAGGCCGTCATTGCACTCGCCACCGCTTAGGTGGTGGACGACGGCTGTTGCGGCGCGCGTCTTTTTCTCCCTCTTCTTTTTCTTTCTTCTCTACATTCTCTCTTCCGTCCGCACGAGGCAGCGGAGGGGGCTCAGTTACAGAGCCAGTAGCAGGCCCGTGCATTTTCTTTTCCTTCTTCCTATAGGCACAACAACAACAACAGAAGACCGAGGTTGGGGTGGTGGCTGTTCCGGGCCCTATGGGGCTGGGACTAATAGGACACCGTCGCTCGCGGCGGGGGCTAGCCTGCCACTGGATTTGTATCTGTTGTAGGCCATCCTTGCACATGCCATCAGCTCGATGGTGGACGACGGCTGTTGCGACGCGCGTCTTTTTTCCCCTCTTCCTTTTCTTTCTCCTTTATTTTCTCTTCCGTTTGCACGAGGCAGCGGAGGTGGCTCAGTTACAGAGCCAGTAGCAGGCCCGTACATTTTCTTTTCCTTCTTCCTACAGTCGCAGCAACAAGAACAACAAGCTTTCGCTTTAATATGGCAGTGACTTAGCTCAGCTATGCCAGGATATACGTTGTACGTTTCCCTGGCTGAGCTTGTGACCATGTATGTTTAGCAATTAGAGACATTGGGTATAGACATCTTCTATTCATTTCACTTGACAGAGACTAAAACTGCCAGATGATCGGTTAAGTAGCATGCAAGGGTTTCAATTTTGTTTATAGAGTATTTCGATTTGGCGCGAAGTCTCATACATTGGAATACTCACCGGGGACAAGCCCATTTGGTGCCGCAGTCTCTTACACACACCAATCCAAACGGATTGTTCACAGTGTGCTTCAAATGTCCGAGTCGCAGATGTGCCTTCGGATTCTCGAAGGGAGGGATCAGTCACACGACGTGCCTTCACATCCTCTTCTGTTGGTTGCCGTCGGCTGAACTTTTCCAATGGCCCCATCGCGGCGGCTATGCGCCGTCTATTACGCTCAGCAGTCTGGCATCACTGTTTGGCATGCTGTTCCTCTCTCAGTTCGGGAGTGTCCGCTGTCTTCGCCTTCTTAAGCTAATTCTGTGTTTGTTGCTGCCATGCGCTGCTTTTTACGCTCTCCGTCCTAGCGTCTCCGCTTGGCAAGACGTTCTTTTTGTTTGGGAATCTCTGCTGCTTGGCATCACCGCTTGTCAAGACGTTCTCCTCTTTGTTGCCTCTGCTGTACTGGCAGGAGAGTTTGCACGCAGCTGCGAGCTGTGGCGTCATGCGCGGCGCTCGTGTTCGGTTTTTGCGTGCGCACTAGTGGTGAAATGCTCGGCTAAGTAGCGTGGGCCAAAATCGTGCCACAATGGCACTACAACACTTAGCGCTGGCCGCACGTAGAACGAGAAAACAAGTGACTTAAAAACTGGGAAGCATCCTAATAGCAATGTTTGAGAAGCAACTTGTATGCAAGATGAAAATTTCGCAACCGGCACATATTTAGACAAGCGAGCTAACTTCGTTCCATTCCCGGGAGCACCATCGCAGACCGCGTGATGGCAGCGATAAGGAACTGCTTCGTTGCGTCCATCGCAAGCACCACCAAGGCTTGCCAAGTCTCACAAAGACCGATGCATCATTAAAAGGGAACGCAACAAGAGTGTTGCAAAGTTGGAAAGAAAACGAACTTTTATTAAAACAGCCACATCTTTCATAAAACAAGGTAAAATACATTTATTATTCTTGTTTACGTGCATATATCTTTTTAATTTGTACTTTTGAGTGCTCGGCATCCCGACCTGTGGCTTTGCTACAGTCACGCCAAACTGCCGTTTGGCACAGCTTTCGCCATCAGTTTACTTCCGCAATGGACGGCGCTCTATAACCGGCCGCTGTTCGTCACTACTGTTCGCCTTTTGGCTGTTCGCCTACTCTTTCGCACCGAAGCTACAGCACACGACGCTTTGACATTGAGTAGCGCTTTAGTAAACAGCCTACTCGCAGAGCCGCCTTACTGCCAATCCCTTCGTCTCACATTTAAATAAAATTATTAATTACGTCGCCGCCCTAGCAGATACGGTAACGTGCATACGAAAAAATCGGATGAGCTGCGACGTGCCTGCGGCTGCTGCTACATCGCTGTGAAAAGAAGCTTGCTTGTATCGCAGTCGTCACTCGTACTGGCACTTCGGTAAGGGTCAGTAATCATCAATATGTGGCTTATTTTTGACATTCATTTCTTTCCTGGGCTGATCATTTAAAAGAAAAACAAATTTCAGCAAGCGTTACTGACGCTGGTGTAGTCAAGGGATCCACGGACGGCTTATCGGCGGCGCAACCGCCGCGGCTGTGGAGGGAGTGGTGCCTTCGGACGATGCCTAAACGCGCTGTTGCTAGGGCATTCCAGACACTGCGTTACAAATTATTATTGAAAATGCAGCTTCGTTCTGCCGATCACCGCGTCAAGGGTTTCATTCGCACAACATGAACTGGTGGGCAACTTGGTCAGAAATATTTATGTAGTGCCGGCCGGCAGGCCGGCACTCCTCAATTGACGTCAAAGCTCCCTGTTCATCAGGTTTTGCGTCCCCCGTCCGGTGTTCCCTGAAGCCGCGACGGCGTGCCCGAGGCGAGTTTTTAACCAGCGATCACGGCTTTTCTTCCCGACATAATTCAGAAAAGAAAAACGACACACGTGACTAACGAAGCTGTCCCTTTCCAAGTGCTGAACTCCATCCGAATTCAAAACCTTTTCATCTTTAGGATTTTTTTTATAGACGTACCTGAAAGACATCGTCAGCAATGCCTTTGCTCTTCGGCGCGATGAGCCAGATCGTGTAAGCGTCATTCACTAGAAGCTTGCTCACTGACAGACGGCCGAACACTTTCGCTAAATTCTTAAATTTAGACCAAGATGGCAAGTCAGCCTCATGGTGGCGAAGCCAGAGGTTCACCGCGTCCGTCAGGTGAAAGATAATGTTACTCAGCTTGTATGAGTCATCCCCGTTGTTGTAGCTGCTTTACTCGTTCATATAAAGACAGCCAATCGCTTACATCTTGGCTGGCCGTAGCACAGAAGTGGCAAGGTTGGCGCTGCCATAGAGCGCCAGAACGAAACACCACGACTGAAATGACGGCGATGCCGACGTCTGTTGTGACGGAAGTAGGGGCGGTGGGCTCCGGAGTTTCAGGGTGTATGTATGGGAATCGATACATGGAACCTGCACCAATTGCAATGTTGCGTTTATTCTAAGCATTTAAAGAATGGAGATGCTGGAGCAGATCGTGAAGAGGAGCGTCAGGCGAAGTTAGCACAAAGAGAGCGGCCTACTCCATCTTCACGGGCCGCACAGCACCGGCGCATGCCGGTGACGAAAGCGGTACTGCTTGTACGCTACAGCTTCCCCCAGCATAAAAAAAGCCATACTGGTCACTTAAGGATGCGAAAGAACAGAAGGGTCATAGTAAGGCATCAAACGGCTGAAGCGTTCTTTTTCGCTGCTACGGTGACGGAAGACCGTAGAGGGCGCAACGGGTTTATTATTGTAATTGACAGGAGAGGCTTGTAGAATCTTTTTTTTTATATACGCCACGTGCACGGTTATGATCGTGCAATAAGGACAAAGGACGCTATAGGCGAATCGGTTGAATTTAAATATACCCCCACCCTCAGTAACTTGGCAGATTGCTCTGATACTGCAGGACTTCTAGAAACGGCTGAGCATGTCGCTAAAAGACCAATCAGCATACGACAGGGATTACCGCATGGTGAACGATTGAATTGAATTACCTAAACCTGACAGGGAGCTTTGTACAGTTGATTTGTTGACACCAAATACACTGAAACTTGCTTTGATCACTCCGATTTGAGACAATAAAAGACTTGTTTGGATTGACCTCACGAAAACGCAAATGCTTTTGCATTTTAGGGTACTATTTGAACGTACGGAAATGCTGTGGTCTTCCGGAACATAAAAAAATTGATTTTAGTACACGGACTCACACGAAGTAGATATATTGTAGCGTGTGCAACAGCAGCCGCTAGGCGGCAGCTCATCGAGAGTCTCGTGCGCGGACTGGAAGAAGTGGTCTCGTGGCGTTCGAGAAGAAGCTGAAGTCGGCTGCTGTCTCTCAGTGCTCTCTGGACCTACTCTTCTGTGCCTTCTAGGTCAACCCCCCTATTAAAACCAACCTTCTGGTTACGGGCCTAAACGGCTACGTGACACTGGTGGAGGTGAGGCCTTGAATTACATGTCTCGGGCCTCTCGCAGCCGCTCATCGAGTCCCAGCCGGCTTCCGCTCGTGTCGACACCCGTTCATCGCTGCAGCCGTCGCCTCCGAGGTCTGGCGCCGGAATTCGCTCCTCTACCTGAACCGACGCCAGCTGATCAGCAGCTCGAGACTTCTGTAATGGCACAGGCAAGTCAGCACCAGTTGCTGCTTCAGCAGCCTCGTACGCCCCCCAGTTTCCATGGCGCTACTGGGGAAGATGTCGACGACTGGATCGACCAGTTCGAGCGAGTGGCGCAATTCAATCAGTGGAGCCCTGCTCAGAAGCTGCACAATGTGTATTTCGCCCTTGAGGACTGCGCAAAAACATGGTATGAGAATAGGGAAGCCAGTCTTCAAAGCTGGGATTCCTTTCGCCAGCAGCTGCGGGACACTTTTGCCAGCCATGACCGCCGTGATCGCGCACGCCGCCTCCTAGAAGCTCGTGTGCAACTACCAAACGAGAGCGTGGCCATGTTCGCTGAGGACGTGACGCGTCTTTGCCGACGGGCTGATCCCGACATGACGGAATCAGCGAAGTTGCGCCACCTCATGCAGGGCGTAAAAGAACCCCTCTTCGCTGGTCTGGTTCGGAGTCCACCTCAAACCGTCGCGGACTTCATCAATGAAGCTACCCTCATTGAGCGAGCCCTGCAGCAAAGATACCGGCGCACGGAGTCTGCCTGTGGTCAGCCCTTCAGCAGTGTGGCCACATTGAACGGATCCACTGACGATCACTCTCTGCGTGAGCTGATCCGCGAGGTAGTTCGCGAGGAGCTCCTCAAGTTCAACCTTGGATCGCCTAACCCGACTGCCGTGGCTGTCACCGAAGCCGTGCGGGAAGAAATACGTCAGACATTGTCCCCGCCTGAGTCACCGTCGGAGCCACGTTCTATGAACTACGCAGCGGCTCTTCGTCGGCCTGCAGTGCCTCCTGCGCAACAGCTTCGATTCGAAGCACAGCCGCCACCCACTTTGCAGCCACCGCTCTACCAACCGTCCTTCCAGCCGCCATACCAGCAGAGCCTCGTCATACAGCCGTCCGCTCCTCAGCCACTATACTACCAGCCTTCCTACCAGCCACCGCCCCAGCAGAGCCCCGTCATGCAGCCACCGGTTCGGAAGGCAGACGTCTGGCGCACTCCTCGCCAACGGTCCGATGCTGTGATGCCGATGCTGTGACTCAGTCCGATGCTGTGACTAGGATGCCGCCGCCGCCACATGAATCCGAAACTCCCAATCAACCTCAAGCCGATCAAGTTGTTAGCGCCGACCTTCCCGCTCTCGTCGACGGACACCCAGTAACAGCTTTGGTAGACACCGGAGCAGACTTCTCAATAATAAGCAAAAATTTCGCAGATCGGCTCTCTAAGGTGAAAACTCAATGGCTGGGGCCGCAAATTCGTACTGCTGGCGGTCACCTTATGACGCCGATCGGACATGCACTGCCCGAGTAACCATCGCCGATTCAGCCTTTGTAGCCGTTTTTGTTATCCTGCCACACTGCTGCAAGGATCTCATACTCGGCATGGACTTTTGACGTGAGCATGGGGCGATTATTAATGTTCCTCGCCGTACTGTAACGTTTTCGACGCCTGCAACGATGACCGCTGACTCAGAAAGACGCCACGCACCTTTACGCATCGTTGACGCGGATGTATTCATGCCGCCGCGTTCGTCTGCTCTCGTCGCAGTCAGGTGCGACGATCAGTCCTTTGCTGCCGGTGTTGCCGAACAGAACATAGAGCTTCTGTTACATCATGGAGTCTGTGTTGCACGCGGTATAGTTCATCTGACTAATGGTCTAGCTCACGTACTGATTACGAACTTCGGGAACGAACGGCAACGCATCGCTAAAGGCACCACGGTAGCTTACTTTGAAGGTGTCGCAGAAGCAGCCCACGGCTGCTTTGTTCTTGAGACCAACATGTCTGCCAGCCAAACGCCCAACTTCGACCCTGATGTGAATCCTGCTCTATCACCGGCAGAGGAGGACAGACTCGTTGGGCTACTCTTTCAATTTCAAGACTGCTTCTCATCCGCCTCCGCGGTTAAACAGACGCCCTTGACCAAGCACCGCATAATAACCGACGACCGCACCCGACCAGTCAGACAGAACCCCTACCGAGTGTCACCGCGGGAACGCGAAGTCATTGCTCAACAGGTCGACGAGATGTTAAATAACGGTGTCATCCAACCATCGAGGAGTCCCTGGGCTTCGCCTGTTGTCCTCGTTAAGAAGAAAGACGGAAGTTTAAGGTTCTGTGTGGACTACCGTAAGCTCAATCAGGTCACAAAAAAAGACGTCTACCCGCTGCCACGCATTGATGACTCATTAGACCGGTTGCGCCACGCGCGCTACTTTTCATCGCTTGATCTCAAGAGCGGTTACTGGCAGATCGAAGTCGATGAACGTGATCGCGAGAAGACAGCGTTTGTCACGCCCGATGGACTTTATGAACTCAAAGTCCTACCTTTCGGATTGTGCTCCGCTCCAGCGACATTTCAGCGAATGATGGACGCAGTTCTATCTGGTCTTAAATGGCAGAGGTGTCTAGTCTACCTGGACGACGTTGTTGTGTTTTCACCAACGTTCGAGGAACACCTCCAACGTCTCTCCGCTGTGCTACGGGCTATCAGATCTGCCGGCCTCACGTTAAAACCACAAATGTGTCACTTTGGCTATGAAGAGCTCATGTTCTTGGGCCACGTCGTCAGGCATCGAGGAGTTCGTCCCGATCCCGCTTAAACAGCTGCCGTCACCAAATTCCCTACTCCATGTAACAAGAAGACAGTTCGCCGTTTCTTGGGCCTCTGCGCCTATTACCGCAGATTTATTGAAAACTTTTCACGCATTGCCGCTCCGTTGACACGTCTCACCCGGGATGATGTCACCTTCACCTGGACGGACGAACAGCAAAAGGCATTCGACGAGTTACGGCACCGCTTGCAGACAACACCTGTACTTGCCCATTTCGATGCGAATGCCGAGACTCTGGTCCACACAGATGCCAGCAACGTGGGTCTAGGCGCTGTACTCGTCCAGTGGCAAGACGGTGCCGAGCGAGTTATCGCATACGCAAGCCGGACTTTGTCCCGTGCCGAATCAAACTATTCAACCACCGAAAAAGAATGTCTGGCCGTTGTATGGGCGGTGATGAAATTTCGACCCTATCTTTATGGCCGGCACTTTCGGGTTGTGAGTGACCACCACTCTCTGTGCTGGTTAACAAACTTGCGAGACCCCTCCGGACGCCTTGCACGATGGAGCTTACGGCTACAGGAGTTCGACATGACCATCGTGTATAAGTCTGGACGTCAGCACAACGACGCTGACTGCTTGTCCCGTTCACCTGTCGATGCTGCGCGGGAAGACGAAGAACCAGACTTTCCCCTTATCGCAGCCGTCGACGCACTCACTGTTTCGCAGCAGCAACGTAATGATCCGGCTCTCGCACCACTTATTGATTTTCTAGAAGAGCGCACTACAGAAATTCCTCGTCTCTTCGCCAGAACGCATTCGTCGTTTTGCATGCGAAACAATGTTTTATACAAGATCAACTTCGCTCCGACGGGAAGAGATTATCTCCTCGTCGTACTAGAGTCTCTTCGCGAAGAAATCTTACAGGCATGTCATGACGAGCCCACCGCGGGTCACCTGGGGTATGCTCGAACTCTGGCCCGAATTAAGAAGAGTTATTATTGGCCAAACCTTGCGGCCGCAGTACGCCATTACGTGAGAACATGCCATGATTGCCAGCGACGAAAAACACCGCCTGTGAAACCGGCCGGTTTACTACATCCTGTTCAAGTGCCAAGATACCCATTCGAACAAGTTGGCATGGATTTGTTGGGTCCTTTTCCAATTTCTGATTCCGGCAACAGGTGGATAATTGTCGCTACAGATTACCTTACGCGTTACGCTGAAACGAAGGCCCTCCAGCGTGGTAAGGCAATCGAGGCAGCGAAATTTTTCATCGAACGCATAGTCCTCAGGCACGGCGCCCCGAGAGTTATAATAACGAACCGAGGCACTGCTTTCACTGCCAAGCTACTGGAATCTGTCATTCAGCTAAGCGGCACTACCCATCGCAGGTCAACAGCCTACCATCCACAAACTAATGGCTTGACAGAACGTCTGAACAAAACTCTCGCCGACATGATGTCCATGTACGTGGATGTTGAACATCGGTCTTGGGATGACGTCCTCCCGTACGTCACGTTCGCGTACAACACGGCGCAGCAGGAAACAACGCAAATGACGCCTTTTTCCTTATTGTATGGCCGTGAAGTTTCGACAATGCTCGAAGCCATGTTGCCCCACGACGGCCGTGACCTCGAAGTTGGCGCCGAGGAGTTCACTCAACGCGCAGAACAAGCGCGACAGCTGGCGAGGGCACGCATCCGGAACCAGCAAGGTCGAGACGCCCAGCGGTACGATCACCGCCACCGTGTAGTGACTTTCGAACCGGGCGACAGAGTGTGGCTCTGGACTCCGATTCGACGTCGGGGACTATCCGAAAAACTTCTGAAACAGTACTTTGGCCCATACAAAGTGCTCCGTCAGCTGAGCGACGTGACTTACGAAGTGCTTCCGGACGGCTTTTCTTCTACTCGTCGTCAGCAGAAATCCGAGGTTGCTCATGTCGTGCGCATGAAACCGTACTTTTCGCGAGAAAATTAGCGCACCGCCTACCGCATGTTTCTTGCTTTAATTTTTTTTTCTTTCTGCTTTTGAATTCATCAAACTCGCATTTATTTTCTTAGAGAGGGGGGTAATGTAGCGTGTGCAACAGCAGCCGCTAGGCGGCAGCTCATCGAGAGTCTCGTGCGCGGACTGGAAGAAGTGGTCTCGTGGCGTTCGAGAAGAAGCTGAAGTCGGCTGCTGTCTCTCAGTGCTCTCTGGACCTACTCTTCTGTGCCTTCTAGGTCAACCCCCCTATTAAAACCAACCTTCTGGTTACGGGCCTAAACGGCTACGTGACAATATGTGCAAGGTAAAACTGCTGCGGTCATTTCTGGCAACAATAGAGAAAATTCTAGGAAATAACTTCAGAAGGCATAGCAAAATCTTGTGATAAACATTTGTCTTGCACGCGCACCAAGTAGTTCATATGTCGCAAAAACAAATATATAGGTGCATTCTTGCAACACCTTTGGCATCACTGCAGAGACTCCACCATTGCATTAATTCGAAAGCCTAAGCGTTGCTGCCGCTTGCAAAGAAGGCTCGTGACTCACAGTGGAAATTTCCTTTTCTTAACGCGCTTTAATTGCAGAGCTCCTGCAACTGAGGTATTGGACGGCACACCGTCGCTCCTATCGCGTGGCGTTCTCATAGCCCCGCGATATTCTTACGCGACTTGACTATCACGTCACCTTGTCACCTGATACTCTCATAGCCACGTGACATTTTCATGCAGCTTGTCTGTTACGTGATCTTGGGACGTGATACTTTCATAGGATGTTACATTTGAGGCCTTTCACTCGGCACGGTTTCAGGAAATTTTGCGACCCATGACTTAGCACACTCTTTGTGACCCAATTTAGGACCCATGACTGGGCACTTTTTGTGAACCACAAGCATGACTATGACTCATGAATTTTGTAAGACTCAGCACAGACCTTACACCAGTGTCTTCCTATATCGCGACTTAGGACTATGACTCGTGAGAAACTACAATGATTCACACGACCATGACATGACATACATGCAGGCATGACCACTAATTCCACAGTCGGATGACTTCATATCACAGCTCACAGGGGTCGGGATAAGGCCCTATGCCTGAAGTCTCTTCTTGTGCATAATTGGTCGATGGCAGCCCAGGAAGTCTACGTCGGCTTTGCCGGCTCTCGCAATTCTTTCCGCTGTCGGCAGGCTGCCCTCATTCTCTTCGCCGGAACTACTTAACAGCATGGCTCTGTCCGCTCTTCGCATATTCGTTCTCCCATAAGCCACCCGTGCCTTGCCTTTTAGTCACCACATTGGTCACAAACTGCACTTCACTGCGGACAATCGTCGCGCTGTAAGGCCTCTCGCCCTGTAAACACACCTAAGGTAGTACCAAATTACAGTTTTCTTGACATAGAGAAAAATCGCAATTTTATATTTTGCAATATGCATGCTTGCAGTTGCTGCAAAAATTGGTCTAATTTTCGGGCGCACCAAAATTTTGCGCTTTTGGCAAGTTGCATAGCTCATACAAAAATAGCTCTTCCGAACAGCATGAAGAAACAGTAATTGATAACTTAGGGAATATAGTTGCTCGGAAATTGGCACGCTTCTCCTGTTTAGAACTAGTAATCGAAAATAAGCCTGTGTTTATCGTGGCGGGTTCATTGTTTTAGAGGTTTTAAGTTCAATAATATCCGTTATGTCCGTTTGCAGGTGCTATCTACACGTCAAAAGCTGTCCAGCGCAGTCTTGTGCTATATAACACTATAATTAAGCGACAGTTGTGACGACCCCAGAAGCACCCTGAACCCCATAATCTCCTGCTAGAGATCGTACGTATGTAGGCGAAATAATGGAGACAACCTTAAGGAAATGTTCAACTTTTAAAAAGTAGAGTATTATTTTCTCCTTCCGTAAATATTGTTACGTAGAAGATTTACAGTCCCAAAGCTGTCCGCACAACTAACGTTGATGAGGGCACCGATTTCACAACACTCAACGTCGTCGTCTTCCCCGAGTCTGTTGCACTTCTTCATCCTCATCACGAACAGCGAACAATATCTTCTAAAAGAGGTCAATTTTCAAGTCATCACTTGTACAGAGTAAATATTTGTGCCCGAAGTCTTGATCAAACGTTGTTGCGTCAGTCGCGAGGTTACATACTGTTTTGGCGGAGGGATATGCTCTGAACATAATGCATATGCAACTTAATGACTGTGGCTATAATTGTGGCTGTCCAATGCACTGCTATCTGCTGCCTAATGCGACCACCATATAGTCACGCTGAGGGGAGAGCTCGCACGCGGAATATATCTGTATTTTATACCTCATAGATCGCAGATATTAGACGCAGATTACGCTGTCTTTGTGTGAACGGTAAGTACAAAAAGTGGAGACTTTAAGTTGAAATTTAAGCGGGTGGAGCGGGGAACGGTGCGTGCGGTTTCCGTGCGTGTAGCAGACGCGGAGCGGTGAGGAGGTGGCGATCCTACCGAAGTGCGGCGAGTGGTGGAAACAGACCCCTTGCGAAGGCTGTAAGAAGCGTGCTTTCCTTCGAGACCGGCCGTGCATATACAAAGATGAAATGCCCCCTTTAGAGTAGAAATATTCAGGAAACCACTTTTTTAAAAATGGTTTTTGAAATATTTCAGTTTAATATTCAGTTATTCAGAATATTCAGAATATTTAGTTTAAAAATCAGAAAAACAAAAACAAATTGTACTATTTGTGCTCATAGTAATCAAGCTATCAAGCAATATGCATAAAGTTTTAGTACATGGCAGTGTGGAGTTGCTATTCTCTTACATTCAAAGCATATAATCATAAAGCGTGGATAGTAATAAGGCTTCCGGGAAGAATAAGTTTTCTTATTTTCTTATCTTTTGTAAAGACGTGCAACATGAGCTCTTAGGCGAGTTGGTCGGATATTTTTCGTAGTGAAGCACCTTGGGGGCCCCTGGCCAAGGTACTATTTTATCAAAGAGAATGCTAAGCAGTATTTGGCTAATTTGCGAAGAGAAACGTTTTATACATTTCGAGAATATTATCGAATTTGGCGAAGCGCTGAAGTCGCACTGGAAAAAGAATGAACCAAAACAACTGGTAAGAACCGTGAATAAACACGAAGTCTCTTAAGGAGTTGCATGGCTGGGCTCCTATGCTATAGCAGCTTTACAGAACCATATTAGGCATGTTTAGAATCTATACCTCATCGGAAAGAGAAAAACGCTGTCACTAATCGCAAGGAAGTTCTATGATGCACGCTGAATGGAGTAAATAAGAGAGGATAAACAACTTCGCAAACATATGCAGCGCTAACAAAGCCCAGCAATTCGCATCAGTGGTTAAAATGCTGAGAACATTATAGCCCACCTGTTCGATGTCCTGATTGCTTGAACTCTCTGTCTCCTGAGCGTTAGGGTGTTTCTTGCTGAGAGCGACAAGGTATATTAGAGAGAACCCTACTAGCTTCATGGTGCTTCCAATAGGAGCTCACAAGTTTTACACAAAAGTTGAAATATATTTAGTAGCGGTAGTTGGGTGTGGTCAGATATCACATATGGTTAGGATGTTAAGATATTTCTGATTTGATATTTAAAGACGCATATTTGATATTTAAAAACAAAATAAATCTTTGCGATGTAGGCAGAATAATTCTTATTTGAATGATTTATTACGTCTATTGTATCGCAAACGCGCCCCTGCGATAGATCACAATAGGAGTATACATTCGTGGGATTAGGCCGTCTTTGTCAGGCATACTATAGACATATGGATGGCTGGTTTAGTTCATAGGGTTTAACATACCAAAGCTTCTCAGGCTATGAAAGATGCCGTTGTAAAGGGCTGCAGTTATTTTGAGCATTTGGGGATCTTTAACACACCGCGCAAGGACGCATTGCTTTTCACCCAGATCAAAAAAGAAAGAGGTCTATTCCCGCGTGTTGGATTCAGCATTCCAGTGCCCTAACCACTCACACACTGTAGTGGGGTGAAGCACTGTCTGAGTCGGAGGGAGAGCTTTACTGGCCCTGTTTCTAACCAGAAGCCATTTTCCTGGAAGCTCAGCCCACAGAATTCAAGTTCCCGCACCGACAAAATATTTACCTTAGGGGAAAGCTGAGTAATTACTAAGATCAAGTCGGCAGTATAAAAAAAATAAAGATATAAATAAATAAATTGAAATGTTTTTAATCAAATGTGGCGTCACACCTCTGCAGACATCAACATAAATAATAAGCTTGAAACTGGGTCGGGCGTGCGTTGAGCTTTGGGAGTTGATGAAATATTTCAAGCAGCAATTTTCAAACGTCTAAGGTTCTTTTGATTTCTGGGATACTGTTCTTTTTCTCGGAACTGGCTGCTTTCTAACCGTCATAATCTGGAATTCAAATTTGTTTCTCTTGCAACGTTTGTACCTGCTTCCGGTCTGATCATCCAATTCAAATTTCGAATGAACGCGGGATAGTGTACGGAGGGACATCTTCAGTGCCGTCTAAATTTATCCTCGTGCTGTTTTATGCGGGTCGCGGCCCCATCGGTAGCGTTGGTCTGGCAACTGAGTGGCTCGGCGGATGGCATCAACGGTCCCGGCTAACGGCGTCGGCTAACGTAGGAACGGGCTGAGAAGCAGATTTTGTATGGTCCAGAAGCTATAGACAAAGTGTTATAGAATTTTCTATAGCTGCCTATAAATATTTCAATGGCACTTTATAGCCGACTATAAAAGTCCATATATAGACATAACTGACCATAAACTTTTCCATTGAAGTACATAGACCACTTTTGTATAGGGTGTTGACTCAGTCTTGGTGGCGCGACAGAAAAATCCTTCACCTCCTGCAGACGGGCGAGGACGACGCTCTCTCTCTTGAGCGCCGGGCTTTGCCAGCGTTTGCACACACACAATACGGCACGTGTTGATCTGACAGGTCGGAGCACTCCTGCGGGAGGAAGCGTTGGGCGGCCGATTGCACGGCGCTGAAATGGCCAAAATGTTCGCTGCTTTGCTTGATGCTGCGTTGTGGCCGCGTCGGTTGTCGCACATGTCGATGATGAATCGTAACAGACTGCCCCGCCGGGGGAAGGAGATCCCGAAGGGCAGGGGACTGCATACGCTGTCCGGAGGGATTGTGGCGATGCTGCTAGCCGGGGTCATCCGACTCTGCTTCTCCTGAGCCCAGTCAGCCAGAAGACTTCCTTAGCACGTTCTGATTCCCAAGGCACTCTGCAAATTGTCTTCGGGAGCGTTTTCCGTCGTACCCAAAAGCATTACAACTACGCTGAAACTCATCCAGTCAGCCAGCAAGCACTGCACAAACTTCACTAAGCTATGCCAGTCTATTTCCCTCTTATATACACCCATCTACATTAAGGGGCAGCTCAGCAGCACTTTGAACGTGTCTGCAAATACGAAAATTGCCCTTTCAAAAAGCGTCACTTTCAAACAAAGGTAATACAATACAATTGTTCAAATTCTATGCCAGGAAGAAAAACACCAACAAGTGAAAACGTTTAGACTGTTATTCTTACGTTAGGGGTTCCGCGATTTAAGCTATCGGCGTTACCGTTGAGACTCCCCTTTTCAATGAAGCTTCGGCTGTTCGTTTCCCGGAATATGCTTACCATCCTATTTCTGTGCGAAGAAATGCATGAACATACCTTGCGTGCTTTGCTGAACGACCTCTCTATCTCCTTACGTGTTGCGCACCATTCACGCATTTTCTTTGCACGGGCGCATTTGTGCCGTTGGGTTAGTGTCTTCTTTTCCTTTCGCAGTCGTTTGCGTTTTCTCTCCTTACGATGGCAGCATTTTTTCTCGCGTCTGCCTTTCCGCTTTTTTCGGTGGCAGCACTTGAATACTCGTTTTCTGCTCTCTTTCGGCGCGAGCTCTGGCAAACTAGCGGCGACCAGAGTGAGTATGGCACCGGCGTCGTCAAAGTGGTCAAAGTGCGGAGCCGCGTCTGCATAGCGGCCAGCAGCGCATACACACACTTTCAGTCAAATCCGAATTCCCGCTCATGCGAGCCCCCAAGCTAGTCATTTCCCCTGGCGGCTCGGCACTCACGTTATCCCTCCGGTGAGCCGCATCGCTCAGCGCTAACTGGCGCACGATCAAGCTCTTTCGCCAGCTGGGGCGCTTCGGGTTGCGTGAAGGAAATATGTGCCACGTCCGCGTTCGCACCGGCGTCGTATCTTACGCGAATAAAACAGATGATGTTGAGACAACCCGGCGTGGCCTCAGGGCACGAACAATGCTGACTCGGCTCTGGTTGCTCGTTGCCGCTTTCGCAAGTGTGGCTTTCTAGAGCGGACGCGCACTCATCGTGGGTCTTCCCTGGCTGATCACAACTCGTGGGCTATGCAGTTTCCCTGATCGGCACTCCGTTTTTCTGCGTGCCCTGCTCTACTACACCGCTGATGTCGGAAATAAGCATATTTGTCGGATCATGCATTTCATTATTTGATTTTATATAATTACTCCACGAAGCACCTTAACACGTATTTAATGGCCGTGTTTTATCTCCCCCTTCAATTCTATTATTTCCTATTTCCCTTACCATTCTTTTTTCAACACCCCCCCCCCCCCCCCCGAATTCCCCTTCCTACACAGAGTAGCCTGCGAGCAAAATATAAACGTCGGCAAAATTTCAATGTTCGATCGCGCCTTCTTAGAGGAATTTGTCGGGCGTCTGGCTGGGCCCAGTAAGCTGCTGTAGCATTCTTCATACAACTCGTAAGAAGGCACGTCGTATCCGCTCTTGAAAAAGGCACAGCTGTTTGGAGGCCATTGATTAGTGCGCTTTTTGCTTCAACATCGGCCTGTTCATTCCCATGGAGCCCGCAGTGGGCAGGGATCCATTGAAACATTATCATGTGGCCTTGCAGCTGGGCAGATGTGAGGAGCTCCATAATGTTTAGTGCCAGGGACTGATAGGCACTAAGCAATATGGATTTTTGAGGTGGTTCCCCACATATGTAGCGAATAGATTCCCGTCGAAAAAGAATTAGTGCCCAGACCTGTAGCCTTTTTACGACTACTTGTGTTAGCAAATGACGAGATGACCAGTATTATTCACATTGTGCTGTGCGCAACTTGGGTTTTTACATCTCAGCATTCGTGATTCACCTTGGAAAAACGACACTTACGGTGTCCTCATGAAATTTGGGAAGCTGAACATTCATAGGTCCCTCAACAACTTCTGGGCGTAGGCCGAGTCGTCACCCCAATATGGCTTACAAGGCCGATGCATTATCCCCTTTCCGAGCAACGAACATCACGACTATGAGTAAACTGGAGACAGGTGCCTCTTGACTGAACTGAGATCCGAGCTTGCGGCTTCATTTCCTGTCAGTTCTCAGCGTATACTTTAGCCAGGACCTAAGATGCGGGCTGCGCTGGCCTTGTTCAGTTTCCAGTGAATACATCTCAGTCCGGCAATATTTGGACATTTGGGTATGATAGATATATTAGTGCGACGAAATGACAGTGTGGCCTAGGGGCAGCCTGAATTACTAGAGGTCCAAGGGTTGTGAAAAGTTGGATGCTGGTATCACCCTCCTGTCGTAATATCAAAGCCTGAGTTGATACCTCCTGCCAGTTCGACGACGTTGTGAATGGTGATCCGGTTATACGTCTTGAAGTAGCGCTTTTGATCTAAAATATGATCTTAGAAAATTTTAGGAAAGAGACAGGTGTGTCTCAGCACCACCGCATATAACATCCGATGCCGTGCGCCTCCAAGAGCGCCTACAAATCCCGAACTTTGAGAATGAACACTCATCTGGTGCGATAGGCGCCAGGGATTTCCCTTCTGCCTTTCGACCAGCAGAGCAAGGAGGAAAAGAAAATGAGCCGAAGTGATCACGTGTTTGTCTGGCGAAGCGAAAGCAACAAACGTCTCCTCTGCAATGTTGTTTGGGTCGCTGAGTTATTTGTGTTAATTTTTTCTTGCAGTGACTTTATTTCGCTTTTCACCGCTTTTCCAGTACGCAGCTTTAAACGTCAAGAGATACAACATCACGCTAAAAAGAGTTCAGATAACACCATTTCGACTGAGAATACTTCTTACGGCTGAATGTTGCAAGTATAATTATAGATTCCAACAATACTACATAAGCATCAGGCTGTTTGACAAAGGCCAAACGTTTGAAACGGAACGGCGAGTTTAATGATGAATCTTAATCGATAATACGGAAAATGGGCTATCTGAATTCCGATCTGGGGTTTTGACTGAATAGTGACACTACGGTTTTGGGAGATACCTATAGGAATTAGCCGCATGGCTGATTCGAATAGCGCTCCGGTAATTCGGTTGGAGGCTATTGCTAGCTCTCCAAAGGGATATTTTAGAAACCGCCTTGCAGTATGTTTACTTGGCGAAGAGACGCAAAGTGCTTCCTCGGCGACGAACGTTCAACATTTACACGACTGTTGTAAATCAGTCACAGGCTGTTCGACAAGACAAAGAGCTGCGCATAGAAGTTCGTCTAACTTGCGTTTATGCAGCGCGCTAAAGAATGAAAAAAAGAAAAAAGAAAAGGCGTGTATGTGCGAGGTGGTTGGGGATGGAACGCTGGATATTTTGGTGCGCCGACGGCGAAGCGAGCAATGTACGTGCCGGACCGGCGTGTGTGCACGTGCAAGTGACGAGGACGACGAGGCGCGTGTCGGGCACGAGGAGCGCAGAAACAATGTGTCAGGAAACCGAGTTATCGAGGTAGAAAGGAGAACAAAGAAATGGCATTCTAGCGCAGATGTTAGCAGACGCTAGATGTCTGGTACGTGCTGTTAATCGCCCACGCAAGACGGAATGCGCCCTATGACATCTACAACGCTACGGAATTCGAGCGTAGCGGTAGACAGTTGACGGTCGCCTGGACCGTACTCGCTTTGATCACCAGAGCAAAGCTTGCCTAATTAAGCCTTCAGCGAGAGGGACGCCATCGATGGGTCCGGCGCTGGTCTCGAAATTGTTGTGGTGTGGGGGGTTTTATTTCCCAAAGCGACTAAGGCTACGAGAGATGCCGTAGTGGAGGGCTCTGGAAATTTCGACCACCTGGGGTTCTTTAACGTGCACTGACAACGCACAGCATACGGGCGCGTCTTGCTTTTCGCCTCCATCGAAAAGCGGCCGCCGAGGTTGGGATTCGATCCCGCTTCCTTGGGGAACAGTAGTCGAGCGCCGTAACCACTGCGCCACCCCGGCGGGGTGGTCTCGGAATCGGTTACGCTGCCGCTGCCAAGCTCCTGAGGCTATCGACGCAAGTCCACCGGCGTTTCCTTTGGGCTCCGCTCTGCTACTGCTTTCACCTGGCTCTTCGTAGTGCATTCTTGAATGCAGCACCGCAACTCGACGGAGCTCACCTAATAGCGTCCGTCTTGGCTACAAGACATCCCTGCCTTTTCCTGGACATTTCTTATCCTGTGTGTGTGTGTTTAGTGTTTAGTGCGATATCTTATTGGCATCCTAGCTTTAAATTGTAAAACAGCTTGGTATTGTTTTGCTTCATTTGCTTGTGACCTTGTTCGAACCTGCTCGTGATAGCACTTCCCCTTTGCATTTGGGAACAAACAATATTATTGAGCCTTCCTGCCATCCCTGGGCGTCCCCTGTCGTTTTAGTCAAAAAGAAAGATCAGACTTAGAGATTCTGTGTCGAATACAGCCATCTCAATCAGATAACTAAAAAAGACGTTTATCCGCTCCCGAGAATTGACGACGCCCATTTTCTTCGATCGACATGCGTTCCGACTACTGCAAATGGCTGTCGGCAAACGGGATCGACAGAAAGCCGCATTTGTTACCCCTGACGGACTATACCAATTGAAGGTTATGCCATTTGGCCTCTGTAACGCTCCTGCGACTTTCGAGTGCATGATGGACTCCCTTCTCGGTGGCTTCAAGTGGACAACGTGCTAATGTCACTTAGATGACGTTGTCGTTTTCTCTTCCACGTTCACAAGCCCCTTTTAACGGCTTTCTACGATACTGGCCGTCTTCCGCCGCGCCGGTCATCAATTGAATGCAAAAAAATATAGCTTCGGTCACCGCCAAATCAAAATCCTGGACCATTTGGTTGACGCAAGTGGTGTGCAGCCCGACCCTGATAAAGTTCGTGCAGTCCGCGAGTTCACTACACCATGTAATTTAAGCGATGTGGGAAGTTTTCTCAGACTCTGCTTCTAATTCCGTCGCTTTATTCGGAGCTTCGCTGACATAGCACATCCCCTTGCCTCCCTTCTGCAGAAAAACGTGAATTTCTCGTGGAGCCGTGAGCAAGCTCATGCCATCACAAAGCTCATTTCCACCCTCACCCCTCCTCCTGTCCTGGCGCACTTTGCCCTGTCTGCACCTACAGAACTGCGCACCGACGCTAGCGGACGTGGTATTGGTGCCATCGTTGCCCAGTACCACCACGGCCACTCGCGTGTGATTGCCTATGCCAGCCGCCTGCTATCTCCGTCCGAGCGCAATTACTCCTTTACAGAGCGCGAATGCCTGGCACTTGTTTGGGCGTTCACCAAATTTTGCCCTCATTTGTTTCGGCGACCATTCAGCGTAGTGACGGACTATCATGCCTTGTGCTGGCTGTCCTCACTTAAGGACCCTACCTGCCGCTTAGGACACTGGGCCTTGCGATTACAAGAATACATGTTTACTGTTGTGTACAAGTCAGACCACCTACATCAAGACGCCGACTGCTTGTCCCGCCACCCCGTTTACCCTCCCGAACTTCCTGACAATTCTGCCGACGACTGCGTTTTGTCCATCTCAAACTTTCGCCACATCGGCATCGAACAGAGTCGCGATCCTTCCCTGCGCCCAATTATGGATCACCTGCGCAACGACAGCTCCGATCCGTCCATTAGTAGGTTTGTGCTGCTTAATGACACATTATACCGACGCAACATACACCCCGATAGTGTAGACCTTTTGCTTGTTGTTCCGACGCACCTACGCTGTGCTGTCCTTGCGCACAGTGATGTTTATGCTCTCTTCGGCAGGTAGAAGCAGACTGACGATGATCTGATGATGGTCAGGAGGAGATATATATCTACAGAAGCAAAATAATATACATAGGCAAAACTGCAACTTAAAACAAAATAGACTCTCACACAGAGAAGTCACTCTACAAGCCCTTACTTTCCTACCGAGCGTTTCGTTTAAAGCCTAGGGGGTGTAAATACGTGCTAAGCACGGAGCCTCAATCTTGACTGTCAAACATGGTCCGAGGACCGCTTTTTGATACCAGACATCAACAAAGACCCAAGGGCGGTCACCTTAGGTGATCCGCCCCGAAAATGAAGCAGTCAATCAAATTATTTAAAAACATGCCACAACCCCCGTGGGTTGGGAATAATCTTGGATCCAGGTCCTTAATTACGCCAAATAAAAATACAACATTCAAAACACACACTCTCTCCACTCGCTGGTCCCCAAACTCTCTCACACGGCGCCTGTCTTTCCTTCCTCTCCCCGGCGTGTTTGCGACGCGACTTTGCAGCTGGCGCCTTTGGGAAAGAAACGCTGCGGGGGATCTGGAGACTAGGCCATCCAGCCGTCCCGTTCGAGGAAAAGGGGGGGGGGGCGGCACTGTCCCAGAGCAGTGTACAGTCGCCGTTGCTCGGACCCAATGTCTCGCGACCCAGCGGGAGGCCGCTGGGCTGATTGCCTACTTGGGGGGGCCAAAGGGCGCGCCTATTGTCGCCTTCTGCAGGACATTTAGTGAGCGCCTGTGGCAGTGCAGAAAGCTTCATTAACGGCGTCTCCCTGCACCCATGCTTGGCGCCACGGCGGGACATCGCTGGACGAGCTGGCCGTAAAGTGGTTCGCAAAAGCGTGCTGCAGATGTTCCCGGCCGATAAGGATGCGTCTGCCGTTCGTTTCTTGGCGACGCCTCGGGGCGAAGGGGCGAAACAAACCAAGCCTCCCGCGCGCCCGCGCGCCTGCGCCTAAGAAAAGGGGAGAAAAGGAGAAAAAAAACAACACCGCTCGCTCCTTGACCTCGGCGCGTGGGGGGTTCGACCGCCATCTCGACTCCACGTGCGAGTCGCTTTTCACTGCGGCCTTACACGCACCTTCATGATGCTCCTACAGCAGGGCACCTGGGAGTGTCACGTACATACTACAATGTTCGACAGCGATTCTACTAGCCTGACCTTTACCACTCTATTCGTCGTTACATCACCGCCTGTGAGCTGTGCCAGCGCACGAAGACACCGTCCCTTTACCCCAGTCGCCCCTGCAACCACCCACAGTTCCGACTGAGCCCTTTTCTCGAGTTGGTCTTGACCTGCTTGGCCCAATTCCCACATTGACTTCAGGGAACAAATGGATTGCCGTAGTGGTCAATTACGCCAACCGGTATGTCATAACCAGAGCTATCCCCACCAGCTGTGCCTCCGACGTTGCAGACTTTCTTTTGCATGACGTCATCTTGCTTCATGGTGCTCCTCGTCAACTGCTCACCGATCGCGGTCGCTGCTTCCTTTCTAAAGTTGTTCATGACCTTCTCCGCTCATGCGCTACGCGCCACAACTTCACAACGGCCTACTATCCACAAACGAACGGTCTTATACTGAGCGCCTTAATCGTACACTGACTGACATGATGTCGATGCATGTTTCTGACCATCACCGGGACTGGGACCACTCTTTAAACTTCATAACAATCGCCTATAACTTCTCACGGTATGATACGCCGGATACTCTCCGTTTTATCTGCTCTTTGACCCTTTACTTGACCCTTTGACCGCGACCCTTTGACCGCGACCCTTTACTTCCCTTTGACACCTTACTGCCTCTTGACGATGCCTCCTGTAGTTACGCTTCTGATGCCATCGCCCGCGCTGATGGCACCCGTCGTATTGCTCGAGACCGGCTTGGTGCGTCTCAGCGTTCTCAAAAGCACCGTTACGATATTCAGCATTTTGACGCCTACTACCCTCCTGGCTCCCTCGTACTTCTCTGGCTCCCAGCCCGGCGTGTAGGCATGTGCGAGAGACTTCTGCCCCGCTAAGTGGGCCCTTACTGCGTCTTGCGGCAACTTACCAGCGTTACCTACGAGCGTATGCCGGGGCACCGCAAGTCTCTTTCTATAAGCCGTCATCCAGAAGTCGTGCAGGTCGCCCGTCTTAAACGTTATATTTCGAGCCCACGTGTGTAGTCTACGCACCGGGACTGTGCTTCTTCCGCGGGGGGGGGGGGGGGGGGTAATGCTGCGGTACGCAGTCACGGAGTCGATGACGAAGCGCTGGGCTAGTGAAGAATGACGACGCTGAAGCTAGGATGTGGTTGTTCTGTAAGTGTCCCTACGGCAAACTGTTGCGGCTACTTTGGAGTGTGCCTCGTAACAATATATACACTGGTATTGAAGGTACGAACTATATATCTTAAATATTGTCTGAATAAATATTAGGGTTGAGAAATGTTATACTTAGGTTGGAGCATAGGCTTCTCAAGTGGCAGTCCATTTTAGCTTTTCTTGGCGCAACAAAAAACATCAAATCCAGGACTGCATTGGCATGCAATAACTGTCACAAAACAGTTTCAGCATGGCTAGGGGAGAAATGCTTTTTACACTAGTGGTTTACTTAATCGCAGAAGCAGTGTATATGTTCTTAAAAATATAAAAAAAATAAAAAATAAAATTCAACTTCATTGCTACCTAAAAATGGTTAGAAGAAAGACTTTTAACTGATCCTGGTACTTTACTGAAGGCAAATTTCTGCCATTCAACATTAGAGTGCCGTATGTGCTGCCGCGCTGTTTTTAAAGCCCATAAATTACCAGGGGGGGGGGGGGGGGATGCTAAGGAGATGTTGCAGTATAAGTAAGTAACACTGTGGATAGTTTTTCAAGGACTCCTAGAGAAGAGCTTGTTAGATGTTTATTCGTATCAGTGTTAGAGAATTGAAACGAGCATGCTGTCAGAACTTGGTAAGGACTTGTGGCAAGAAAATGTAGTCATGCATACAGAAAAAAAAAAAAACGAACACTAAAGCAGTTTTATTCCCATAATGATTTTTCTGCGAAACTGAATCGCTGGTGTTCATTGTAACATGGGACAACATGTATGTGTAAGTGTAGGCTTTAAAGAGGAAACACTGGAGGGAAGATTACATGTAATGTGCTACATGGAGGACCAGTGTGTAACCTTTGAGTCGTCTGGGTTGGAATGGAGAAAGTAGAATAGGTAATTGTTGGGGCAAACGTCTAATGGGTGACTATTTACGCTTTCATCAAGTTGAGAGGAGTTTGGTGCAAAATAAAGTATGAGCAGATCTGCTCTATATATAAGAAGGTTTACCAGATCCCTTTTCAAGGGCAAGAAAATGAATTCGGAGATTTTGTTGCCGCCAGGGCATGTATCGTTGTCAAGAACTGAGCAAGTCTGCTACCTTAAGGTTGCTTTCTAACTGCGTGCTGATTAGGATTGAATTATTTAGTGGGAAAAGCAGTTTGCTGGTCTGTAACGACTTATGGATGCGATGCGATGGATGTATGGATGCGAGAGTTGGACTGTGAAGAAGGCTGACCGCCGAAGATGTGACGCGTTTGAATTGTGGTGCTGGCGGAGACTCTTGAGAGTTCCTTGGACTGCCAGAAGATCAAATCAGTCGATATTGTCGACCATAAACCCTGACTGCTCATTGGAGGGTCAAATTCTAAAGTTAAAGCTCAGCTACTTTGGTCATCTGGTGAGAAGAGAGGAGTCGCTGGAGAAAGATTTGATGTTGGGAAAGGTGGAGGGTCACCGCAGAAGGGGTAGGCAGCGAACGCGATGGTTAGATGGCATCCTCGAGGCGCTGCAGATGAAGTTATGTGATGTTAGGAAGATAGTGAGAGACCGGAAAGCGTGGCGTGACATGGTCCATTGAGCCACGAAGAGTCGGACACGACTGAATCACTGAACTTAACTGAACGACTTAATGTGTTTATAATTTGAAGCATGCGCAAACTACCTAAGTATGGTGATAGCCGCAGTGTTATGCCTGGTAAAAAGATCTGCTGCATTATAAAGACGTGAGAAACTGTATTTGCAGCATACAGGACACCTGAAGACAGCTTTTTAATGCTATGCAGCCACGGCTACGAGAGCAGAATCCTCCTTCGTGTGTTGCAACATCAAGCCGTTTAGCAAACTTAACGTGAACTCTGCCATGACGTTAAAACAGCGTTTCTGAGCTGAAAATTGCGGCTAAATGTGTTCTTTTATGCTGCTTGAAGTCTGTGTGTGGACGTAAATGCACGACCAATCACTGTAAACTGGTACAGGGACCGGTATGAGGACGCGTAAGACAGGCCCAGCCTTCAATTGGCGGGATTTCAGACAGGCAGCGTAGCCCACGGCATTAGCCTGGCTCGTTAAACTCGTGCTGTTTTGATTAGTACTGCTAAATGTGTTTATTCAATAAAAAAAAAGCGACTAATAATTCCGCAATGGTTATATTATTCCAGAGCTGAATCGACGAAATTTCTGAAGGTACTATATTCCGCAGTGGCGTGAGTTGGTGCGTTCCCGCTTTTTCGCTTTCGCCACACCGCCAGAAAAAGCTGTACCCAAGCAGAAGGAAGCGTACATACCACTTCCTGTGTATTGTTTTGTTGTTGCTTTCTGTAAGTTTCACAATGTTTGGCCTATGTGTACTGAAGGACGAATTTATAGCAGGATGGCATGGAGAAGGCGAGCCAAGGAATAATAGAGCTGTAATCGTTGCCCTGTGTGGTGACGGTATTTGTTTCCTTCTAGCGTTCTTTATTCTTTAACGTAGATCTACTACTACCACTTAGCTCCTTTTTGAAAGCGCTGTTTAGCAACGGTGATATCAGGTGTTTTGGATAGCAACACTGTTAACGCAAGATGCATAAACGTCGCGTTTCAAGGGAATAAAAGTTGAGACTACGTGGTTTTTCACACGTATTCAGACGTCTTTGTCACCGTTTCATTCGACGCATCCATTTTCCAGGAAGCCTTGTATTGGGAGGCAAGCCTGAGACATTGTGTGGCAGTGTTGTGACGAATTTACTCGTGAGAAATCAATTGGTTTTAAAATTAATCCTGTGCTCATTTTTGCTTGAAGATCCGAGATTACATATACGTAAAATGCGCGTTCATAAGTGCGATTCATTGAACAAAAATACTTAGTATAAACGCTGCGAAATCTGGTGTCACGGGTGGACGCACTAGTTTGACGCAGTTTATTAATGTAGAAAGCGTTGCGGACACTATCTTTACACCATTGCTTGCCGGAGGTGCTGTAGTAACGAACACCGTAATATAATGGCGCGAACCATTGAAATCATTATTTATTGCTTTCAAGAAAGCTTGACAATCCGCCCTATGACCTTGCTTGTGATGCGCGATCACGTGCTCGTTCTTTGTTCGCTCTTAGTGTTCCCGAGACGCGGCTTTATCACCTTCTTCGCAGCGCTTTATCCGCCGAGATTTATCTCGAATGATTACATTCAAATGGCTTGGTTTCCACATTGTTCCTGGCTGTCCTAAATTTATAGTTTGTTTACCTAGAGCCTTCATTGCAGGCTTTGAATTAAAAAGCTGGTAGTGTAAAGGACATCCGTGGTTTGACGGCCACGGTGCATGTTTTCTGCTAAGGCCGCCTCTGAGTCGCTTAATTCTTTGCAGGGGGAAGTCCACCCGAAACAGCTGTTTGCTGTTCTACATTTTTCGGCTTGCTAGTTGCGTACGGAATCGGGCCCACCACTTGACAACGGGGTGCCCAAGTTGCTAGAAGTGAGCTATCCTACAAAAATATACGGCGATTAAAGGAAATTGCACGAACGTGCCTTTGCTGCCTATAGGATCAGCGTTGCTGACGAAGCATTCAAGGGTTCTCAAGAACTGGGTTCTCATCTTTCTCATCTCTTTATTCATTTATTTTTTATTTCATTATGCAGTACCAACTAGCCCGGCATCTTGCACTTCTGAATTTCTCATCTCGCCCTCCCACATTAATCGGGAAGCATGAGGTTTAGGAGCTTCCTATTTCTACAACGCAGAGAATGGTGACCCGGTTAGACGTAGTGAAATAGTGCTTTTGCACAGAAATGATGCTTGTTGAGATTGTGTTCAAGGGGAACGAGCGCTTCGGTAGCATTTCAACAGGCCATCCTTTGGAGTTCCTGGAGTTTGGTGTAGAGTAACGACAACGGGGAGCAATTGATAAGCAGGAAGAAGGAGAACGACGGAGATATTGCCGAAGGAGATAAGTGACGTGCTCCTTTGTGATGGCTAGGCTTGGTGCCTCGAAATATTTTGTGAGCATGCCGGAGTGCATCCTGAATAAGAACATAATAAAACAGCGGTTCGCATGACTAGAAAAATATGGTGCTTTTATTTAAACGCCTGAATGAAAATATTGAAGCTGATCTTTAACGCAGGCAGTGTGAAGAACACGAGAACCTCAAGAAAGCTGTGATTCCCCATAATGTCCCTGACAAGAATACGTGCGCATGTTGCTAGTACACCGTTGTAGCATAAACTGCTTCGTAATTGCTCAATATTAGGAGTATAATGCAGATTTCAATAAAACGAAACGCAGACAGCTTCAGACTTCTTCGTAAAGGCCAAATGCTTGGCATGACACTGAGAGTTTAATGACGAATTTTAACTGGAGTTGAAATTCGTCATTAAACTCTCAGTGCCATGCCAAGCATTTGGCCTTTACGAAGAAGTCTGAAGCTATCTGCGTTTTGTTTTATTTGAATCTTCATCCATCTTCATACATTGCATGGACTCAAGGGCCTTCTCATCGCTCTCTCTTGAACTTTATTCGAACAGCTAATCTTTTTTCTTTCATTTAATACCCCCTTTATTTTTTAGATATTCCATTATGCCTAGATATTCCATTATGCCCTGAGGCAAAAAACAACGTTATAAAAAAAAACTGGAGTTGCGGAGTAATAATTTTTGCTGCACGGGACCGAAGTGCTGGTTAAATGAGCGATAAGAATACTAATTGGTTCACAGGAAAGAAAAGGTGCAGTATCTGTCGCACTTGATCTGTGGACACCTTACCGCCTCGCAGAGCAAGGGAGGAAGGTGGAGTGAAAGTGGAAAGAGAGAAAGAGGAGCCGTAGTGAATGGCTGCTGAGTGATTTCGGCCACCTGACAATCTTTACCGTGTACTGAAATCGCACAGAACATGGACTCCTCTTCGTGTCGCCTCCATCGAAACGAAGCCATCGGTGGTCGGAATCAAACCTGGAAATCCGGCGTAGTAGTCGGGCGTCTTACCAATGCACCACCATGCCGGGGCTCAATGAGTGATATGGATACAGAATCCGGAAATAAAGGGATAGTAAGGAAGCGGTAGAGGCAATCAAAGAGGTGAACGACGAGGAGAAAGGACAGGGTAGGTCTAGGAGCACATACTGATAAATTGTAATTGGTGATCCAGACATTCTTCGAATTCGTAAATGCATTAGATATTCATTAGGACTAGGGTCTGTCGATTCAAGGTGCATTATAAACCCCCTTCATGGATCACTCCCTTGTCGAGGCGGAGGGGCTTGCGAAACTCGATGAAGTCGTGAGCTCTGCTGTGTAGGGCCACCCAAGATAGACAGGTCACGGCAGAGAGTTCTGACAAAATGTGATTCACTGGAGAAGGTAATGGCAACCCACTCCAGTATTTCCTGCCAAGAAAACCCTATGGCCAGTCACAATACCATTATCGATATGGCGCCGGAAAATGAGCCCCCCAGGTTGGAAGGCGTCCCACATGTTACTGGGGATGAACAAAGGGCGATTCCTAGTAGCTCCAGGACGAATGAAGCGGCTGGGCTAAAGCCAAAAGGACGCTCAGTTGTGGATGTGTCGGGAAGCGACCGGAAAGTCCGATGTTGCAAGGAGATATATCACATAGCAACATGGAATGTAAGATCTATGACGCAAGGTAAACTGGATATCGTCAAGCGAGAAATGGACAGATTGAACATTGATATCTTGGGTATCAGCGAGCTCAAGTGGACCGGAATGGGAGAATTTAACTCCGGCGACCATTATGTCTTTTATTGTGGGCACGAATCCAAGAGAAGGAATGGGGTCGCTCTCATAGTAAACAGAAGAATGGGCAAAGCAGTGCTAGGGTACAACCCCAAAAACGACCGAATGATTTCACTTCGGATCCAAGGTCACCCTTTCAACATAACAGTTATCCAAGTCTATGCACCGACCACTGCTGCTGAAGAAGCTGACGTTGAGAGATTTTATGCGGACCTATACAATGCCTTTTAGACCGCACCCCATCATCAGACGTCGTTTTTCTCATAGGAGACTGGAATGCTAAGGTCGGGAGTGAAGAAATATCCGGAATTACAGGCAAGTTCGGTCTTGGTGAGCCAAATGAAGCTGGGCAGAGGCTGGTAGAGTTCTGTCAAGAAAACAACCTGACCATAGCGAATACTCATTTTCAACAGCACAAGAGGCGCCTGTACACATGGATTTCACCGGACGGTCTGTACAGGAATCAGATCGATTATATTATTTGCCGGCAGAGATGGAGAAGCGCTATACAAGCAGTAAAAACAAGGCCTGGGGCCGATTGTGGCACCGATCATCAGCTTCTTGTTGCCAAAATTAAGCTTCGATTGAGGAAAACGCAGAAAACTAGAAGGCCTTTCAGGTATGATCTGGATCAGATTCCATTAGAATATGCTGTGGAAGTGAGCAATCGATTTCAAGAATTAGATCTAAAAGACAAAGAGCCCGAAGAGATGTGGACTGATGTTCGTGATATAATACAAGAAGTTGCTACTAAGGTAGTTCCAAAGCAAAAGAAATGCAAAAAAGCAAACTGGTTATCTGAAGAGGCTTTGCAAATAGCTGAGGAAAGGAGGATGGCAAAAGGTATGGGGGAAAGAGAAAGATACAAGGTTCTCAATGCGGATTTTCAGAAAATAGCAAGGAGAGATAAGAATGCCTTCTTGAACATAAAGTGTCAAGCAGTTGAGGACAACAGCCAATTAAGGAACACAAGAGCTCTGTATAAGACAATCAAAGATATCAAAGGAAGCTTCTGTGCTAAGCTGGGCGTGATAAAGGACAAACGAGGCAAGGACCTCACTGAAGCCTCAGAGATAAAGAAGAGGTGGCAGGAATACTCTGAAGAACTGTACAAGAAGGACCAGGATGTGCAAATCCAACATAGGACGGCTGTGATTACTGATCTCGAGCCGGGCATCCTGAAGAGTGAAGTTGAATGGGCCTTAGCCAGCCTTGCTAAGAACAAAGCTAGCGGAATTGATGGTATTCCAGCTGAGTTGCTTCAAAACCTCAACCACGACGCTGTTAACACACTGCATACATTATGTCAAAAGATTTGGACAACCCTGCAGTGGCCACAGGATTGGAGGAGGTCAGTTTACATCCCCATTCCAAAGAAAGGCAGTGCCAAAGATTGTTCCAACTACCGCACGATCGCGCTTATTTCGCATGCTAGCAAGGTGATGTTAAAAATCCTGCAAGGTAGGCTGCAGCAGTATGTGGATCGGGAGCTTCCGGACGTGCAAGCTGGGTTTCGCAAGGGCAGAGGAACTAGAGACCAAATTGCCAACCTTCGCTGGATCATGGAAAAAGCAAGAGAGTTCCAGAAACCCATTTTTTTCTGCTTTATTGATTATGCGAAAGCGTTTGACTGCGTAGATCACAGCAGATTGTGGCAAGCTCTCCAAGAGATGGGAGTTCCAATTCACCTCATCTGTCTCCTCAGGAACCTTTGTGAAGGGCAAGAGGCCACAGTCAGAACTGGGCATGGTCTTACTGACTGGTTTCCGATTGAGAAAGGGGTGAGGCAAGGCTGCATACTGTCGCCCTGCCTATTTAACCTATATGCAGAGTGCATCATGAGGAAGGCCGGTCTGGACGAGTCTTCAGCTGGAGTGAAGATCGCTGGAAAACGCATCAACAACCTTAGATATGCGGATGATACCACTTTAATGGCAGAAAGCGAATTGGATCTCAAGAGACTTCTGATGCGCGTACAAGAAGAGAGTGAGAAGTTTGGGCTTAAACTGAACATTAAAAAGACGAAGATCATGGCGTCTTGCCCTATCAAGTCCTGGAGCATCAATGGACAAGAAGTGGAAGCTGTGACAGATTTTCTGTTCTTGGGCGCCAAGATTACCTCGGAAGGAGACTGCAGCCATGAAATTAGGAGACGCCTGCTTCTGGGAAAGAGAGCAATGGTTAGCCTTGACCGCCTAGTAAAGAGCAGAGACATTAGTCTGCCAACCAAGATCCGTATAACCCGTGCTATGGTCTTTCCAGTTGTGATGTACGGATGCGAGAGTTGGACTGTGAAAAAGGCTGACCGCCGAAGAATTGACGCGTTTGAATTGTGGTGCTGGCGAAGACTCTTAAGAGTTCCTTGGACTGCCAGAAGATCAAATCAGTCGATATTGTCGACCATAAACCCTGACTGCTCATTGGAGGGTCAAATTCTAAAGTTAAAGCTCAGCTACTTTGGTCATCTAATGAGAAGAGAGGAGTCGCTGGAGAAAGATTTGATGTTGGGAAAGGTTGAGGGTCGCCGGAGAAGGGGTAGGCAGCGAACGCGATGGTTAGATGGCATTCTCGAGGCATTGCAGATGAAGCTATGTGATGTTAAGAAGATAGTGAGAGACCGGAAAGCGTGGCGTGACATGGTCCATAGGGTCACGAAGAGTCGGACACGACTGAACGCCTGAACTGAACTGAACTGTTGTATCAATGAGCGATATGTATGCAAATCCGAGGTTATAATGGACGCGCCCATGGTCTGGCGATGGTAAGCTACATTTGAGCTAACGATGTGGTTGCACCATGCCGCGGCCATGCCATTTTACAATCGCTTGAACCGGAAAAGAAATACAATCTTAAGCTCCACCTCTAAGGGCATGACGATGCCGCGGTAATGGCGCCAGCCCACAGCACCTCTTGCTGATTCTTGTCCACATACAAGTACTTTACCCCTCGCTTAACGATGTAGCACACGTGCAACACTACCCGTCATAAATATAAAGGCACGCTTTAAAGAAGACGGTCAAGCCTGCTGGCTTTCAGGCAGCACGTCTGACTCGGGATCCAAGAGCCACGGAGGCTCCGATTCACTCACACGCTCCCATCTCAAAGGAGGTACCTGACTTTGCATCTTCTGTGAACTCGTCATGTAATTGCCTAACGTCATAATATCCGTCAATCAACCAGTGTTCGGCCACATTACCTGCCCAATGCTACCTACTTGAGGCATATGCCTGCGATTTCAATGCTGTAGCGTAACAGCCGCGTCCTTTGAGAAACTCCGGTGTCGGCGCTGTGAGAGAGAAAGACTCGCATGGTTCTTGGGCACGATGACTTAACCGACCGCTAATTTGTCCTAGGTTTAATTGTGCGACGTCATGCGACCACATGACATGGTCGATTTTGCTGGAGCTGCGAACTCTTGCTTCTCCTGTCAGGCAGGATTCTGGCGACATGCAATTCCAAAGAACTTATACATTCCGAGTCAGACATTTTACGCCTAGGCGACAGACGCAACGTACATACGGGTCTTCTGATCGCTGTGGGGTGGTCTTTCAAATTAACTGGTAGCCTACTACTGCATACTAAAGAGTATGTGTAAAATAACATGAAAAGGCGGGTTGGCTTGATAATTTTCTTAGAGAGGCAGTTTAAGAAAGCATCTAGGCCTTGTGCCATGGCTCAGTTGCATTACCAAAAATGTTAACGGGTATTTCGGTCGTTCAAAAAAAAAAAAGAATAATTTTCTCTACTATAGCCGGTCGGAAGAATCAGTTATATATTGGCTACGGAGAAGCGCTGTCATATCCCAGAAAAAGAATGGAAGGAAGCAACTCTCAAAACTATGCATGGACTCTATTCAGCACAAGGGATTTAAGGGTAGTCGTGGATGTTACAGCAGCACCAGAGCACCATTTAGGAGCGCCTGTAACCAATAGTACATTTGAAGAAGTACTAAGGTGTTGCTACTGATCGAATGAAGTTCTATGACGCACTTTGAACAGGTTAAAGCAGCGACATCGAATTTTTAGCGCTATAAGAAGAGGCGTATTCGCATGAGAGCCTACGCAACAAAATAAAGAAATTTTGAACGCACCTCATCGATGTTGGGAAGGCTAGAGCTGCTTGCCTCCTGAGTATTAAAGTGTGGCATGTTGATACAAAATATTAGAGAGAACACTGCCAGCTTCATGTTGCTTCCAATAATATTTCACAAGCTTTGCACAGAGGCCAAAATATTTATTCATTTACACACTTGGAGAATGTCAGACTTTTCAGAGGTTTGAACTATGAGAGTTGTTTCAGTTTTTCACAATTTTATATCTAAAGACAGATAGTTCTTATTTAATGATGAAACCGAGTTGTTGGATTTCTTCAGGTGTAGGAATGATGTATCGTTATTTGAATTTCTCTGTTACATCAATAATGTCGCAAATGCATCGCGGCGATAGACTGAAATACCCATATGCGTAGTGGAACTAAAACATCTCTGAGAAGCCGTTTTTTAAAAGCAGGGGTGGGATGTTTGGTTGTTGTTTGACGTCCCAACGTGACTGAGGTTGTGATATACCTTTGTAAAGCTTCTCATGAATTTTAAAATTTCTTGAAAGGGTACTAACATTGGACTGCACACGGTCGCATTACATTTCGCTTCTATTGAAAAGCGCCTGCAGCGGCAATGATCTTAAGACACGTGCTTGAGTCCATAACGCCATAACAAGTATTAAAACGAAAGTCTTTGATCGATCATACTGTCGGCGTTCGTTTGTGTAGTCGCACTGTAGCTGTCTATGAAAGCACGTCATCAGAAAAATAAAAATCCTATCTCCACCGGAAATCGAACCTCCGTCAATTAGATCCTCGGCCGCGCGCTTTAACCAACTTCGGCGCGTCCGCTTTTTTTTCTTTATTGCCTGACTTCGGCAGGAACCACAATACACAAAACCACTCACAGGACACAATGAGAAATCAATAATACAACAATCAGCCAGGTGGGTTGTGGCGTCGTCATGCTAAAAATTCTCTTAGTGTCACTAATGGCTCCAATCTGCCGAGCCACTCGGGAGCTTCAGGGCCTCCCCGAAAATAGATCCGTGCTGGCCGTGCGTCAGAATCGCAATGGTATCCTGCCCTTCTCGAGCGCCAAATACAGTGGAGGGCCATTAGCATAATAAGGTCAAATGGCACCCCATCCGATCGTGAAACGCACATCATATTTCTCCTTGTCTACCTCCTTGTCTATCATGAGAAAGATAGTTAAAATGAAATAAAAATGTCCTGTATGCACCGGGAATCGGACCAACATCCCTTGTATCCCCAGCCGAGCGCTTTAACCAACTGCGCCACGCAGGGGATCGTTAAACGCACATCATAATTTTCCTTGTTTATCGTGAGGATGATAGTAGCGATGATAATGACGCTGCAATTAGTGATAGCGAAAATGATGACATTAGCAATACTAATGACGTTGCATTTAGCTGATGATGATTATAAGAGCAAACATGATGCACCGTGTGCACCAGCAACGCTTAGGCTTTCGCATTTCTGCAGTATAGATTGCACAGTGCTCACTGAAGTTTTATCGAAGCTGCGTCGCAGAATTTAAATCCACTCATCGACAAAATATTGGCCTTCGGGGATTCGATAAAGGTCATTAAGAAGTATGTACAATAAATATTGCCATTAGCAACACAGTCTGGCATCATGAGATTTTCGAGAACCATAATAACGAGACTTCATAGGGCTGGATGCAGCGCGTTTCCTCCGCATGCGCATACAATTTAGGGACACCTATGTGAATAATAAACACTCGCGGATGTGTGAGACTACTGATTCATGGTAGCGATGAGCGATTAAGCTGACTGAACAAAGTTTGTGAGGAGCGCAATAATGCAAAGACTGCCTCGGAAAAGAGTCCAGTTGTGAGCTTGGCTTGTCTATATAGCAGACGACTGTGTTTGATATAGTAAAGGCTGAATACAGTGGTCTCTGCCAAGGGTTCCTTGCGTGTTCTGGCATTCGCTTTCTATCCGTCTTTGGCCAGAGTGATGCCTGGACAAGTATCTTACGAGACGCTATTATGAAACTTTTTCATGGATGTGCAGTACTGACATGCCCCGCTATGGCTGCTCACTCATTAAGGCAATTAAGGCATATTACTGCTGAACCAAAACATGCAAGTTCAAACCCGACCACGGCGGTCGATTTCAAGAGCAGGCAAAAAGTAAGGTGCCCGTGTAATGGGCGACCTTAATGGACGTTAAATATCACCAGGCAGTTGAAGTTCCTGGAGACTTTCACCATGCTGTCTCTTATAGTAGCCTGCGTCGCTTTGATGCGTTAATCCCTGCGAACTATGCAGGTCCTATCGATTGTCTAGTTGGGTGCACCTTGCATGTTACAGCCTACTTCACACAAGCTCTTCACAGCCCTGCCACGGTAGCTCAGCGGTAAGATGCCCGATTGCTGTACCCAAATACGCCAGTTCAATCCTGGCCATATCAGGTGCTTTTTGATGCGAGGCCGAAAGCGAGGCGCCCGTCTAATGTGCGATGTCAGTGCACGGTAAAGAACCCCGGGAGGTCGAGTCCTTCACTACGGCTTCTCTCAGCGCCTCACCCGCTTTGGGATGTCAAACCTCCAAACTAACAAACAAGCACTTCACATACGTCACACAAGTCCTTCAATGCTACTGAAATTTTCATCCTTGAAATGAGCAATCGACTTATCAGAGGAAGAATTGCACGAGTCACAGATACTGAAGACGAAAGGTTCTATCTCGGCCTCCACAGACATTTCCCTTTCCCAAGCCCCAGCCCCAACTTGCTGGACATAGCGACAACAGTTTTCGCAGTTTTCTTGGGTTACACACGCCAGCGCTTCTGACAGGAGGATTGAAATATTCGCCAAGGTGAAGCATTTGTTTATGCTTGCCTTATATCCCGCCACTTGACTTCAAACTAGTTCTATAGGGTTGAACTCGTAGTGGTATATTGTGGCATGCGGAGAACATCGTGGCCATGGGCAGCCGCCAAGGTGTAAATCCTACAGACAATGCTTGGACTGCTGACATTTTGTGTGAGCTAAAGTATATTTGCCCTCACCATGTCAGCAGTCCAGCGGATCCCCGTCTTTGTCAGCCAAAGCTGAATATCTGCTTTGCAAGGTGATGTAGTAAGGGTGGTTTCAAGCGCCACACTGTGGTATGGCGCATTGGCCATGACAATAATCCTGCTGCCAGAAACGTGAGGCCGAAGCTTCTCCGCGAATCATTTCTTAAAGTGTTTTCCATCCATCTCGGAGTGGTAGTCAGCCTTGCTTCCTTTCTTTGCTGGGAAGAAGCCCCCAGCTCCTTCCAGAAAGCCTGTTGCACTGCTCCCTGCATACACAAGTATCAAACCGGCTCTTTTGCCTGAGGGCGCTGGAAATATCGTTTTGTGGCCTTTCAAGGAGTATACACACCAATTTTTAGTGTCTCGAAAGGAATACGATTGTTTTCCTGGTTATACAAAGATGCTCTCTAAGCAATCCTAACCTCGGACGTTGCTGCGAAGATATTTTAATTTGACTTAAAAAAAACTGGCCAGGCAAGTACTCTCTTTTTCAAAACCCATCGACCGTAATATCTTTGTCACGAAAACTTGTATATGGGTAAATAACATGATGCCATTAAGCAATAGTGACGTGGAGTCAGCAAGGCAAAGAGGAGGGATTATACAGGACAGCTCACAGTGCCGAACGGTTTTGAGTCCGTTCCTGCCTTGCATGGGAAAGTTCTGAGATTCTGCTCGCGTAACTCGATGCCCTTTCACACTGTATTCGTTATTGCATGTTACAATTACTTCACCTGGCGTTGATTCCGCGTTCGGCGTAATTTTAAACGTAAAGCATGGGTATACTTACGCGCACATGGGCACGCTGATCGGGCTCCGAAAAGAGGAAGCAGAATTTACTCTTCATTTTACGTCGGACTCGTTCAACTTGAACCTCGTGTACATATGAAGACTGCCTGATATACTCGGGCCCTAACAGCATGCCTCCACAAGTGCAGAACTTTCTCCAACGGCGCCTTCCGCAGGCGTGCCGGGAGACGAACTGCGCGGCTCCCCGCCTGCCCTAGACGTCGCTAAGCCTAGCTGGTTTCACAATAAAGTGGTAGCGGACGTCTCTTTAAAACGGGCTAACGCTGTAATAAATGTTGCACTTTAGCGCCACTTTATTGGGAAGTCCATTTCATAATAAAATATGTTCTTGATTTGCACGACGCTTTCAGCAGCGGAGCTAGCTGACGCCAGGCGCGTCACACTGGGCAGCAGCAGAAAAGGTACTGCAGGAAAAAAAGCTTGCTTTTATTGCTGTATTAACTTCTACCAACCGCCCAGTATTGGCCAAACAACCCTCCAAATTTATTCGTTATTGATAGTCCTTTGTACAAGTAGTTATGTAAGCGAATAAACAGCGATCCGAGATAGATCGTGGTTTGAGAGCCGATCTCTGCGGCCACGGCTTTAAATTTAGGTTGCCTTGAAAGCGCCAGATTACGCCACATACTTGGACGATGGCACGCAGACCTGCCGCTTCTAGGCTAATCAGCGCGTGAGCAGGCGTGAGCACTGAACCCGCGCGGTAGCAGGCATGGTAGCCACGTTGTCTGATCACGCCATGCTGTAATTCTCTACTAAATCCTTTTTTTTTTCGAACACCAGCTTAGCCTACAGAGCTGGCAAACCAGGCTGAAAAAGAGCAGCATCGCCCCGGTAGTCAGTTCCTTTGTTCAACATGTCCTGCCGTGGACATTTCTTGCACGCCAACCAACCAAGCTTTCGTGGCTGCTGCTCATTCCTGCTTCGTCGCTTGAATCGCTGTCGAGCGGGTCGAAATCAAAGTTTCTGGCAATGTCACTGCTTCGTCGCTTGAATCGCTGCCGAGCGGGTCGAAATCAAAGTGTCTGGTCATACCACGCAGAAAACACCGGTGCTTGCCTGATCACTCTTTAGTCTGCTATTCGGCCTAACGGTCGCATATATTACACAGCTGGCATTGTTCATTTTCGCCTAAATCTTTTTCGAATCTCTGCATATCCCCATTACAACAAATAGAAAAGGAAAAAAGTTATAAAACAAATTATTATAATCTATGCAATCTAAATATTATAATCTATGCAACGGTGATTATTGGGCTCAGAAAAATCTATTAGTGCGAAGATTTCTGCGCACACAACATACACGAGCGTGTGCGCGCGAGAGCTGTCCGCTGCCGAATGTTGTTCGTTCAAGGAATTCCGTCAGCGAATAAGCATTATTGAGGATATATTCTAGGCGCATTTTGTTTCTCTTAAGTACCTCAACATGATTTATTTATTGACGACAAAGCCTTACGGAGATCATGGCACAGAAAATCTTTCTGTGTTCGGGTCCGTCGAAGACAATGATTTGAGATTATTAAAATGGAGTTACCAAATCACGGAGGGTACAATTAGGAGAGCAGTTTGCCAAAATGACTGCATATAATTCTGTAAAGCAACATCCGGTTTTGAAAATTGCACGTAGGTCTACTGCGTGGCAAATGATCACGCGGCATCTAAGACAAATGCTCATTGGTCCAAGCATGTTTGAGAAGCGCATAGAGAATACATTTTGGTGTATGCAACACGAGTACTGCACTATATTGTGCAATAAATCAGAAATCGAGGGAAAGATGGAAAATGTGCTATCACGTTTCATTGTTAAGGTGAAGCTTAAACAAACTGCAAATGTTTTTTTTAAATACTGGTTTCTTCGTTTCGGCAATACCAAATGTTGGTTTCTGAAGGGCTTCTACCTAGTCATGCAGACGTCCCTTTTATTGATGTTGCGCAGCAGGCACCGACTCCGTCGCCGCAAGGTCGCTCGCTCGACTGAAATTAATGGCTACTATTTTATTCCATTCGTTTGGTGGAGAATTTATAAGAAGGACGGTGGGCCGCTGCAGAGAGCGAAGCCAGGTTTCTCTTCTGCCTGTAAGACTTTCGTTGCGCCGAGCATTTATTCAACACTGACTTGTGTGTATGCCTTCCCTTGCGGCCTTTGTGCTTGCTCGCGCTTCAAATTGTCTTAGTCGCTCGGGTCTTCTGCGCCCGCGACACAAGTTCTTGTGTGTTGTTATTGGTCCAGTATGAGTGTAATCGTTACAAAAAATGAGGAGATCGGATCATCATCTTCCGAGCGCACATTGAGAGCCATCAGCCATAGAAGATTTTACATTACAGAACATTCCTGTACACCATGCGCTAGTCACCCATTCACTTTTACTACATTAATGGAATCCTGTAACAGTTTTGTATAATCGTTGCGAAGACTCTATATATAAACTCCTAAATGTCGCTAGACATTTTCGAAAATAACGTCCAAAAAGCAGCACTAATGTTCTCGGAGTCCCGAGATAACCGCTGGCACGGCTTCATTCTGCAGATATAAAGAATAGAGATTCATTACCACAACTGTAAAGTTTTAAGGCGAAAGCCTTTAATGGCTCATACTGTAGTTCGCAGAAGGTGTCACGCTTTGCGGCGATCCTAGGTCACGTGCGGCCACCCTAAGTCACCCTAGGTCACGTACTGCCCAACGCAGTACGTTGGGCAGCCGTTGGCCGAACAGCCGTGGTGCCCGAGCTGGGGCCTTAGTAGATGGCTGACTTCCGCCCAGCCTTGTACGTAGCCAGGCCAACCATGGGCCGTCATTCGACCGAGCACCCTTGGCTGGTCAGGTCAGTTGCCGACCTGCAGCCGATGGTCGGCCATTGGTCGGCAGTCGTCCAATGCCGCTTGGGTGAATGCCCCTTTACAAGGCCCGGTTCTGCGCCGCATGGCTTCAGCGCGCTGATGAGAAGCCTTGGAGCCAGGCACGTCTGATCACGTTGGCAAGACGCCTTGGAGCCTGGTAAAGCCAGTAGCTTTTGCCCCCGTGCGGGTGCTGTTTTGCCTTGTAACCTGACTGCAAATATTGTATAAATTCCCCTAGTAAAAGATACCGTCTCGGACCTAACCGGTTTTTACCGGTCCTGTATTATAGGGTATAAATTTACCAGGGCAGCAGGCTCCTACGTGAGTTATCTCCTGAATTCGGCCCGCTTCCAGATCTACAGTCTACAAGCACAGGGACCGTCACTATGAACACACAAGAGATAGCTGCCAATGTCCTGCTTCACCAGCTAGACCCCACTCGTTTTCATGATCTTCCCCATGAGGACGCTGTAGACTTGCTGGACCAGTTTGACCGAGTGGCCCCCTTTAATGCCTGGGACGCTAACGCAAAGATTCGCCATCTCTACGTTGCCCCGGAAGACTCGGTGAGGACCTGGTACGTCAACCATGAATCTCACCTGCAAATATGGCACGCGTTTAAAGCAGAATTTCTGCAGGAATTTATTAGCACATTTTTAAAAGAAAATGCCGATCTTCTACTGCAGAATCGAACCCAGCATCCAAACGAAAGTGTGATAGTGCACGCGGAGGAGTTGAAGCTCCCATTTCGCCGCGCTGATCCAAATATGTCGGAAGAGCGGAAAGTGCGATTATTGAGAGAGGTGTGAAAGAACAGTTCCTCGCAGGCCTGGTTCGCAGTCCTCCAGTGACCGTGGATGGTTTCTTCACGGAAGCTACTTCCATCGAGAGCGCGCTTGACACGCGGGCGTGGCAGTACGAGCACACGACTATGTCGATGCTGTCCACGTGTACTGAGTGAACTACCGTGTCAACAGGAGACGCACTGCGTCAGACCATTCGATTCACTGTGAGAGAAGAGCTGGCTAAACTCTTGCCTACGCCGGCCCAGCTGCAAGTTGCTTCGGCCACCGATGTTGTTCGCGAAGAAGTGCAGCAAGCATTGGGTGCCTCACTGCTTCTTGTAAGCCCTTCACAACCACATACAAAGAGTTTTGCTGCCATCTCAAGCCGTTTTCTACCGCCGTCTAGATTCCTCCGAGCCTCGGAACAAGTCTTGAAATTTCGGTAGGGAAAACTAGACGCCGCAGCGTCTGCAGGTGTGTGTGGCTGCACGACGACGCAAAGTACAAAACCCTCTAACGACGCAAACCACTTCGCTGACACCGAACAACCCAGAGATGACGACGACGATTACCGAGCTGACCAAATTTACGGCAAGCCGACAACCAGACCAACTTCATAACCCGACTTCATCTATACGACACCGCACCTCTTCGACGCACTTCAGCCGAGACCGGACACCTCGACAATACCACAGTGAGACGCCACAGCCAGCCGATATAGACATTTCAGTTCACGAAATCGCCATAACAGCTTTTATGGATACAGGGGCTGATTATTCCATACTCAGTGGAACATTTGCCGCGGCACTCAAAAATTTACGACAGCTTGGGACGGCCAACAGATACGTACCACTGGAGGACAATTGATTACACATAGAGGAACGTTCACGAGACACAGCGCAAGTGAGGACGTTCTTGGTAAAATTTCGTGTGCGAGTGAATTGCTCCAGAGACATTATATTGGGTGTGGACTTCCTGGCACAAAAAGGCGCCATCATCATTGACCTGCAATTTCAGTTGGTTCAGTTTTCGACAAAGAATGCCCTCGAAGCTGACTGTGTTCTGCCGGCGTCGCTCCACATTCTCGATGAGCACGTGACTGTTCCTCCCCGCTCCAGTGTAATGGTGACCGCTGATGCGCACACCCTCAGGGAAGTTGAAGCTGTTGTCGAGAGTAAACCGCCTTTGCTTCTCGACCGCGGCTTTACTGTTTCTCGGGCTGTTGTCTCCCTCAAAGAAGGCAAAGTCGACTTTGTGTTTAAACAAAGGAAAGAACAGCGCTAAATGTTAGACAGAACACACAGAAAGACGAACGGGACAAGCGCTGACTCCAACTAAGTTTATTAAAAGATACATGTGTAGAAATATATAGCCTGAAGACGGTGAACGCCTGCGCATGTCCTGAAAGGCAGGGCGAAAAAAAAACAGAAAAAACGACCTAAGGCAAAACTTGTTATAACCTCGTATTTTTCAACAATCCATGCTCACTTTCATGCAGAGATATAGAAGTCGTGCTGACACACCTGCCCCCCCCCTCTCTGATAAAGAAGGCTTCTACGAGCTCGCGAGCTAATCTGTCTACTTCTGGTTAAAATTTTAATCTCGCCAAATCGTGCTTCACAGCTTTTTTTATTTTCCTCAAAGCAGGAGCGGCAGTGGGTGGGTAGGTTTTGGAACGAATCTGATGCGTTCCCTAAACACCTGTAATGTTCATCAGCACGCTCGTTAACGCAGCGCCCGGTCTGACCGGCATACATCTTGCCACACGTAAGGGGGATCTCGTAGACCACTGCCGTGGCGCTCCCTACCTAGGGCCAAGAAAAATTTCTTGCCATTCAGTTTGGCCCAGTCAAAAACTGCTAAGAGGGCTATTGCCGCCCTATCTATGCAATCTGCACTTCTCAAGTCGTGCTCTCACATGATGAGGGCGAGCTTCCAGGGTGAGGTGAGTAGACTGCGTAAAGCAGGGTTCCCAGACCATGTTTTGGCTGGCGTCACCGAAGCATTGCTACAAAAACTCAAGGGCAAGCCAAACGGGCAACGTCGGAAAGAAACCTTTCGTGTAGCCAAGCCAGTGGTGATACCTTATATCCACAAAGTGTCCCACAATTTAAAACGAGTTGGCAACAAGTACGGAGTCGCCATGGTCTTCTCCGCCCCCTGCAAATTGGCCAAAATGTGTCCCAAGGTTACCAGCAGTGCTAAAGCAACATCGGGGTGTGGAGAGAAACACTCGAAGCCCTACGTAAGGTGTGCCACGGGAGTGGTCTACGAGATCCCCCTTATATTTGGCAAGGTGTATGTCGGTCAGATCGGGCGCTGCATTAACGAGCCTGCTGGTGAACATCACAGGTCTTTAGGGAATGCATCAGATTCGTTCCAAAACCTACCCGCCCAATGCCGCTCCTGCTTTGATGAAATAAAAAGCTGTGAACCACGATTTGGAGAGATTAAAATTCTAACCAGAAGTAAAGACAGATTAGCTCGCGAGCTCGCAGAAGCCTTTTTTATCAAAGAGAGAGAGGGGGGGGGGGTGTCAGCACGGCTTCTATATCTCTGCATGAAAGTGAGCATAGATTGTTGAAAAATACGAGGTTATGACAGGTTTTACCGGAGGGCGTATTTTCTGTTTTTTTGTTTTGTTTTATCCTACATTTCAGGACATGTGCAGGCGTTCACCGTCTTCGGGCTGTATATTTGTGACGATATATTTGTAAACACGTATTTTTTAATAAACTTAGATGGAGTCAGCGCTTGTCCCGTTCGCTTTCTGTGTGCTCTGTCTAACATTTAGCGCTGTTTTTTTCCTTTGGTTAAACACAAAGTCACATCAACTAGCCTAGCAAGAGATACTGTTGAGCGAAGTCGACCCCTCAGCAATTACAACAATGAACACCGGAATCTAAATACGGGAACAGCTGTCGCTTATATTGATGCCATCACTGTGACTAGGTGCGCACATAGTTCGCAAACTGAGCAAGATGAAGTCGCCGATTTAAATTACGACATCAACCCGGCACTACCACAGAAGGACCAAGACATCCCCAGGAACCTCCTCAATCACTACAGAATTACGTTCGCGTCGCTGCCGCGTGTCGGTCGAACATGCCTTGTAAAACATCGTATCATTACGAATGATGCAGTAAAACCGCTCCGACAGTCACCCTATCGTGTCTCGTCTAAAGAACGTGCCGTAATTACCGCTCGAGTTAAGGAAATGCTTGATCACGACGTTATTCGACCGTCTCAGAGCCCCGCTTCGGCATCTGTCGCCCTCGTAAAGACGAAAGAAGGAACATTACGGTTCTTTATTGACTACCGACGATTGAACAGTGTAACTAAAATGGATGTTTACTCCCCGCCCAGAATCGATGACGCTTTAGATTGCCTATGCCACACCAGCTAGAGAGAGAGAAAAACATTTATTGCTCTCAAAATTTTAGTTTTAGCGGCGGGCAGATGTCTTCATATCTTCGGCGTCTTCACAAGGTCGGCGCCCCTATTCCAGGGCACCGCTGAGTCTTGCTGCTTCGCAGGCGTGCCGCACCAGTGCCCTTTGGGCCGTGAGCTCGCTGCTGGTCAGCAGACCCTCCCATTGTTCCGCACTCGGGTTATTTAGTTTGTGGAAGGCTCTGTTTCGTTCGCATTCCCATGTGATGTGGTATAGTGTGGGGGTTGCCCCGCACCACGGACATGTGTTCCTGTATTATGTAGGGAACATCTTGTGTGATATGTATAGATTGTGGGAAGTCCCTGCTTGCAGTCTCCGCCAGCAGACCGTCTCGTGCTGTGTTAATGATGTGTGGGGTGGTGGGTATTTTATTTATTTAGAACATACTGCAGGCCTACAGTAGGCCCAAGCAGGAGGGGCGAATACATAATATATGCAAAAAGAACAGATATTTGAATCTCCGCCCTCTGTGGCAGTTTAGTATTTCTGTATACGTTGGTTCCACCGTTATGGGGTCCTACAGGGCTTCTGACTGCTCTGCTCGGTTCGTGATCTCGCGAACTAGGCTGTCTACCCTCGAGTTACCCTCTATCCCGGTGTGTGCCGGTATCCAGAAAATCCTGTGTCTTAAGATCTTATTTGGAAGCCTTGCTTCAAGGAGGATGTTCAGCGCTTCCTTGCTTATTTTGCCCCGTGTGTAGTTCCTGCATGCTGCTTTGGAGTCTGTTAGGATTATCAGAGACTTGTTCCTACGGTAACCTTCGGCCAGTATTTCTCTTCCATGGACCTCAAATCTGGGTACTGGCAAATCGAGGAAGACGAGAGTGACGGCGAGAAGACTGCATTTATCACTCCAGACGGGCTGTACGAGTTTCAGGTTATGCCGTTCGGCCTTTGCTCTGCGCCAGAAACTTTTCAAAGGCATGTAGACAGCGTCCTCGCGGACCTGAAATGGCATACTTGCCTCGTATACCGGGACAATGTGATCGTCTTCGCCCCAAGTTTTGCAGAGCACATTCGTCGCCTCGAGGCGGTACTGCAAGCTATAAAGTCCTCCGATCTTACATTAAAGTCAGAAAATATCACTTTGCCTACGAAGAATTGAAATTTAGGCCGCGTCGTCAACAAGAAAGCGGTCCTTCCTGATCCCGAGAAAACTGTTGCCATTGCGAATTTCCCGCAGCCACGAGACCAGAAGGAACTTCGGCGCTTCCTCGGGTTATGTGCGTACTACCGTAGCTTTGTGCCAAATTTCTCCAAAATCACCGCGCCCCTTGCGTATCTCACCAAGGCAGATGTACGGTTCCAATGGGAAACACCGCAACAGCAGATATTTCAGGACCTTCGACATTGCCTTCACTCACCTCTAATTCTGGCGCACTTTGATGAACATGCTAATACGGAGGTACACACCGATGCGAGTAATTTTGGTTTGGGCGCTATTCTAGTTCAGGTCCAAAAGGGTCAACCAAGTGTACTTGCTTAAGCAAGTCGTTCATTGTCGAAGACCGAGGGCAATTATTCCGCCTCTGCAAAAGAGTGCCTCGCCATCGTCTGGGCAATTATGAAGTCCAGGCCATACCTGTAATGCAGACCTTTCAAAGTAGGGACGGATAACTACGGACTTTGTTGTTTAGCCAGTATCAAGGATGCATCAGGGCGCCTTGGACGATGAAGTCTGCGTCTACAAGAATATGTCATCATAGTTACCTACGCATCCGGCCGCAACATTTGGACGCAGATTGCCGTTCCCGGGCTCCTGTAGAGCCTGCCCCGATCGACGCAGGCGAAGACGAAGACGGCGCCTTCCTCAAAGCAGTACATTGTACGGACTTCGGCACGCCAAAACGCACCGACCCTGATCTTCAAGCAATAATTGATTATCTGCAAAGTGCTAGCGGCAGAGTTTTTACGGCCTACCGACGCGCTTTATCTTCTCTCTGCCTACGCGACTACATGCTTTTCAAGAAGATATTTGCTCCCAACAGCTGCCATTACTTACTTGTCCCTATGATCCTACGCAACAAACTTTTGCATGCCTACCACAACGAACCAGGTTCCGGCCACCTTGGAAGCACTAAAACGCAAGCCAAGATCCGAGAAAAATACTACTGGCCTTGTCTGGGACATGACGTTACGATATACTTTCGCACTTGCTGTAACTTTCAGAGCCGAAGGATTCCTCCTGTCAAGTCAACCGGCTTCTGGAAAACCCATAGAGCCCCCTTCCCAGCCGTTTCAACAAATGGGGATGGATTTTCTAGGGCCATTTCCTACCGCAAGCTTCGGACAAATGTGGATAATAGTCGCCACCAACAACCTGACACGCTACACGGAGAGAGCGGCTCTTCCAAGTGGAACCGCTATTAAAGTCGTAAAATCCTTTGTACTGCAAATCGTTCTGCGCCACGGTACTCCTCTTAGCGAACGGATCGAGGGGCTGGCTTTTCTGCTCAACTTGTGTAGAATATTCTTGATTTCAGTCATACAAGTCACCGAAGGACTATTTCCTGCCACCACAAAACGAATGGATTATCCGAACTTTAAACAGGACGCTTGCCGACATGATTTTAATGTAGATGGACGTTCAACACAAAACGTGGGACGCAGTTCTACCTTACGTAACATTCGCGTGTAATACAGCCACCCAAGAAACCACCAATATGACGCCGTTTAGCTAAGTTTGTGGTCACGAAGTCACCACAACCCTCGACGCCATGCTACCCAATGTCGACGACCACCCCAATGATGACGTTGCTTACTTTTTGCAACGCGCCGAAAAAGCCGCCAAATTGCTAAGCTGCGCATTCGTGACCGGTGGGTGCTGGATGCGCGACACTACAATCTGCGGCACCACGAGGTTGATTATCAGACGGGTGATCTTGTCTCGCTTCGGTCTCCGATCCTGACGACGAGGACCTACCGAAAAGCTCTCGTGTCGCGGTCCTTACCGAGCTCTGCGCCGCGTTGGCGCTCTTAACTACAAAGATGTTCCTTATGAGGTCCCACAATCAAGTCGCGTCAAACGTGCTGAGATGGTCCACGCGGTTCGCCTCAAACCGTATTATGCGGACGCTCTCCCTGTGAGTCCGAGAATTTCCTCGAGCATCGGGTAGATATTTCCACACCGGGGGAGAAGAGGACAATGAAGAGGAGGAAAAGACGACGAAGTTCTCGTTTCGTGCTTGGACCGGACATCCTTGGAATGTGCCAACTTCGACTCTCTGTGTTACCGACTCCGCGGCCTTCCCAAGTCTTTTTGACAACGTGACAATATGACAACAATTATTGCACCGGATATGTCTGTATCTAGCAAAGATTACATGGGTTCGAAAAAGAAACACCTCTAGTAAATAAGGATATTCTGAGATTTTTCCACGAGAAAGTGACACATATTAAGATGCGGGACATTGGTAACAACTGGTTATAGCTAGGAAGAATACCCTGTATGTTTAAAGGGCGATCGGTAACTTATGACCTCAGCTTCAACATTCGAGCAATCTGGACGAATTGCAAAACAGCGAAGTTCATTGCATAAGGAGAAATGTATTTGCTTAACCAGTTGTGGTCATGGAGTAATGGTTAGAGTATCGGGCTTGTGTGCACAAGGAACACCGTTTGAACCATAGCCTGTGCTTGCAATTTTTACAATAGTGCTACCGTCTCAGGAAATTTTGTGTCGTCGTCAGCAAAAAAGCGCCCCGCCGCAGTGGTTAAGATATCCGGCTACTGTGCCAGATTATCCGGGTTCGATCCCGACCGCCGGCGGTTGCGTTTCGATGGAGGCACCCGGGTGCTGTGCGATGTCAGTGCACGATAAGGGTCCCCAGGTGGTCGAAATTGCTCCTGTAGCCCTCCACTAAGGCATCTCTTTCTCTCTTTGCGCTTTCACTCCCCCTTCCTCCCTTCCCGTAGGGCACGATTCAGGCGAACGCCACCTACTGCTCAGGTGCCCACAGAACAAATGCAAGAGATCGGCGCCTTTCTATTCCTTGAACTTATTAACCCTTCCATCGTGTCGGACTAGACCTCCTCGGACCTTTTCCGACGTCCAGTTCCGGCAACCGCTGGATCGCTATTGCGACCGACTACGCCACCCGATACGCTATCACGCGTGCATTACCAACCAGTAGCGCCACCGATGTCGTCGATTTCCTTCTTCAAATTGTCATCCTTCACCACTGTGCTCCACGCCAATTGCTGATGGACCACGGCCGCTACTTTTTGTCCCGGGCAGTTGACGACATACTCTGGCCCTGTTCTACGCAGCATAAGCTCACTACAGCGACCATCCTCAAACGAACGGGCTTACCGAGCGGCTGAACAGGACCCTCACGCACATGCTATCTTTATACGTCGCACCCGACCATCGGGATTGAGACATTGTTTTGCCCTATGTAACATTTGCTTACGATTCGTCGCGGCATGACACGACAGGCTATTCGCTTTTCTATCTTCTGTTTGGTCGACATCCTGCATTGCCATTGCATACACTGCTGCCGCCATCTTTGGAATCGACAACGGAGTACGCTCGTGACGCTATCGCCCAAGCAAACTATGGCCCGCGAAATCACGCGCGACCGTCTCACTGCCTCCCAGACCTACCAAAAGTCTGTGTACGACCGCCGGCATCGCCCAGTACACTATGTCCCAGGATCACTCGTTTTCGTTTGGTCTCCTTCTCGGCGTGTCGGTCTTTCTGAGAAGCTCCTTCGCCGGTACAACGGCCCTTATGGTGTGCTCCGTCAGGGGACCGACGTGACGTATGAGGTTGCCTCCCTGTATTATCCGACGTCATTCACCCGCCCTGCCACCGACGTGGTTCACGTGGTTCGCCTCAAGCCTTACCATGTACCTGATCCGTCTTCTACTTAGCACCGGGACGGTGCTTTAGCTGCCGGGAGGTATGTCAAGGGACGACAAGGACAAAGTTCGGTGCTCACGTGTGGAATGTGGAGAGCGCGAGGACGACGAAGTGTGTGTGAGTCGTGCTGGGCGCCGCTAGCCTGAAGTTGTTCATGTCAGCTACCCCTTTCTAAATATCTGTAAATACATCTACTCTCTGTGCGTGCATCTAAGCTACATTATTTTCGTCAGCGAAAAAGACAAAACTGCAAACACCACAATATTGGGTCCAATCACTGGTCACCCAGGGTTTGGACCATTGTTAAATGGTTCACTGGGTAAATGCACACAAAATTGCTAGTCAAGTCGAGCTCTAAAATGTGTCAGGGAATCGTGCTGACGAGCTCTGGACATTGAAGCGTAAAAGGGGATGTAACTTCTGAGTCTTGGAGATAAATCGTTAAATTGGTTTAGATGAATGGATAGGAGCATGTATCTGTCACACTTCTCGGTGGACACCTGAACCGCACTGTAAAGTAGGGGAAGGAGGCGGGAGTCAAAGTGAAAAATGGGAACCGCCGGCGGCTGCGTTTTGATGAAGGCGAAACGGAGAGCCATCCGTGTGCTGTGTTGTTGTTGTGGTTGTAGGAAGAAAGAAAAGAAAATGCACGGGCCTGCTACTGCCTCTCTAGCTGAGCCACCTCCACTGCCTCGTGCGGAAAGAAGAGAGAAAGTAGGAAATAAAGAAAAACAAGAGGGAGAGAAAGACGCGCGCCGCAACAGCCGTCGTCCACCACCCTAAGCGATGGCGGGTGAAGTAATGGCCTACAACAGATGAAAATTCGGTGGCTGGCTAGCTCCCGCCGCAAGCAGCGTTGATCTACTGTCCCAGCCCCGTAGGGTCAGGAACAGCCACCCTTCACAACCTCCCCGCCCCTCACCTGGAAGGTGGTAAAGGGTGGCAGAGCAAGTGCAAGCCTTTATATATACCCATCGTTTTCCTCCTCCTCCTCTCAACTCAGCAGCGCGGCTCCAGCTGCAGCGCGCATTGCTTACCGACCGCCGCCATCCGGCGACTAGACTTGGTAGTCCATCTCTAATGTCTGGTAATGTCTGGACAGCCGTTGTATCGAAAATTGTCTACTCAGTAGAAATGCAAGCTGAACAGCATTCTTAACATGACACTGAACAAAACAAATGTGCATATGTCGAAAATACACAAATTTAGGATATAAACATAACAAGAAAATGAGTATGAACTAAGACGCCACCCCAAATAAATTAACACTTCTTTTCGAGCTTTATGGTTGATTTTGTTCAATAGGAGGCGAATCTGTTGCGGAGCGAAAACACCTCATGCTTCTAAGTCGCACAGATTTCCAAGGATTGCAATGGGCTCCGTAGAAGGATATACAGCTTATCAGCGCCTCGTAATTATTGAGCAGTTCTTCTTGTGCCAGGATAGCACAGAAAGCTGTGAACAAAAAAAGCAGACAATAATAATTTCACACAGAATGCAGGCGATTTAGCAAAGGCTGAAGTTATTTTGCTTTCTTAATACGGTCCACCTTCCGTTTCTATAGAACGCTTAATTGAGCGAAAATAGGAAGAAGTGGAAAAGGAAAAGGTGGGCAGAAAGATTAAATTCAGGTAACGTCAAATGAAAGAACGCAAAAACATGTCAATCGTAAATTTTCTTTTTTTCTAAGGACTGTGAGCTGATTCAGGTTGCCGTTTATAGGGTATAACGTTCACGAAGCGACTCAAGCTCTGAGGAACACTGTTGTGAAGGCCTCCTGGTAATTTCGCCTGCCTGGTTTTCTTTAGTGTGCACCGACATCACACATTAAACGGGAGCTTTGCGTTCCACCTCCGTAGAAACGCCGCAGCCACGACTGGTATCCACTTATGTTTCTTCGACTCCTTAGTCAAGAAAAGCTAGGAAACTAAATAATATCTGTTTGTGCGTGATTTCAGGTTTGTGTGGCGGTATGCATTGTTTCCAGCGTCGCTCTACTAACAAGGTGCAAAATTAAGTGAAAGATTTATTATGGCTTGGTATATGTAAAGGGGAAGGTTGCATTTTAGACATTTCTTGAAAACGTAAGCACTTTCATTTTACAACGTCAGAGTGATAAAAGTCTTTGACAAGTCTTTGACAAACAGAACAGATTTTCATGGCATCTCTCCACTTCTTGAAGTACAGACGTTCTATGCTGCGCATGATTGTTGATTTGAGAGTTATTTTATTGCGAGAAACGTATTTGCTTAACAGCTGCCGTATCAGCGCGATCTATTTTGCCGATAAGAATATAGTAGGAGTGAACATCATTAATATTGCCACACTGCAGCCGTAGGCGCCCTTGCGGTGCCACCATGTGGTCGACTCATATATCTTTGCGCATAAGTGAGCGTTCCGCGAATAGCCGAGCTTAGCCATATTTACCGGCTGCGCTCTTCTGCTTCTTCCAACGCTTGTCGGTGACATCAGGTGCAGGTGCCAGATGGCATCTCATGTGCCCTGTCCACGACGGCGTACTTGACGCATGGTTCCCGATGCGGCTGCGCTACATCAGTTCACAAAGCAAGTTGCCGCCTGGGTGGCGTGAAACCCCACTTTGAGCCACTGAAAACACCTGTGCGAGCCATTATTCCTACAAGGCGGGTCAGTACACCTGCAACACCCCACCGCTGTTCCTTCTCGTAAAACGAATACCGTCATTATTTCACTGCGGCACGTTCGAGAATGTAGATGATTGGTTAGTCAGTTTTGACCGTGTGGCCGCATTAAACCAATGTGAAGACGACAGGAAGATGATGAACGTCTGTTCTACACTAGAACCATCGGCGAAAACGTGGCTTGAGAACAACGATTCGCCCTTTTCCACTGGGCAGTTTTTCGCAGTGAGTTACTGAACACATTCAGCTACAGTGAGCGAAAGGCAATGCTCAAAGTTGCCCTGCGCTCCAGGTGACAGTAGTCCGACAGGAGTGTGGCGATGTTCATATAGTACATGACAAGAGTCTTTAATTGGGTGAATTCTATCACGCCAGAAGCAACGAAGGAAGTGCACCTTCTGGTGAGGTGAAGCAGCAGCTTTTTGATGGCTTAATTTGCGGCATTTAAAATACCATTGCTGCCTTCGCCAAGAAAGCTACGAGTATGGGACGTTAACTGCAGGAATGGAGGGCAGAATAGGGTAGTTGGGAAATTGTAACGGCCATTCAATACTGCGCGTCGATGGCAGCCACCTGGCATCAGCGACTACGAGAGCTTGTGCAGTCCGCAAAGAACCGCGATACATTTGCTGGTTTGCCTCGTCACCTATACTTCCTTCTTCCGGAGATGCCGTGCATGAATAAATCCAGCAAGTGGTGTACCCACCACAAGCACCACTACAGAAGCCATACAATATAATGTAACACTCTTGTCTCTATGTAATCAACCTTTCTGAACCCAAGACATGGTCCACACGAAACAGGCGGCACATTCACTCCCGCTCCCTTCTTCTTCTTCCAGCTACTCCCGAGTTCCTCATCTTCATTTATCATATGGACTGTCACATTTGCTCCCCTTTCCCAAACGAGGCCCTCCGGGCGAGTCATGTGTTGTCACGAGAGTGGCATTTCTTCAAACGTGCTACATGTGTAACCTCAGTTTTTGCTGAACATCTTCCACTGCCCGCAAGGCATGCAATCCGGCAGTTAAGTTCGCCGAGTCGTTCTAAGATCACGTAGGGTCCAGTGTAGCGTGCCAGCATTTTCTGGTATAAGCCGCGCTTTCACATTGGTTTCCAAAGCCAGACTCGGTCACCGGGGAAGTAGATGATCTGGCGATGGTGGTCGTCATAGCAAGCTTTCGATCGCTCTTGTGTTGCCATAGTCCTCAGTCGGGCTATTCGCCGCTCTTCTTCGGCCAAGCAAAGGGTTTCGGCTAAGCACGAGTCGTCTTCAGTGGAAAATGGGAAGATGGTGTCGAAGGTGTGTCGAGGGGAGTGGGAGTACAGGGGGAAGAATGGACTGTATCCCGTGGTCTCATGCCTGGCAGTGTTGAAGGCGTATGCGATGAACGGAAGAACACAGTCCCAGTTTTTATGGTCCGATGCGACGTACATTGAAAGCATATTCGTGAGAGTTCTGTTGGTGCGTTCAGTTAAACCATTTGTCTGAGGGTGGTAAGGGGTCGAATGTCTGAAATCAGGTGCACATAAACGGAGAAGTTCTTCAATTACATCGGCAATAAACTGGCGACCACTGTCACTAATTACAACTCTCGGGGGACCATGTCGCAAGATGACTGAATGCAGCATAAACAGGGAAACTTGGTATGCTGTAGCGGCGGGAAGAGCGGCTGCCTCACAGTAGCGAGTAAGATGGTGCACACATACAACAATTCAACGATTGCCCCCTTGCGACTTTGGAAATGGACCCAAAAGGTCGACTCCGACTTTCTCAAAAGGAGCCTTGGGAGGCGCTATAGGGTGAAGCATTTCGGGTGCAACACCAGTAGGACCTTTGTGACTCTGGCACTGAGGATAGCTGGCAGCATACTGGTCAATTGTTTGGCGCATCCGCGGCCAGTAGAATTGCTCCTGAGTGCGGTGCAAAGTTCTCGAAGATCCCAGGTGTCCCGAAGCTGGATCATCATGCATTACGCGTAATAGAAAGACGGAGGCTTTCAGGTACTACTGGAAGGAACCGATGGCCAGTGTCCGAGTAAAGTTTCTTGTATAGCAGCCCATCACGGAGGCAAAACTGGCTGTTCGAGGCTGGGTCCTGAGCAGCATTCAAGAACGGCTCCAGTGGCTGATGGTTGCATTGTTCTGTTAGAAAGGTGTGAGTATCGGGAAATTCCGGACATAAAGCAGCGACGTAGTGGTCGAAGTTGTCCGCGTCGCATTCCGTCGTGCAAGAGCCAACTGGTAGAGGCAGTCCGCATCTGCGTGCCATCGGCCACATTTGTATGAAATGCTGTAGTCGTATTCTTGCAAGCGAAGTGCCCAGCGGGCCAGGCGACTAGACGGATCATGGAGATTGAGTAGCCAGCATAGGGAATGGTGATCAGTTACTAACACGAAAGGCCGTCCGTACAGACGTAGCAGCGAAACCACTGCACGGCAGAAACAACCGCGAAACATTCCTGCTCGGTGATGGTGTAGTTGCGCTGCGTCTTGCTGAGAGTCAGGCTGGCGTAAGCAATCACATGTTCACGGTCGTCATAGCGCTGAACGAGGACAGCACCGAGGCCTATGCCACTTGCGTCCGTATGTACTTCCGTTGGAGCAGAAGAGTTGAAGTGCCATAAGATAGGATGTGATGTTAGGAGGAACTTCAGTTGTCGGAAAGATGAGTCGCATTCAGATGTCCACTGGAATGGAGCGTCAACCGCATCTACGCTCTGCGAATGCTAGTTTCCGCTGACAGTTTGTAACTGCCGATAGTTTTGACATAACATCACTCTTGGATATTGGCGCTTTTTTTCTGGTCAGCAACAAGCTAGCTATGACTTTCCAATAAGGTTCTCATGCCTTGGTCTGCATAGCTGATGGCCTTATGATGAAGCTGATTGGCGTCTGCCCCTTCCGATCATACAGATTCAGGCACCTTTCCCGTATTACACAAGTGATCGAAATACTTTTTTTTGCATGGATTTCCTTCAACACCATGGTGTGGTTATCAACCTTCGGGAGCTCATGACATTGTTTTCTACCAACTGAGCCGTTGATACCGCCGAGCAATGTTGTGTGCATGTTCCGACTCCATGATAAATCATCCGTGAATAAATTCGTCACAGTCGAGTGTGACAACAGGAACGACACTCGTGGCATTCGATAAACTAGAATGTCACTACTATTCGCTCGGCAAGTTGGTGTAGATCGAGGCCTTGTCGATCTTTTCAATTTACGCCCACCGAATCCTAGCTACAAACTTTACTTAAGAACTCCCCAATTGACGAAGAACGCGGCAGGCGCTGATTTTTAAGAACTTGGAGTGTGTACCGGCCAGTGCTCTTGATCCAACGCGTCGGACCCCGACAGGCGACGCTAACGGCATTATGACCGACGTAGACTTGCAGCTATCTGTAGGTCAAAACATTCAAAGAGCATTGCGAATTTGCACTGGAGAAATGCGAAATCCTGAGCGTTGCCGCTGCAGATGGCACATCGCGCACCCCTTCTACACATTTTGTTAGCAAGGCAAGGGCTCGTGCCGCACAGTGGAAAATTCTTTTGCTTGGTAGTCATTCGCTGCAGTGCTCCTGCAGGTGTGGGATTGAACGGTATGGCGTCACTCGTTGCGCTCCCCCTACGTTAGTACGGAGACGACAGGAAAGTTAGACAAGGAGAACACATCTCGTAAATAGGTGTCGCGTACGCGAGATTTTCACCATCAGCCAATCGACTTCCACCTAAAACGTTGCTTGAAGAGCTTTATTCATTTCTTCGACGACTGCTTTGTGTCAACATCTAGCGTCAAACAGGCGCCGCTAACCAAGCACCAAATTATCATTGCAGACGAACAATGGCCACAATATCAGCATCCTTCCAGGGAGTTTTCAACAGAACCTGGTGATATCCGCCCCAGTTCTGGTATAGCAGAGGTCCTCTGCTGTCGCAAGACTAGAGCAAAAGGACCTGTGTAAAGGAGCTCGCAACTGCTCGCCCCAATGACGGTATAGGCGATTTTTCGGTATCGATCATTGTGAGATAAAAATGTGATAATCGAGATAAAAGATGAAAGGTTAGATGAAAACGCACCTAGCAGCCCATGAGGAGAGAACTTACGACAGCCGAATTCCACGTATGGTGCTTAATCGACTGAGCAATTGCGATGTGCCGTTCAGTCTTCCGCATTCTTCGTACTTATGTTATGTTTAAAGCATTTTGGTGGAGTTCGCCAGCGCTACCCTCGTCCAAAGCGCGCAGAGTTACCCTCCGTGTACAGAGAAACGTGGGCTCTCCATTATTATTTAACCCTTCCAAGCGGAGGCCTTTGAAGCTACGCTACTCAGTGCGTTAGTCAGTGACCATCATCGCTATAGATAACGACCCAAAGAAGCGACCCCCAGCCCTGCACATTAAAATATGGATCCCACCTATTTTTGGCAACATTTTTTTCTTTCTCTCTCTAAGTAAATAATTTCACTTTCGCTACTAGATTTAAATAAAAACTTGAATGTTATGTTCACCTGGTTTCGGAGATTGAAAAACCATTCATTCATTCATTCATTCATATTGGTCGCCGGTACCAGTGTTGCCAAATAAACAAATAGAAAACCCGCAACAGGAAGTCCTAAAATCTTCACAGAACCACAAAATGATTATTTCCATTAAAAAGCCAACTTTTGATCATTATATTTTGTATTTTATTCTGCAAACAATATAACCATCATTATCAACATATTAGAATAGCCTTTCTATTTTAACTAGAAAGTTCGGATGCACTCTGTAGGTTTATATTAAAGTTGTAAAAGCATTTTTCTTCTTCCTAGGGACAACGTGAATGCAAGGGTCTTAGGCTGATTCTGATATCACCCTTCCATATGAAAGGAGAGGCTCGAGTTGGCAGCTCCTGCCAAATGTAATGTCAGAAAGCCCTACGTCCAGTTATAGCTCAGCCATGTCAGCTGCCAGAGACCGCCTCCCACGTAATGAAAGCGCTACGGACGGACGAGCGGAAGGACGGAGACGATCCGCGAGCATGAGCCATTAAAGGCTGTCATCTTAAAAATAATTTGGTGCTTAGGCTATTCTGTAAAATATATGTGAGAATATCGGTAGAACCCCAGACAAAAAGCCAACTGTACCTAAATACGGCTAAAACCTCACCTCTCGAAATGCAACATGTTTAAGCAATCAACAATGTAAAAGCCTGCTAAATCTGGCGGGCACACCGCTAATTTGGCAGCACTTATTTTTTATTATAGCCCAGAAGAAAATTTCAGATCATGTTATGAAAGCATAGTCGTGTATAAGATTAGTATTCGCTTGTCTTGACGGCACCTTATTGGGAGACGATGTTGTACATTATTAAAAACAACTCATGATATACAGCTCACAGTGCTAAACGACACTTATCACCAGTATATGATGTCGCACACACATTTATTTACAATACCATTAAAGACCTGCTGAGGGGTATTACATAAGGGGAGGAAACAATAATGTACGCTCACATATAACACAGGATGTAAAAAACGAAAACAAAAACAGCAGGTCTATACAGAAGAAACAGCGGTAAAAAAATGCATCGTAATTGTTAGTACACACAACGTCACTCGGCAGCTCATTGCAATGTTTAATAGCTAAAAACAAAGGTGAGAATTTGAACACGTTAGTCCTGTAATGTGGTAGGATACCTTGAATGGATGGTCGGTGCGACGAGAGATGTATAATGCAGTACGAATATGTTGAAGTCGAGAAGTGGAAGTGCTGTGGTAGAGTTTGAAGGAATATAGAAGTAAAGAAGTGCGTCTGCGCTGCTGTAGTGTGTATATTTAAGGAGGTGCGGAGCTGTCTAATACTGTCGCGTGTGTATACGTTCTTGTTATAAAATGAATCGAGCAATTCCGCAACGATTCCAGAGACTGTGTTAAGTAAACCTGATGCGGATTCCAAATAATAGAGGCGTATTCAAGCTGAGGTATGACTTGAGTGTTATATACCAGAAGTTTTGTGTCAGGTGTAGCCCTGTGGAGAGTTTTTCAAAATGATCCTAGTGTTTTACTGGAAATAGGTTTGAAGGAAAGTGCCAATAATTGGATATTACTCACGTAAGAAGTGTTCGTACCTTTAAACCCAGGGTTGTGTATGTACTTCTGTGCCTCCCCAGTGGCTTTTTCTTTTGGAATCTTCACGACCATACATTTTGTTTCGTCCGCAAAGAGAAGCTCGTAGGGCTTACCTTCATAGAATTACATCATATAAAACGGGATAGAATAAGTTATAACCACGAATTTTGACAGTTCCATCATTGTTTCTCAAGGTTTTCGTCTTTTTCGTCGCGATATCATAATAATTATTTCAAGAAGTCTCACGCATAATAATGAAACTAAACAGTGCATAAAAACTGCATCAGATTGAATCAGGCAACATCGACCACATCAGTTAGCGTGAATGAAGCTTGGCTGCTGTGGCGTGGGTCATGTATCGTGCCGGAAAGTAGCTCGCAGGGAGCGGTAGTACAAATGCGCTTTCTGAGAGGCTATAGTTCTCAATGTAGTCGCATTATTCCTTTCATGTTAATGAATAATGAAGTAGTACGTCGCCCCTGCTAAGCCAACTGAAGAACCATTTTCTCAAAGAGACGCGCAGCGCGGAGAGCACAGCCAGCGCCATCTAGTAGCACAGTTGGAAAGGTTGCGGGGCAGCGAAAACGCCACACGAACGAAAACGACATAAAAAACATACAAATTAACCGAATCCTATTTTTTCTCCCTAGAAAGGTGCTTTTTATGAAGTTGATGGCAAATGTAAGATGTATTAAGCTTGAAGACAAAGCAACTATTATTTCCTCTCGTCAAGAGCAAACACTATTTTTCATCGCGGATGCAGAGAGCGCAAACAAGAGCTGTAGCTTTGGCAGTGTTGCACTTGATGTATGAAACAGAGTATACGTCACTGTAATGTGCTAACGATGGGTACAGAATGCGAACGCGAGCATTTCCATCAACCCCGAAATAGGAATAAAATATTTTATACGCATCCCTTACGTTTAGTACTTGACTGTGATTATCTTCACGCACAAAAGAAGCGCTCATGACAAGCTTTGCTCATCCCTATAATTTGCTGTTGTTACCCCTTTAATGACATTGCATAATGACTAGCCATATTAATCATAGCCCAAATACAAGCCATACTCAAGAATCCAGACCAGAATCTATAATACAAACTAATACAGAATCCAGTCACGATAAATTGGCTATAATGCCTGAAGTACAATGCATAACGACTTGAAACATTAGTGATACCTTGAATCTAAGTCACAGCCCAGAATACAATCCAAAATCCCCATAACAAGCCAATACCAAACCAGCCATAATTAATTGGCTATGGCACCTTAGTGACAATGGATGACTTGCGACATTAGTCATAGCCCTTTTCCACGTCATCCAGAATATTCAACACAAGCCAACCAAATCCATCGCAAGATGCCCTTGTGTTCTTTGCATTACCGCACGTAAGGAAACTTGAGTGCAGCACTTGAATTTTTGCTTTGTCAAGTATTCAGTTACCAAATATTGTCCTTATATACATGTACTTCACAGTCTACTTTTTTACAATTACGTACTCACCCTTTGTTTCCAGCCACGGAATTTCCGGAAGCACCATTCTTGCTATATATGCATGTATACCATCCGCGGAAAACTTTATATCAGCGTAGGTGCATATCCTGTTAAAAATGTGAACAAATATTTAGTAGCCATGCCGCCTCTGGGGAGAAAATATGGAACCTTCATTAAAGACGCGCGTTACGTCCACAAGAGACAAAAAGAAGCACATATGATAAATATAAATAAAAATTACAGACAATTAGCATGTTTATACGAAATGCTACTTAGATGCGCTAGCACGTCAGGATTCTCATTAGTTTTGGTTGAAATTTCTGTTTTCAAGGCAACGAATACTTAAGACATGCAAGGGTGGAAGAACGGGCTAGTTGGTAAATCATCTTGGAAAGCAAACTAGCGCACTTCAAAACACAGACACGGGAAGGGAACGAGCGCTGTGTCGTTTGAAGGGACACCGCACCTGCAAAAGCAGGGCATATGCATTGGGTCTTGCATTGCCCCAGTCCTTAGTGTCCTAGTACTTGGTCATTTAGATCGTCTTTTAATCGCGTCCATGAAAGACCTAAACGTACTTAGGGTCTTTCGGTTCGTAGATGACTTTTTAGGTTTGTAGATTGTGACGAGCAGGCAATTGAATATGTTACTAGCAAGATATTGGCTACATTTGGAACGGTGATGAGCCCTCGTGCCTTAACACACGAACTCCCAGAATATGGCCAAATTAGATTTTTAGATATCCGGCTCCATTTTAAAGACGATGGTGTCTGCTGGGGCTATGAACCGCGCGCCAAAAAAACTTCTGCCTTTCAACTCCGCCCACTCAAAGCTCGTAAAAAGAGCCATTTCTACGTCTTGCTTCAAAAAACGCACTCGGCAAAAGCTGCCTGCCTCTCATCTCAGAAGCGCTTAACCGTCAAACCGAAAGGCTGAGCTGTGCCGGCTATCCGCAGCACCTTCTCATCTCGGTTGCTGAAGGCCCCCTCAAAAAGATGCGCTCCGATGAATAAGTGTGACGCCCATGCACAGCGTAGGCAAATACCGTACATCCACAAACTGTCACACAACCTGAAAAAAAGTTGCGCAGCGGTACGACTGAAAAAAAGTTGCGCAGCGGTACGACGTGAACGTCGTCTTCTCTGCTCCATGCAAACTGTAAAAGCTGTGCAAAATGACTGATCCGGAGATGACCAAGCAAATGAACTGCGGCAAAAAGCATCGGCGGCCCTTCGTTAAATTCGCAGAAGACGTAGTATACGAAATTCCGTTAAACTGTGGAAAAAACATATGTAGGCCAAACTGTGAGATGTATGAATGATAGGTTGAGAGAACACGCCAACAATGTAAAAAACGCCCGTGACGGCAAAGATTTTGATGGTTTTCTGGCCACCCACTGCCTTACTTGTAAGGATTGTTCTCCTGATCTTGCTGGCACTGTTATTAGAAAAATAAGCAAACAACGTGTAACGCGAGAAATCATAGAATCTCAACTGATATGTAACCGGGGAGAAGCATGTGTTAGTTTTGCCTTTATCATCATTTCTGAAAAAGAACGCTCGTATTTCTGTATGCATTGACAGTGATGCCCGATTGTTTCAGAGTATATATGTTCACGCGATTCGTTCGCAATAAAAGAAGTTCAGCGCTGTCCTTGTCTCGCCTCGTCCTTGTCTCTTTGCGCTGTTATATATTTGTAATAGATCTTGACTTGCAGATTCTCCTTGCATTGAGTAAAGCGGTGTTCGGGTTGCGTTTGATAAAGACTTGGCGGGCTTCTTCCGGAGTTCCGATGTCGTAGGCGTTGTATACGACGCCCTTAATAGCGTCGTTGGGTGCCGCAATGTAGGGCGCCATGTCGAGGATCGTCTGGTCTATAACTATGGATTTGATGTTCACATAGATGCTCGCTCGTTGACGATTGGGCCTGCTGATCGTGTACGTGTTGTTTCCGGAATTGATCCTTGAAATATCTTCGTCCAGGACGTTTACATAGGGTAGGTTTGCAGACGCGCACATGGCCTGCAGTAGGTGACGTGGAACATAGTCATTTAAATTCCAGCCTCATGGCCTGAAAATTACTTTACAGTTGCTCTCCGGGAGCTTCGGCATTGGTGCCCTCTTGTGGATGTTGGGATCTTGCCTGCTTTTCTGGATGACAGATTTCTTCTCGCCGTAGCCGTTCTCGCCGGCGCTCACGGAGCTCGACGCGGGTTTCGTGTCTTTCTTCCTCATGCGGTCGGGCATACTGAGAACGGTCTCCCACTCACCGTTCTCGAATTCTGTGGGGACCGTTCTGGAATTCACTCACCGTTCTGGAATCAGACGACCACAGCGCTTTTCATCGTGGTAGTCTGAGGGCCGCCACAGGGGCCGGCGTCCATCGACGTGGGGTAAGGTATGCGACGCTAGGTGTGAGAGTTAGGTCTAGCTAGCTTTTCCATCTTGAAGGTGAAATTCCGATGAATAAAGGACTTTTCCACCGAATTGCCAAACTCAACTTTTGCACGGATTAATGACCAGGATCTTTGTGGTAGTTTTCTACCCGTAGGCGCAGATGAACGCTGGAAAACAGCTTTTTAGCTGAGCGTATGCGAAGCACCAGCGAGGCGAAGATGGGCTACCATGTCGGCTCTTCAGCGTAGCGTGACTCGTAGCCAAGCCGGACGTTTCGCGCTTCTCCCACTAGGTGCGCTGTGGTCTAACTAGCAAAAAACGGCTGGAAGATTGGTGGCTTAAAAGCAGAGAAGTGACATAATGTTAGTTATGTAGGAGCAAAATTTAATAAATAGAATGATGGTTTAGTTAACCATTCTAAATCAATAATTAAGATATATGGAGAAAAATGAGCATGATAGCTACTGCTACCACCCCGTTTCAAAGGGGACGCTCCTATATTCCATCCATCCATCCATCCATCCATCCATCCATCCATCCATCCATCCATCCATCCATCCATCCATCCATCCATCCATCCATCCATCCATCCATCCATCCGTCCATCCATCCATCCATCCATCCTTCCATCCATCCATCCTTCCATCCATCCATCCATCCATCCATCCATCCATCCATCCATCCATCCATCCATCCATCCATCCATCCATCCATCCATCCATCCATCCATCCATCCATCCATCCATCCATCCATCCATCCATCCATCCATCCATCCATCTATCCATCCATCCGGTGTCGTCGTCCATTGGAGGCACTTCGCCTCTTGGCTCTCTTCGGTAAGTAGAGGAGGGGAGGCTGCGCTGTATAAAGCATGCCATTTCAGTAACGACAACAAGGCAGTTCGCCATGCTGTCTGAGAAGCAGAGGGAGAAGGCGGCTCGCCAGTGTGAAGCCAGGAAGCGACAGCGAGCTACGAAGACAGAGCGTGAAGAGCGTCGAGCCAGACGTTGTGCTCAAGATGCGGCTCGGCGAACGCGTGCTTCTTCTCAAGCCACCGAAGCCGAACAAGACTTACCGGGGTGGGACTTAATGTCTGCTCTGAATGGTGAGGACTCTGTATCTACATGCTTATTAAGTTCCGCTCTAACCTGTGCGGAGCGCAAAAATGAACTAGACGGTTACAACGTGCTCAAGAAAGTGAGGAGGAACGGCAAAAGCGACTTGAAAAGGCGCGTGCGTCTAGGGTGAAAAGTAACGAGGCCAGGAAGAAACTGCGGGCGGAAGAACGCCTCAAGAGAAAGCTGAATGTCGTAAGAAGAGGTAGGAAGGGACACTTGCAAAGGCCAGCTTCACTGCTGTCAACGGAAATGTACATCAGCATCAAAGGTGTACAGACTATGCCCGGAAAGTGAGTGATTTTGATTCTGCCGCACGCTAGGTTCATAGATTGCTTTCGCAATCTCCTAGCCTTAACTACAGCTAAGCCACTGTGAATTTTCTTTAATGAGGAGGAGTTGCTAGGCAACGCCGGCAGAGCTTGGTGATTGAGCTGCGCATTTGGCCTTGGATGTACGTCACGGCATACGGCACATGGCATACGCGAAGCTCGGCTCTGACCCTCGTATAGTGAAGCTTTTCGCTTCAGACACCTGCGCCTCGCCCAGTGGCGTCACTCAGCGAGTTCAAGCATGCGCAGCTGCGGTTGAATGTGATCACATGCACGCCGGACCCGGTTTTGACTAGCCCAGTGAAGCTTCTCGCTTCAAAATATTGTGCTGCCCCACTTCGGTGGTGCAGTGGTAAAGGAGCGCGACTACTGCACCGAAGTACCCTGGTTCGTTCCCGACTGCCGGCGGCTGCGTTTCAATGGAGGCAAAACGGAGAGGTGTTCGTGTAATGTGGTATATAAGTGCATGATCCTCAGGTGTGGAGGAAGTGGTGAATGCTGGCTGTTACTAGCCCTTAGAGGCTGGGACTGGTAGGTCAAAGCCGCCTGCGGCGGGGGCTAGCCTACCACCGAATTTTATCTGTTGTAGGACTTCATTACACCCGCCACCGCTTAGGTGATGGAAAACGGCTGTTGCGGCGCGCGTCTTTCTCTCCCTCTTCTTTGTCTTCCTTCTCTACTTTTTTTCTTCTGTCAGCAGGAGGCAGTGGAGGTGGCTCAGCTACAGAGCCAGTAGCAGGCCTGTGCATTTTCTTCTTCCTACAGCCACAACAACAAGATCCTCAGGTGGTAGAAATTGCTCCGTAGCTCTCCCACTACGGCCTCTTTCTCTCTTTCCACTTTCACTCCCACTTTCCTCCTTTTCAGTAAGCGCGGTTTAGGTGTCAGCCAACGTTCTTAGGTCTATATCTAAGAACGTTGGTGTCAACTGGACACTCTGACAGATACTATAAGGTGCATCCTCTGCCTAAGAATATGCACCCAGAGCACCATGTTGATCGCCGCAAGGCACGCACAGAAGCTCTTCACAAACATTATGGCTTCCAGCCAGAGAACGTTTACGAAGACACTGCCACATACCCCTCCCGCCCTGCGTTCGCCCTCAGCGCTGTCTCCAACTCTTTGCAACTGGTCATGGCCGGTACAATTTCTGCCTCCACTTCCCTAGAGGCTGAGGACGCGGCGGTTGCCCTCGTCTTAGCTACTACCCGAGCCACCACCATCTTTAGCGACTTTAAATCTGCGGTACGGAACTTCGCCCGTGGTCGGATCTCTGGCTCAGCCTTCCGGTTCCTCGCCTCCCTCCCCCACCCGGACACCCTATTTAATTATTATGGGTGCCCGCTCTTACGGGTAACCCAGGCAACGAAGCAGCTCACTCTTTTGCCCGATGATACGTCAGCCGAGCAGCGACTGCCACCGCCTGAGGAGATGCTCGCGAGCCCATGGTATCCTATCACGAAATCTCTCTCAATTACCGTGATCAACGAACCATCTACCCTCCTCCTCATAAATCTCTGACTAATCTACAACAGGTGACGTGGCGCCAGATTCAGTCCCGTACATTCCCATCCCCTGCTTTCTTAGCTTTGATCCATCCAGTATTGTTCTCGCCGCAGTGCAGCCTGTATGGGGTACGTAAGGCTGATTTTGGACAGATTGTGATCAAATGCTCGAAATTCCACCCTCCAGCCACTTGGCAACTCTCCGTCCTCGAGCGATGGGAGGCTGCGGTGTCCAGCTCTCACCCAGCCGTCCAAAAGTGGCTGGTGGACTGGGCTTTGGGAGTCGCTGCGAAGCACCAGCTTCCGACCGCAACACGCAGCCACGAGCCGACCCGTCATTAGGATGTAATCACTTAAGGCTCCCAACATTGCATAAAGTTTTTCACCATCACTACCACCCCTTTTCTTTACTTGAACCAATTATTATTGTTATTAAGAAATATGCCCCGCAGCGATGATGCAGTGTCTAAAATGCCCGGCTAATGTGCCGGAATTCCTGGCTTCAAACCCAACCTCCGCTGGCTGAGTTTCGATGGAGACTAAGCGGAGAGGCATCCATATGTTTTGAGATGTTAGTGCACGTTAAACATTCTCAGACGGTCCAAAATATTTCGAAGCCCTCCACTACGGCTCCTCTCTCTCTTTCCATTTTCACTCCCACGTTCTTCCTTTTCTTATAGCCTGGTTCAGGTGTCGCAGAGACCCGCCGGGGTGGTGCAGTGGTAAGACGCCCGACTACTGTGCCGGAGTACCCGGGTTCGAACCCGACCTCGGCGGCTGCGTTTCGATGGAGGCGAAACGAAGAGGCGCCCGTGTGCTGTGCGATGTCAGCGCACGTTAAAGATCCCCAGGTGGTCGAAATTACTCCGTAGCCCTCCACTACGGCTCCTCTTTCTCTCTTCCCACTTTCACTCCCATCTTCCTCCCTTCTCTTACGGCGCGGTTGCGGTGTCTACAGAAAAACAAGTGAGACAGTTACCGTGCCTTTCCCTTCCTAAAAATAAATCAAATCAATCAAATCAAAAGGTGTCGATGGATGGACTAAACTTTAATGTCCAACAGATAAGGTGATCTACCCACCCCCCGACACGCAGGTCAAGGGGCGGGTGCCGCCGCCTCAAAGGCAGACCGGGAGGTCTTGGGTCCCAGCAGCCTCTTCAGCCAGTTGGACGAGTAGGAGCTGGAGCTCAGGGTCCGAGCTGCGCAGCAGGGTCTCCTAGGTGTCTCTACAGCCTATATTGTTCGTCCTCCTGGGAGAATACGGGCATTCCCATATTATGTGGTCGAGGGTCCCTCTCGCCCCACAAAGATTGCACTTGTCACTCCTAGCCTCAGGGAACATGTGGTTCGCCATAACCGGGTGCGGATATGTATAAGTTTGCAGTCGCCTCCACGCCACTGCTTGTCTGCTGTTTAATTTCGGGTCTGGTGGGAGTACCAGTCTACGATCCAATCTGTAGTGCTGCGTGATCTCCCCATATTTTAGCAAGCGCTCTCCGCTTCCTCGGTCATCAAGTGGCCCTGTAGCGGCTCGGCGGTATAGTGCTTCGGCGGTAGAGATCTCGAGCCAGCTTGTGGGCCGCCTCGTTGTCGAAGAAAAATTGCGAGATACCGTGCCTTTCCATTCCGGTAAACCAATTTAAGAAAAATTTAGACAAACCGCTGACTAAAAAATCTAGGGGGCGCACTTTGGACAACTAAAGTGCGATGAGGCGAAAGCCTCTATTGCTCAATGGTCCGAAGCCTCCACTACGGCACTTCTTTCCCTCTTTTAAGGCGAAAGCCTTTCGAGGCTCATGGAACGAAATCCTGGAAAAGGGTGGCTGCTCCTGGCTCTGATGGGGCTGGGACAGGTTGGTCACCGCCGCTTGCGGCGGAGGCTAGCCTGCCACCGAATGTGTACCTGCTGTAGACTGTCATTGCACCTGCCACCGCTTCGGTGGTGGACGACGGCTGAGGCGAGGCGCGTCTTTCTCTTCCTTTTATTTTCCTTTCTCTCTATATTTTCTTTTACGTCCGCACGAGGCAGCGGAGGTGACTCAGCTATAGGGACCGTAGCAGGTCCATGCAGTTTCTTTTCCTTCCTCCTACAATCGCAACAACAACAGCAACTGACATCGCAGAACACGCGGACGCCTCTCTGTTCGAAACGATTGATTGATTTATAGGAATTGAAAGGCGCGGTAACTGTCTCAGTTGTTCTCTGTAGACACCTGAACCGCGCCGTAGGGGAAGGGAAGAAGGTGGGAGTGAAAGTGGAAAGAAAGAAAGAGGAGCCGTAGTGGAGGGCTACGGAGTAATTTCGACCACCTGGGGATCTTTAACGTGCGCTGACATCGCACAGCACACGGACGCCTCTTCGTTTCGCCTCCATCGAAACGCAGCCGCCGAGGTCGGGTTCGAACCCGGGTACTCCGGCACAGTAGTAGGGCGTCTTACCACTGCACCACCCCGGCGGTTCGAAACGCAGCCGCCGATAGAGCGTAAAAAGCGGCGCATAGCAGCAGCAAAGAGGGAATGAGCGTAAGAAGGCCAATAGCAGCAAAGACACCTGAACGGAAAGAGGAGCGGCTTGCAAACTGTGATGCCAGACTGCCGAGCGTAATATACGGCGCATAGTAGTCGAGATGGGGCCTCTGGAAGAGTTCGATCAACAGGAACCAGCAGAAGAGGATGTAAAGCCACGTGGTGTGACTGATCACTCCGAGTTTCTCGAAGTGTATCTGTGACCCGGACATCTGAAGAAAGCTCTGTGAACAATCCGTTTGGAGACGTGTAGCGCGTGCGAGAGACTGACAACAAATTGACTTGGCACTGGTCAGAAATATAATGTATGATACTTTGTGTTGGGACACTCTACCAAATCTAAAAGTTGTAGAGACAGAATCGAGACCTCTGCATGCTACTTCACTGATCATCGGGCAGTCTTCGTCTCTGTCAAGAAAAATCAATAAAATATGCGTACACTGTATTTCTTTCATTGCTAGACATACCAGACAATAACAAGCTCGGCCAAGGAAGTGTACCGCTCGCTACGTATAAGCTGGCATAGCCGAGCCAAATAACTGCCATTTTTCAGTTGTGCTTTGTGAAAACGTATCTCTAATTTCAACATACTTTTTAACGTCTAGTAGTAGGTTGCCATTTTATCTGATGATGATGATGATGATGATGATGATGATGATGATAAACTTTTTATTTGCTACTAAAGAAGGAGAACCAGCCGAAAGACTGGTTGCATTTTATCTGAAATACCCAACATAATGACCCGCTTTACACTGTCGCACGCACTAAGTAGCGTGTCGGCCTAATTGATCCTTGAGGTCTTGATTTCAATTCCCCCAATTCGGAGAACCTGTTCGAGTTAGGTGCACCTGTAAACTTTGCCATTTCATGACGTAGCCTGATGTTAAAAACCCAACATGCAATCCTTGTCCAGTCATGTCAGTTGCCAGAGACGCAACCATGAATTTTTCCTCTAATACCGAGATCGTCAAGTCGGATTCTCTGGAACTACTCCGTAGCCCTCCACTACGGCTCCTCTTTCACTCTTTACATTTTAACTTCCACCTTCCTCCCTTCCCTTACGGCGCGGTTCAGATGTCCACAGACACAAGTGTGACAGATACTGCGCCTTTCCCTTCCTGTGAACCAATTATTATTATTATTATTTATTATTATTCTCTGGAGAACAGGGCCTCTAATGCTGTCACATTAGGAAGCGACAACGATGCCATTGCATTGGAACAAGAAAAACCTATGAAGAACTAAACTGCTCCGAAGTTTATCTATCGCAATGAAATCTTAAAGATACTTAAATATGTTCATAACCTACAATATGTACAGCGCCTTATCCTCCGCTTATATGGAAACCTTCATTCAGTAGCGTTTTCGTGGGAAGGCGAAAATGACCGCATAAGGGTTTGAAAGAACTTAATGACTGCCATATTTAAGTTTCAATATCTCTAACTGAAAGCAAAACGACGTCACTAGCTATTCAAAGGTTGCGCATACAAGACTTCCCCGACTACACTCGTGGCACGAGTCGCTAGGACGATGTGCGAGCGGACGTTGTTGTGGCTGTAGGAAGAAGGAAAAGAAAATGCACGGGCCTGCTACTGGCTCTGTAGCTGAGCCACCTCCGCTGCCTCGTGCAGATATAAGAGAATATAGAGAAGAAAGAAAAGCAAGAGGGAAAGAAAGACGCGCGCCGCAACAACAGCCGTCGTCCACCACCAGCGGTGGCGTGTGCAATGACGGCCTACAACAGATAAAAATTCGGTGCCAGGCCAGCCCCCGCCTCAAGCAGCGGTGACCCACCTGCACCAGCCCCATCAGGGCAGAGCCGCCGAAACGCGTGATTAAAACTGCTCCGTCGAATGCCTTGTGCTACTCTGAAAAATACATTGCAAGAAACATTTTGCTCGCAGTAATATCTAATTTGCGGAAACGTTATACTTACATATTTGTGCCATCCCAGAAGTCGATCAGAAGCGTTCCTTTTTTACGTAGCCTCCGCTTTAGGCAAAGGCACCATTCAGATACTATGCTCTCTTCAAGGTAAATGTTCTGCATATATATTCCATAGTTTTTCTCATTTGAGAAAGCCTGAAGTCAAGTAAGAAATTTGAATGTCACCCACACGTACGTTGAAATCTCACGCAAGACAAACAAATGTTCCTTTTCTTTTTGAGCAGATGAGATTCCTGCTTACCCCTCAACAAATCCATTCTACCAATATGCATTCCCCTTGGAGTGAATGACGCACTGGCGTCTTTTCTTTCTGTTCGCCTCATTTTGGAAGGGCAGTAACGCTGATGGCGAGCCAAAACCCTGTTTTGGTACGTTCGGTTCGTGCTTGCTGAAATATTTCTTTATACTCCTATGTATTTGAGCCACTGCCTCGTTGCCTCTTTTTTATTTTTTGCTAATCAAATGTGTATTCTACTCTCACGCAGCTGACTATACCAATCTATTTTCAATGAGACACATGTGGACTGCTAAAACACATTTTTCTGCAGACCACTGCTGCCTCATTGAAAAGCGCTCAACTCGCCGCATGTAATTTAGAAGAGAACAAATCCGCTGACCTACCATTTTCTCTTCTCTAATTCCCTGAGTTGATCTCAAATTAGAAAGACCACTTTTCTTTAGCCTCCGTGTTTCTACCTTATATTTGTGAACCGAAATCACAGCTGTTATATACTTCTCTCTTGAGAGATACAGGTAAGTTTCTTGCCACGACCCACAAATACTTTCGAACTGCAGTCCACCCAAATTTGATTCTCCTAGTTATTTCTCTTTCGTCGAGCGGTAACATTATGGTATAGCGTTAAGAGACAGCAAGCGGAGGCAAACTCGAGTAATGACATTCCACTCGAAATCAGAAAGCGCGGGTGTGTATGCCATGTAATGCAGAGGGAGAATAAGCGCTGATCGCTGACGGCTACATATTGCATTCAAAGGAAAGGAAAGCCTAGTAAGGAGTGGCAGAAGGTTAGGTGGGAGGATGAGATTAAGAAGATTGCGGGGGTTAGGGGGATGGAGCTAGCAGAGGACCGTGTTATTTCGAAGGAATACGGGAGAGTCCTTCGCAATGCAGTGGGTATAGCCTGGCTGATTATGATGACGACCGCGCCATTCATCGAACAGAGGCTGCAGGTTTGGAGGGCTAAGATGATTTAAGAGCTGGGCTTAAGCGAGAACTATGAATGAGAAGTCAAAGCAGTCGGTGCTTCTTCCTTTACCCTCCTTAGTGAAAAATCCCGTATCGCGTCAAAACGGTTTTAACTGATCCTGTAGTAACCCATATACGTAAATACCCCTACAGGCGTGGCCAGTCCTGTATGAAGCCTTAGACAGGTTTGTACCGGACAGGTCATATCCGATATGAATCTCAATCCAAACGGACAGATCCTGAACGGAGCTAATGCCTCACAGACCATTCCCTAAATGTATATCAAACCGGATATCCCAATCCGTATGCATATGAAACCGGGTGGACCAGTCTTGTATGGAGCTTATATACTGGACAGACCATATTCGGTTTAACTGAAACCGGACGAACCCGTCATCTATGGAACTGACACCAGACAGCAGAGTATTTCCGCTTCTAAACTCAAGCCGAGTCGATCGCTGAAGCTCAACGACAATGACCATGCCGGAGCTGCTGGCGCGCTAAATAAGCATGAAACCATAAATATTATACGTTACAATTTTCTGTATATGTGTAGTACGCGTTATTTCACTAATAACTCGAAGAGCGGAAGCCGTCGCAGTGTACGCGAGCAAGTACATACCCGCATTGCTCGTTTTTTCGCGTGCAACAGTCGCTGCAGCTCGTGGCATCTTGCGGCTCATCTACTACCTGCGATTGAATATCTGCCGCCTTCAACGCGTAGTGGAAGCATGCGTGGCGTTTCCTTAGCGACGAAAAAGATACTCTCTAGAATAAAATGAAACACATCGCTGACCATCAAATAATGCACAGATAGGCGCATATCGGGTGACACTTAATCGCCTATTTACATATCCAAACCATCTAGAAGTGTATTCATTAACGTCGCTGCTCCACTGCTAACAGCTGAAACTAAAACACGCAGTATTACAAGTATTGGTGCATCGAATATCTCTGTATGTAGCAAAAATTACATGCGTTCGAAGACGGTGGCAAAGCACATCAGCACTATACTCGGGGAGAATTTTCTGTAGCAATGGAGCCAAAGGTACGGGGGCGGGGCTATTCTAACTGGGTTACTACGCCATGTAGTTCCAAGTATCTGACCTCCGCGGTGGTCTCGTCACCACACACGACGTACGCTGTCAAAAACACTTTTACGAACGCCCGCCTGTCAAAAACAGAGCGCATTACGAACGCGCACAGAAATGACCGGACTCCGGAGTAAAGCTGCAGACGCATTCCACCCGGCCCCGCGTACGCTGTTTGCGCTTGGCGAGCATGAACGCTGCCTATTAAACTGTTGTTGTTGTTGTTGTTGTTGTTGTTGTTGTTGTTTAGGCTGTAGGAAGAAGAAAAGAAAGCGCACGGGCCTGCTACTGGCTCTGTAGCTGAGCCACCTGCCTCGTGAGGACAGAAAAGAGAAAGTAGAGAAGAAAAAAAAGAAGAGGGAGAGAAAGATGCGCGCCGCAACAGCCGTCGTCCACCACCTAAATGCAGGTGCAGGTGAGGAGTGATGAAACCTGTAGGTGGAAAGTTAAAAAAAAAAACGCGGAACATGGGAGGAAGTACAGTAACAGGTATGACCACAGGCGACGAAAGCAAGCACTGTGTGCCCTTCATTAGGTCTCTTCGATTTGCCTGCACCAGCTGCACTAGTTCAAGTAGTGTAGAACCGCCGTCCTCGTTTTGCCAGTGCCGCGCGCGCCGTCTGCACTTCTCTCCTCGTTTTGTCAAGGTGCAAGGCTAGTTCTGCACGAGTTCTCGCTCACTCTGCACTCGCTCCAGAAGAGGTGCAGAAAAAAGTGCAGCATGGCGTACGCTCCGCTTGGCCAAGAGCAGACGACGCTGCGCATCGTTCTGCGTAGCTTTTGTAAAGTCCGTCTCCTTCATGAAGAACCCGGATGGTTCGCTGCTAACGGATCCGCAAACTGTTGCGTATACAAGGTAGTTGGGCTGCATGCTGGTGATTGGCATTTTGTTGATGGAGGAGCGGTATTATATGTAGTTGTGGCCACATATGTAATGGTACGTGGCCGCGATTCGGCACCTTCGCGCGCGTTGTCCTACGTAGTATTTTTTTTTTTGTTTTTTATCGCGTTGTGACCTCGGAAGGATGCGAACAGAAATCAGTTGCGATCGATTGAGTTTCTGTCGTGCCAAGTGTGTGTGCCACAAGACAGCTTGCGCAGCGACTATGCGACATCAAACTTGTCGCCCACGGAGCGCATAGAATGTCTGAGAGCGCAATGATCGATGTACAAACATACGTGCGTCAGCTAGTGCTTTTGGACGAAGTAAGTTCGTGGAAACCAATCAAGCGTCTTGTTAGGCAGTCTTAATTATTTAAACTAGTACTCGTGGCAACTGCTTACAACGTTAATTCTCTCGTACCCAGGCGCATGAATGGCACCTTCGCAGACCGTCCGATATAACGATCGTGCGCAGTCGCATGTATTTGGTCAATTGGTGTCACTGTTAGTCGTCGTCACTTTCCGATCGAGCGCTGTAGGCCTACGGCAGCTGGCTTCGAAACGACGTGATCATGTTACTGATGTTACAGCACGCGATGCATGATGCGCGCACGCGTCTGCTAGGTTGCAGAGTCCTACACTTGCGTACTCGTTTTGGCAGCTGCCGCCGCACGCCAGTGTCGGAACTGGCAATGCACGCTCACGTGACCACCTGGTACCGCTGCAGCACTTTTAAGAACTAGTGCAGCCAGTGCAAGCCAAATCGAAGAGACCTATTGTGTGTAGGGTGGGGGAGGCTGACATTCCTTTGGGCTACTTGTAGTAAGCTTGACTTGGCAGTTTGGGTGTGTTTGAGGAAGGAATTTACGGGGTAACTGAACTTTGAAGTGGAGAAAGGGTGCCAGGGCTTTCATTTGTATCAGTCTGTAGGGCATTAAATTTAAAAATAAAGTACGATTCTTATTGTTCCCGTTCGCGGTTACTACGGAAGCCGTTCTGGAGCAGGATAACTTTGAGTTTGTCGAATTCGTGACTTTTCTTTTCAAGGTGTTTGGACAGAGGAAGGTGGGGGAGAGATTTAGTGTGCGCGCGATGGTTATATATATATATATATATATATATATATCGATTGAACCAAGGAAATAAAAGGTACTACCGCCAGTGAATTCGGGAGTGCGGAAACGGTTAAACAGGCATTTATCATTGAAAAACAATAGAAAGAATAAGGGTTAATTGAGGTACAAAGCAAATGCTGCTAAATAAGTGGGTAGCAAAGTGAATGGGTGTGGAGAGGATAATAGCTATTAGTGCTGTCTATACGGTAGTGCCTAAGTGCCCCCCAATATTTTTTTTTTAAATAAATAGCGAATATAAACAAAGATCGTGAGCAAGGATGTCTGTACAGACGTTTTGATTGTTGCGGTGCAATGAAGTAATGCGCCAAAGGTTTGACTTAATAAAATAGTTTACACATAGCTAACTCTATTGCACTTAAATTTGCTATGAGATTTGAATCCGTCTTTATCTATTCCTTCTTATACTATTGAAACTGCCGACGCTGAGAAAGATTGACGGGACTGGATATTGTCCTTTGATATTGTGCTTAGTGGTCTTCAGAATTTTGCTACAAATTATTACTATAGCGAGCTACAGTGAACAAAAATGAATTCTTGGACGGTCCCGTATACCATGCACCGCTGCTTTTCCATAGCGCTGCCGAACAGGAAACACAAAATGAATATGCTGTCATAAAGCGGTTTTGGATGGCATCGACAGTTCTCTGTAAGTTGCTGATGCTTGAGAAGCACACCCGTACTCCTGATCATCGGCAGTGGTTGTTCTAAATGATTGCCTTCTATTTTCTGGGAAATATTTCATAAGCAAAGTTGTTATTTATGCAGTAGAAATAGAGCACTCGGAAAAATTGGTCTAAATCAAACATTTTATGTCCAAAAAACAACTTTCGCAATCAAAAGGTTTTATTTTCACTAAATGATGAGCATGTTTTTCAATACGTAGTGGTGTGCAAGGGCTTTTAGAGGATGAACATGCCATCTCAAGCGCAGAATGAGACTGCGGTAATTAAATCGGTTTTATAGGAATAGAAGTGCGCAGTCCCTCTTTTCCTGCGGACACCTGAGCTGCGCTGTTAGGGAAAGAAGGATGATAGGAGCAAAAGCAGAAAGAAAGAAAGAGGTGCCATAGTGGAGGGCCAAGGAGTAATTTTGACCTCCTGAGGATCTTTAACATGCATTAACATCGCGAAGCACGCGGACGCCTTCCGTTTCTCTTCCATCAAAACGCAGTCTCCGGCGGTCGAGTTCAAACTCGGGTACTTTGATACAGTATAGTTGGGCGTCTTAACTACTGCACCATCACGGTGGGACAAATATATGCCTATAATAAACTTTCACAATTTTTCTCCGCTCTTGTTCACAGGTACGACCGGAACTAATGGCGAGTTAGGTATTTTGCGAAGTGAACCACATTGGCCTTGTACTGTTGCCCTATTCCACCGCGAAAATTATGAAGATGCATGTGGCACCTTTCGAAAGAAAAAATAATTAGACCACCGTTAGTCAAAACGGAGGGTATAAGTACATTATATATCTAATGTGCTGAAATAACCCGGAAGGCACAATGCAAAAATCGTCGTTAAAGTCGGTATCTTCTGGTGTCTCTGCTGTCACTATGCTTAATAATAATTATTTAACAGTATTAGAGCGCCATGAAGAAGTCCAAAGAAATGGCACTAGTCTGTGGGAGGTTCTGTTACGCACGCTCAACACATTAATTCCATGAATGTTTCAAAGTGTATTCTTGCTGTGTTAGCATGGTGCAGCAGTTCTATCGAACGTTTCACTTGTAAAATAGAAAATTTTACAGCACCTCGTCGAAGTTCAGCTCACTTGTACGCTGTGCCACCAGTGCATTCAGGTGTCCTTTGATGAGTGTGAAAACAAATATAGAGAACGCCAATACTTTCATGGCGCTTACAATGTCGTCTCACATGCTCTGCACAGAAGCGGCTCATTGTAATATATATGCACTTTTGCGATATTCTCTTCGTCATTTTTCACAAACAGTGAGACGGGACGCGTGAATTCTATTTTCGTTTTATTTATAAAGATAAATACTCAAACTCATGTACGAAACCTTATTTTCGTACGAATATTATTTGAGGAAGAAACACGTCGATAGTCGAATTCTTCATGCTAAAAGAGCTCCATTGATGTTGTCACAAAGTATCACACAAGCGTTACATTGTGATACAATGTCATTCTGTTGTTATAAGTGCGTATGATATTTCGAGAGCTTTGTGTTATTTGTATGACGAAACCAGCGTAAACTTATTGTGGAATAGACCTTTCATAGAAGGGCTATCATATCTGTTGTGTCGCAAATTAATTCCCGTGATGCATCACAATACACGTGTGTCTAATAAAACACAAATTATTTACGTCAGGACTGTTAAAATACCGAGTTCGAGTAAGATGGTGCTATAAGAAATTAAAAAAATCCTTTTTTAATTTAAAACACCGTTGAAAATATAAATCCACGGATAATCGAAATCTTTATCGATGGAGAATTAACGTCCAGCAAATATCACAAAATATCTGCAATGCCACTTGCTGAGACATGATGACACCTTCAAGAACCATAACAATCGCACTTCGTACGGGTGGATGCACATACATTTTGCCCAGACACCCATATCAGTATCTTCGAAAAATATGCGAGACAAGTCGATGAGCTCTGCATGTTGATACAGCATTCACTGGATATCATTTCAGAGCCTAGAGGTTTTGAGAGAATATAAACGTAGGCTCTATGTGATAAAGTCCTCGTCATGGCGAAATGGGGCCGCCCACATTAAATCGCTGTGGGACCTACATCGCCCGCAGCGGGGTAAAAAACGTGCGCGCCGGCATGCTGCCCAATTGGGCCGTTATAGATTATTTGAGACCATATGAAACTTAGAACTCTTTAGGAACAAACCCACGTGAAGCCAAAATCACCCTGCCTACGCTAAATCGTTTTATGTTCCACGTCAGCCGCAATGGGGCTGGGAAAACAGGAGTACCCCCCTGTTAAACAAATCGCTCCCTTGTAAGGAACTTGAAAACACCTACGACAGAAGGTGGGCTCTGGGTGCAAAAATATAATCCAGCCAAATTGTGGCGGTCCGTGCACGCATACGGGCTGCAAATCCCCGTATCGGCCTTGGCGGGATGGAATTCCGCACGTTCGCTTGTTGCCTTGGTCAGAATTGTTAAGAACCTGAGCGCTGACACAAACTGAATGTAGGCTGTGCTTGCGACAAAATGGCGAGAGCCTCAATAAGGCTGCCGCTTCGTTTCCGATGTTGGTCCCACATTAATTGTTGGATCTTGGTCCTACATTTTTGTGCAAGATGTTGGACCTATATTAAAATCCGGGGAGTGGCGCAGTTAATAAAGCGCTGCGATCCAAGCTGGCTGGGGATCCAAGGGATGGAGGTTCCACTCCCGGTGGAGGCAAGGTTTATTATATTTTTTAACTCTCGCTCTCGAAAAGCGTGACACCTCTGCTGACAACCTTCGGTCCACAGCCTTCTGTCGACAATGATGAGGCATCAAAGGCTGTCGCCATAATAAGACACTAATAAGGGGATATAAGTATTAAATTACTCAATGAATTGCTGCTAACTGCAACAAAGAGAAAGAAGACAGCTAGCGTTGGAACGGCTTTGTGGAAAACGGATTTCATCTTGGGTACAGTGAGTGTTGAGCCCTGGAGAAAGGACTTATTATTTGTGCTGTGTCTCCCAGCCATACCATCAAGCATGTCATTAATGTTCTTGTTTCTTTGTCAAAACTTTTGGAAAAGAGGCATTCTCAGATGGAAAGAAAAGCTAGGCGCACTGTGTAGAGATTATACAATTGCTCGAAAGTCTTTAGACATCACATTACATTTTATGCGATCCATAAGTTGATAATCGTATATATGAGCGCATAACGTAGTTCAGTGCTTTCGAAGCAGTTGGAAGCTCTTTGAAGAGTCTCCAGCCGACACGCGGAGCTAAGAGCACCAAGCTGGAGGCCCCGTTAAAGCAACGTTTATTGCAGAACAAGACAGATTCTGAAGCGAATTCTGTTAGTTCTGTAATGCAGGCTAATTGCCGCGCGCATACTATTAAGCAGTTGCTAAAGAATTAGAACCCTTGCAAAAAGGAATCGGTTTTGTTCATGTTACCCGAGGTAGCTAATTCCAGGAAATAGATAAATTTTAGCCGTGCTATTCAAGCGGCTGCCGGCCGAATACACAATGCTATACTTCATTATAGCTAAAATATTTTCATAAAATTTCAAATTGTTTAGATTTGAATGCAGAATGTAGCATTACGCTGAAAGCAGCGTTAAATAATTCTGGTTATTCCTAAAATTTTCTAAGCTAAAGCCTAAATTAGAAAAAAAAAATGTTACTCTGATTCTGCGAAATCCGGAGAAGACAAAGCAATTAAAAAATAGATACGAATTGCACGTACTGGAAAGTTATTAAATATTACCGCTGCAGTGTTCGGGGAAATTCTTAGAAAGTGCTGCGCGATTCCTAATTATGGTACAATGATATAAGAATATGAGATCAATCGATAATGATTGCCGCCTTCCATTTGTGTATTACCAGAAACCACGTACCCTCAGAATTTCGCGTTTAACTCTCAACTATTCAGGACTTCGCATTGAGCCAATAGCTTGTAATGTATTAATCAAGAATGACAAACATCAGCGCTTATTTTTGGCACTTCAGCGTTGCTGACTCTGGGAAAATAGTGTGTTTTTTCCAGTTTTGCACCTTGCCGCTTCCTGACAGTGGAACCGTGGCTTTTTTTTTCCTATAGTTAAAGCTTGAGATGCAAGGCGAGTTTCCCCGCAGGAATAAACCGTAGTCGGTTCCGAAATTGACAAATAAGCAGGGAAGACAGTAGAAGTGCTCGTGCGAGGTTAAATAGCCCCTCCTAGTGTCTTTGTGCACTCGTTCTCCTATCAGGACGAGTTTTTCGTTGACGCTGCCATCAGGCCCTTTACGGTGCTGATTGATCTATTCTGAATATCTCTATAAATACACTGCAGCCTTCCGTTCGGTCACACTAAGCGATAACAGGAACGTCAGCGCTGAGTCCTTGCAGGAATGCGATGCTGCAGCAGCAGAAGTTAGCCCTTTCCGCTTGTAGAAGAAATGCCTGGCTTTTCCCTGGCTGAAGACAAATTGCTTTTCCGGCACAAAGTCCTCAAAGGTGTCGGATGACTTAGTGAAGCTCGTTTGTAAGCCTAAATCATGGACCAGCGGCAGGCTGCCTCTGTGGTGGCAAAGAGACGCTGGTCGCTGAGATAGCACCACTTCTTCGACGGAAACCAATTAAGAGCGCATTCTAAGATAGGGCTCAGGACACTATGGAGAGGGAGCCAACGCCAGGCAGGGGTGAAAGCATCCGGACTTCCCCACGCAGAGCAACAACGCAAACCGCGTATCATGACGTGCTGGAGTAGTGCGGTGCACACACGCTTTGAAGGGAGACTTGTCACCAATGCCGGAAAGCTTTGTATTCGTGTTGCAGTGCGGTAAGAATGGATTGACATTTTAAGCAGGTCGCAGCAGGCTTCACCAAAGTGGAAAATGCAAGCATAAAAGCATTACGGAGAGGTCTGTGGTAGCGGGTTCAGTAGCCCAGCAGGTCTCTTCGGGGTGTCTTGCGTCACTGACGATCACGGCACGTTTTCACGTAATGAGCAACGTCGTCAGGTGACTGTTGCAATATTTCTCTTAGATCCGATGTAACGCACGGGCAAGAGCGAGATGCCTTGCTGTGGGCTGATCGGGCAATGCCTGCAGAACTTCCTGTCTGAGGTTCTTGGCCCCGACAAGAAGGTAATCCGCTAGGCCTCTTAACTCAGGGTCCGAGCGCTGCTGCTGAACAAAATTGCTAGCGCTTGCCGATTCCAAGAAGATATTGTCGCCTCTTTCGGCGACGCGTTGCGGGCCTGTGACAAGCAAACTTCGTCAGAATGATTGCGGCCAGACTTATAGCCTACTGTCATAGCGAGTTCATACAGACGTAAGCTCCACCGAGCAAGGCGGCTGGATGGGTATTTTAAGTTGCCGAGCCAGCAGAGCACAAGGAGATCGCTTACCATCTTTAATGGTCGACCGTAAAGGTACGAGCGGAACTTCGACGTGACCCAGATGATCGCGAAGGCATTCCTTATCGGTAGTCGATTAATTAACTTTGGGTTTTGAGAAGGACCTGCTAGCATAGGCAATAACGTTTTCCACTCCGACATTCCTCTCGAACAAGGACGGCGCCTAAGCGAATGGGGCTTGCTTCGGTATGAATATCAGCCTGGGCCACAGAGTAAGTTAGAAAGGAGCGCCGACTCCACTGTTCAGAAAGGCGAAATTTTTTAACATCGGAAAAAGCTTTGTGTTGGTTCCGCTATAGTTCAGCGCCGCCGTTGCGTCTGTCGTCTGCTTCGCGTTGCTGCACTTTCTTGTCGCTTGCGTTCACCGATGGCATACATTCGGAGCAATAACGTTCGTATTAACGATGGCGTAACTTTAGGACATCATTTTTGTCGTCTGCATCGTCGAACAACACTGGCGTGTCGTCCCTTGCTTACGTTACCGCTCGCAATAGGGAGCTTGCATGAAGCGATGCATGCTGGGTAATCCGCCATGATGTTGTCGCTAGAAGCAGACGACGGGCAGCGCAGCCAGGCTGAATTGAGCAAGTCGTTTTCGACGGTCGACCGAGTAAATACGCGGCTTTTCGTGCGCTGCCCGTATGTGCCTGCAATTGTCAGCAGATTACTGAAGAACTTACGTGTCGAAGCTTTGCCCGAAAAATCAGGCGCTATTAGAAATACAAAGCGGTGCGACGGGGACCTGTTCAATTTACGCGAGAACGAATGACTGCACTATGCGTCTGGACCTGGCCGCCCGTCGACATCACCGCCATTTAGGATTTCTAGTTCCGAAGAGTAGTTTGATGCTTGCCCAGATTGGCGTCGATCTCACGTGTGTTGGCCCGTGCGAGCCATTCGTGTCGGCGTCGCTAGAGAAATCCCTCCTGCCTTCTCGCCCTCGTGCCGACGTATTTTCTGAATTCTGAAGAACCCATGGCCTATCCGATCGCGCCAGCATCGCCTGCGCGCACTACGTTACCATGTAGACGAGGCTGTGTGGCAATGCCGTGATGCGTCGTCTGCTGCCAGCGACATTATCATGGCGGATTACCCAGCATGCATCGCTTCATGCAAGCCCCCTGCGTGCGACCGTCGACAGCAACGTCGAGGTTACTTGTTCGTGTCCTCATATTGCATGTTGGCTTCGATGTTCTAACTCAGCGTCGTGGTGCAACAAAATTGCGGCTGGGGCACCCAGTTGTGATGTCACGGGACGGCGGCGTCATTCTGAAACCTTTTCGTGTTATCGTCGAAGGCCTCTTTATAAGGAGCGTCAGCTTAATAGCGGCGTCGTCATGACTCATCAGCGCCTGCGAAGGATCTTCGTTTTTTCGTCTTGAAGCAACCTCACCTCCAAAAGGTTTCTCTTCTTAGTTTCCCCTCCCCGGAGTAAAGGACTTTCATCGCACGTAGTTGACGCAAATCATTATTTGGCGATGGGGAACAGGACAGACGGTTATTGTGCATCGTCTCCTCTGCACAGGAAGTCGTCGATTTCCTGTGGTCTTTCACCAAGACGGCGTCGTTCGTGGGGCGTCGATGGCGATACCGCGCAGGCCATTTCGTCTCTACCGAAAGGGACGAAGGACGTGACCGGTTTCGCTGCCCTAGAAGCACAGCTGGTGGTTATTTGAAATCCTCGACGTGTCGCAGTTCGTCGGGCTTGGGGATCGTTCATATGATTGGTGTCCGGGGGCCAAGAGGTGGCGTTCGTAGACAGGAAGGAGGTGACGAGGGCTTTGTCACACCTCATGGAGGCGAGCTGTGCAGTGCTGTGGTGTAGCTCACGGCCGATGGTTCTTCAGGAGAGGCCATCAGTGTCATAGTTGCACGCCACAAATATTAAAGCGATCCTAATCACACTGTGGGGAAAATATTTTGGCTCTTGTGACAAGGGCGCCGTGCTAGAATATGCGACTTAAAAAAAAGTAATAGAAAGATTATAGTGGAGTTACCGCCACAGCAATCAAACTACTTCACTGAGCATTTCTCTCTGCGCTTCCTCCGCAGACTTTCAATATTAAGGCCTTGCTAAATCTCTAGCTGGAAATTCGGCCTCTTCTCAAGATGTTGGCGGGAGGCGCGGTGTAATGGCGCCATGTCGGCGGATATCAATGCAAATTAGTTATTAGCCCCATTGAGCGAAAATTCGTTTGGCGCTGTTTTCGTTGTCAATACTCCATGGCACCCATGTGAGATGGCGGAGACTGCAACTGCCGGAATATAAATGTGCCAGAATAAAATTACTGAGATGGCATAGCTTTTCGAGACCAGACCTTATTCATACCCCGGGCAGGCATCCAAACTTAGAGATGGGAAGGCTCGGATAAAAACAGGCAATTTCGTAAAATATAGTTTTTTTTTTTCAGTTTTTCCTGAGGCATAGAAAACAGCAAAAAAATTCATAAAGTACCATACGTTTAAACAAACTTGAACATTTGTGCTAAACCTTTACATTCACAGATAATGCTTCTAAATAGAAAATAACACTTAGAAGATTGCAGAGCACTATTTTGTTTGCTGTTATTTGATTTTGGATCCTCAATTTAGGCTTAGTTGTGAAACTTCGTCTTAAATGCTTAATTTATCGGAACGATTTAGAATGCTGACATTTTATTCCCTTTTCCCTCTTCCTCTCAGTGTCAAAGTGTGAGCATATGAAAGGTCGCCTTGCTTCACACATTTGTTCTTTATATAAAATACAGAGAAGCTAGTAGGATTGCAGTTTCATCGGCGAAGATGCTTCTCTCGGGCAAAAGAAGAATGCATCTGCGGCGGTGGCTGCCGATCCAACGGCGGGCATATGTCGCGATTCGGTGCGCCGTTGACAGTATGTCACTCTGCTGTGCGTTTACACTAGTATTCACTGTTATCGTTACCAGTTTCATACGTTATTAATTATGGTGCTGGCGATGGGACTCGATTGAAAGAAAGAGCATTTAATGAAACTATGGGGCCGAAGTAAATACATTGTTACCAATGGGATGCGCTTATTCACAGATGAACGTAGATGACGGGGGATGGACTTGAGACAGGACAACCCCGTCAGCGTTCCTCACACTTCGTCCGCTTCCTCTTCCAATCACACAGTCAATTTCACATTTCAAAACAGTCACGGAGTAGCGCGTCACAATTTCCCCCTTGCAGATGAAGCTAGTCTTCTAGTGTGTCAGGTGGTACGACGCGCGCAGCGCTTAAGACGAGCCACATGGGCTAGTTGGGTGGTGCAAGAGCGGCGATTGTGAGCGTTAACTTTGGCTATTTCATAGTTCCCTTCGCCTAACCGAATAACCACGAGGAAGGGGCCAGTGTATTTAAACAAAAACTTCTGGTACAAGCCTCGCTTGCGTAAAGGTGTCCACAGCCACACGAAATCTCGAGGAGCATATGTTGCCTCAACGTCTGTGCCATCAGAGCAGCAACAGCTGTCTGTGCCATCAGAAAGCACAAGAGGCAAAATTGCCGTCGTTCCATACATTCATTGCCTTTCCCAAAATCACAAAACAATTTGGAAGAAAGCGAATGTTCGCGTGATTTTTTTCAGCTCCGGAAAAACTTCGTTTCCTATGAATAAAAACCTTGCCCACCGATAAACGTCCCCATAAGCTGCAATGCACGGCTAAGCACCGAACAAAATTTGTCAAATGTGCTGAGGGCATTGTTTAGAACATCCTACTTTCTTGTGGCAAACAGTGCGTTGGTCAATAAGGGCGTTGCTTGAATGAAAGGTTTCGCGAACCCAAAAGCAGCATGAATAAATTTAACGACAGTAATCTGGCTCGGCACTGTAAGGGGTGAGGCTGTGTACCGTTTTCCGGTTTGTGGCTAAACACCGAGATCAGTTAACTCGTGAGATTACAGAAGCAGCACAGATCGCTGCTTTGGACGATAAATGTGTGAGCAAGCCGTCTATCTCCATGTTCAAATGTCAGCTGGCATTCCTAAGGAACGTGTTTGTCGCATGATGGCCTTAGTTGCCTATGTGCCAAAAAAAAAAACCAACACAACAGCAACAACAACATTCCTAAGGAACGTTAATGAATCAGCGGTTTTTTCGTCTGTTCTTTATTTCACCGGTTTTTATGGACGCATGTTTCTTTACGTGTCACGTTACACCTTCTTCGCCTTAATTTCTTTCAGTCGGAAGTTAGTGTCTATTGTGTACGATTTCTGTGTCCTTCATCCTTTTCCGCTGCACGCTCATGCCATCGATCACCGTTACCGACTCGCCCAAGTTTCCACCCTTGTGAACAACTGAGATTTGGAGGTGCATAAATATTCCATACGAACTGCCCGTGAAGGATTCGGACATTCATATTCTCAAACGTAAGTGCTCAGTTTCGCATTGTCTATTAAGGCGAAATCAATCCCTCTTTAAAAGTCGCATTGTGAGGTGCAGAGAAGCGGAGCGTTGCTTTAAATGGAAACAACAGTGGCACAGGACGGCGGTACGAAAATGTAACGGACCGAAGTCGGAGACTTGAAGGAAATGTCAGTGCTTGCGCCAGAAGGCATTGAGAGAAAGGGCAACAGGCTAAGCTGGCGCGGACGACGAGGAAAGGCCAGCTTTTGCGCTGGAGGTCGGTCCCGATGGAGGGAAATATGATCGGCAGCATACGTGCAACATTTTGGAAATGGTGGCAGCAAGCTCGCATTGTGCTGTCACAGGTTGCATATGTCACCGCTTGAGCTCAGGTGATCGCTATGGGTAACGACGCACCAGGCCCCAATCACGGACGGGGAAGACCGGGATATATGTCACCGCAAAGCAGGCTAGAAAAGCTCGAAAGGTAACTTATCGTAACCGCCGTCAGTAAGTGAATGTAGAATATGTGCACTGTGGTGATTGAATTGTATATTGGCATAGCTGTATGTCAGATTGATCAAATAGGTTTGGTTTGTGTTTTGGTTTGTGGGGTTTAACGTCCCAATGTGACTCAGGCTATGAGAGACGCCGTAGTAAAGAACTCCGGAAAAATCGAACACCTGGGGTTATTTAACGTGCACTGGCATCGCACAGCATACGGGCGCCTTGCTTTTCGCCTCCATCAAAAAGCGGCCTCCGAGGCCGTGATTCGATCCCGTATCCCTGGGCACAGTAGTTGAGCGCCGTAATCACTGCACCACTAAGGCGGGGCACAATGCGCGAATAAAAGATGCAAAACGTTTAATGATACCTCGAACTGGGGTTACGGTATCACTTTCTTAGAAAGTTTTAAGCGCATCTGTGCATTTCGTAATGCGCACTGATGTTACTGTAATAACAATCTTCAAACACAACCGGGCTGTGTTTACGCGATGATTGATTATGTCTAATCCCGGCGCACTCAGTCATGTCGGGAAATAAACAAAGATGAAGTATCGGATACGTTTCGACAACGACTTGCTACCAGGCCGAGAAAATTGAAAAACTCTCGTCACTTTCCAGCGAAAAGGTCATAATATCGGCGGTAAAATGTACATAAACATGCAAACACATTGTTAGAAGGGAGTTTCTCATAGCCGTAGTCGCTTGAGGACGTTACAGCATATATAAACCATTTGTTTAGGAAGAACCTTAATGCAATAATTTAGGACCATGTGCAGGAAATCTGCGACCAGAAAAACAAGTTATGCATTCAAGTCCTCACGCGCAAGCCGTCCTGAGTGTTTCTACCGAGATTTTGGTGCGAAAGCTAGCGCTGGTTTAAAAGCTCTAAATGCCTCACCGTTCCCTGCGTTGCCATAAGACCACATGTCATGTCCAAATTGGCAGATGCTGCAAACTCGGGCCTCGCTATTGAGATCGGAACCCAGCCTTTTGACCCTTAATTCCGTCCCGACGAAGAGACGCTTCCAATAGAAGACGCAAGCATGATCGTACGGCTTCTTTAGGTGGGGCTTTATACCTACGTCGTGCCTGGCAACTTGGTCATCATAAATTACCATGCTCCTCAGGAGCGCGCTTCTGGAGGGTGGGGATAGTTTGCAGGCGACATAGTCTGGCAATAACTGACGGCAGATTTCTGCGGCGTAACCTTATTAGAAGTTTGTTGTGCTGATGTTTACTTGTATTAAGTACAAATGGTAATGTAAACAGTGACGTACAGTGTCGTCCACTCTTAGTGCGAACAAGTATGCTTCTTTCAATTGCCATTTCATCCGAGGCGGCAGCACATCGATGCGAAGCGGCGCAGGCTCAAAACGACCCAAATGCAGGGTCCCGTATAGTCGCCGACTTTGCTTCAATGCATGCTCAAATCGGAGGCAATGGTACTCTGAAGAGAGCATGCTTATTCGCATTAGGTCTGGTCGACGCTGTATGTTTCACGTGGTTTTACCATATAATGTCGCGCAGAGAACCGGAAGAAATGACACCTTTGCAGGGGTAATGCGCCTGGCCCTTCGCAGTTGTTGTCTAAGGCTTAGATACGGCGGGTCAGGTGCGTGAGCAGCCTCGGGCAAGAAGACAGCGATGAAGTCACTTACGTCTGCCGTCTACAGTCAACGAAGAGGAACTGCCCCAAACTAGTGCTTTCGCACTCTATGCTAATCGTCGTCATGTTAAAGTGGCGGAATGTTTTCTTCGCTTAATTGTCTTTCATTTATGCGTACTGTCGCGTATCTTTGTTAGAGGAGAAAATCGCTGCGTAGAGGAGCAAGCTCAACTTGGTTTGTGTTGACGCACTGCGCGTTTACGTGATCGGGATATGCAACGTCGCTTTCACAGTGAAATTGCCCCACCGCACATACCTCTCAAGAAAGTAAGGCGAAACAAGTCGACCACTGCGGCGACACATCTCTGCAGGCAGGCAGCATTGACATATAAAGCCCCGGATGCTGCACCTTTATTGATCGAGAGACGACGGAAAAGCGCGTCGGCAGCGAGTTGACCGAGGATTGCGTTATCGACGCCCGCCGTTCACCCGTCAAAGATAGGGACGCAGGAATCGATGCCGTCTTTGCCGTCACATCATCGTCGATGCCGACGTAGAGGATGCGGAGATTTTACTGCTTGAAAGTGCGTGCTACAACTATTTGATTTGCAATTAAGGTGCTGAAATTATCTGCAACACAAAAGTGGTTTGCAGAGACAACCTGCGACATCTGATCGAATTTAAAGCGCCCATACCCAGGTCAGTGGCTCTTTTGACTGGAAGAAATTCGTTACTTACTTATAAGTCAGAACTATGCTTGCTCTGAAGGAAGGGGGCAGCTAGAATTTTTGCGCAATGAACCAATTTGGTTTATACGCGCAAGAACTCTCCACTCTATTCGATTAACATCCTGTGCAATGTCTTCTAGTGTTATGTGCAGCAGAATTCTTGGGAATAAGGCAAATATAGTATTGAGAAGGGGTTGCGAAAATTGGGATACGATGATTTGTCACTCGACGCCAGCCCGCAGCTCTGTGGGGATCAATCTCCGAAGCGAAAAGTAAACAGCAATGAATGCCGACTTTCGCCACCATCTGCAGAGTGTTTACAACTACGTCATTGTTTATGTCGATTGCAAAATTGTAATTGAACACGGTATTGTTCCTGCTATCGTATAAAACAAATATATATTTAAAGGTAATAATGCGCTGCGGCTAAAGATTGATGCATTTTACAACATATCTTCATCATGCACAGCTAACGCAGCAGCATGTAGTCCAGAAAATGTATTCTCCTTTTCCCGCCCACCTCCTCTCTATAACGCATCTTTATGGTTAGGCTGTCACCGTCAACCCGCATGCCTCTAATCTGCTATCTCTCAATCAACCTGCTCACCATATCACTTCTTTATACACACAGCACCATTTCGCGCCACTTTCAGTGGGCTTGGCAGCCCCCTAACAATGGCAGCCGCTACACACCTGAGACCTTTGTTCATCCGGCAGGTAAATACTTCAGGTTATCTATTCGCATGACGCACGCATTATGCTACTTTACTGGTGAAGCCAAGCCCAATATGTTACTGCCGTGATTGCTATCATGTTAATGAGCTATTGCTAATCTTATCACGTGACGTAGAAATTAACACTGGTCATTTCACTCGCTCCGATGATAGTCATCTAACTAACGATATACTTGCGGCATTTAACGAAATCCGAAGCAGTCAAGCCTCCCTTTTAGCCGAAATAAAATTCATTAGTATTAAACTCTTTGAAAATGACGCCACACTTGAAGAAATAAAGAATCGATGGAGTAAAATTGAAACAGACTCCTCATTATTATTACAAATAAAGAAACTGGTAGGCGACACCAAGATAAAATCTTAGCATTTGGTAACGTTTCAATAATCCCAAGCATTATATGTTACGAAACAATCACACGCGGCTCTATGAAATGTCGAAGAGACGTGTGGTAACAATAAAGAAATGACACATTTTTATGTTCTTTATCAGCAGAATAGGGATGCTTGCGGGGTTACGAAAGCATTGTTGAGATTTTCGACATGAATTTGATGCGAAGAGCTCTCTGCATTTTTTTTTTTTTTTTTGAGGTGCTTGCCGAGTCTGAGGCATCTGGAACACTTTTCGGCGACTAAACAATCATGGTTAACGAATACCAGGATTTAATAGGGCTGCGTGGTTTCGTAGCACACACTGTTTGAGAACGTTCTGGAAAGTGACCTTCCAAATAATAAATGTGCCAATGACAAGACAGCTTCTAACTAGCGGTGACGTGTTGATCACATTTTCGCCATTTATCTTTCAATAACATGCTTGAGGACAACCCAGAGGGCTATGGAACGAAAAATGGTAGGGGTAACATTAAGAGATAGAAAGCGTGCAGAGTGGGTCAGAGAAATAACTCAAGTTACCGACATTCTAGTGGAAATTAAGAAGAAGAAATGGACATGGGCAGGACATGTAGTGCGAAGAGAGGATAACCGATGGTCACTGAGAGTGACAAACTGGATTCCAAGGGAAGGAAAGCGTAGCAGGGGGCGGCAGAAAGTTAGGTGGGCGGATGAGATTAAGAAGTTCGCAGGGGTCAAGTGGATGCAGCTAGCACAGAACCGGGTTAATTGGAGAAATATGGGAGAGGCCTTCGCCCTGCAGTGGGTATAATCAAGCCGATGATGATGATGATGATGATGATGATGTATTGAGATTAGGTTTCATGTATCTGCGGTTTGTTTCTTGAGTCCGTTCTTGTTTTCAGTTTGCTAGGCATATGACCTTTTTGTCAGTGTCCTTTTGCTTGTCTTTTTCGATTTTGTTTGATTAGATTTCAGTGTTATTATTCAGCGTCTTCTAGTTGTGGTTTATGTCTTCCATCCTTTTTCCTATTTTAGCGCCTTTACCTTCGCTGACTTTTACAGCTTTGCCTTTTAGACTGAGCTTATGCCCACGCTGATTTGTTGTTTTTGTTATTGGTCTCTTGCATTATTCTCACTTTTAGCCATGTTATTTGTTGGCTCCCTTCAACATTGTTTTAACAGGGCTTCATGTGCGGCCCCGTTCTGCTTCTTTCATCTTCCCTGCCCCACACATTCCGTGTCACAGCGTTGATTGTGTTCAATTGATTGTGTTCAATATCAGATGCCATTCCTTGGATGCTTGCTGCGGTTTGAGCTTTGATAACCGTGCTCATGCGCTCTTTTCTTTGTCTGTATATAAGGTGCAGGTCGGCTGTCTTCCAAAATAAAGTTGTTAGTGAGCGCATGGGCGTGTCCTCCTCTTCCTTGTCCGACGTCTGCTAGCATTCCTTCTCTAACAATGAATAATCAACTGTTCATACCTCATCAAGCATACCTTGTTCTCTAAAGAAACGTACGCTTCCCGGACGCGGTTGCCCTGTTAGCGTGCTAGCATCAAGTCAGCGCACAAGCAGAACTGACAAAAAGACTAGAGAGAGCGTGCTGCTTTCTTTGACATATAAGACAAAATACAGAGTGACCGTGGTTACCGCTCCGATGAAAATGGAAGCTTACTGTCGCGAACTGTTTCAACGCTGCGAGAACAATTGTTTTCGCCACCAAGCGATAACTGCATTTGTGTGTGTGGATGGTATACAGTAAGAGCATACGTCCATTCCAACGAAAGTCTTCAGTGAATCCAGCAGCATGGCTGTACAAAAAAGCCGAGATGGTGCCGACATACTAGTTTATTGCCAAATATATTTTAAGCCCAGCTCCACTGAGTGAAAATTTTAATGCAATTGAAATGCGTCCAAAAAATGGTTCATTGTGGGAAGAAAGGTTTTACATTAATTTCAATGGCAAGCTGACGGAAAAACAAGATTTCATTGAAGCGAAAATTCATTCATTGACTGTTCGCTGCATCATGGCTTGAATGCACATGGAATAGAGGAAACGTATTAAAGAGTGCGTGGGATATAGAACTGACTGATCCGTGTGGTACGCTTACTGTCTGTCAAAATCGCCTTAAGGAATCCTAGGTTTGGTCGAAATAAAATTGTCTGCCTCTTAGGAAAGCGGACGTCCAGACTACAAATATCATTTTAAATATTAGGTTCGCGTAATGTGTGGAATTTGTTGTAACAGCATCAAATGCTCTACGCTGTCGTAGGCATTACTGGCATCCAGAGTGACAACAGCGCTGAAACCTTTTTGCTGTTACGTGCTAACCTAATGCGACCCTCAAATAAATTTTGGAGTACTAAATTGAGGAACCAGGAATGAAACCGACTTGGCACGAACTCAATAGATCATTAGCAGATATGAGGACATGACAGGGCTGGATTGCGAATTTCAGAGGGTTCGATTTTAAGCGAAACAGGGCGTATATTGTGAAGATATCCCCTCCTCAATGCATATCTTTTTTTATGCAACGACACTATTTTTGCAGTACGCCACTCCTTTACTATCCAAAGGCCTTTATTGGAATTCTTGCATAGAAGCAATATGTCTTGGAGAGAATGGTTATAAACCATTTTACTCAGACAAGAAATAATCTTGTGCCGGCCTCGAGGGGATGGTGAAAGTTGCAGCACAATTTCCGATAGTTGAGGCATAGAGAGCTGAACAAAACCACTCATGTGACATGGGACTTGAGTTGCAGATAGTCAAGAGTAGAATGAGGAAGAAGCTATGAAAGGACACTAAGCAACAGTTCAGGGGGAGTCTCAGATCGCAAGCCGAGCCAAAGTTTCGACAAGGAGATTTTTCTTCGTATGGAGACGAAGACAAATCTCCTTGTAGAAACGTTGGCTCGGCTTGCGATCTGAGGCTCCCCCTCAACTGTTGTTAAATACTTTTTCACATTCATTTGCGAACATATACATACAAAGAGAGCCAGGAAGAACTAACACTAAAGAAAGATTGAGATTTTTGAGGGGTTACGCTCGTTGTGACATGCCAGTGTGGTCATGAAATAAACGAGCATAACGTTGAAGAAGAAACAACTTTCTGGTCGGTTCTAGAACTTTTTGGTGTCCTCTGTAGGTACTAATAAGCCTTGCCTCATTTCTCAACGTCTTTTTGCTGTAGTTGTAGAGGGAAGACCAGATGCAGGCCGTCATTCTTGGATACTGACGTTCAATCACCTGCAATTTCACCAGGTGACTGACAAGTCATTTTATATTTATGGCTGGCGGAATTACGTTTCTGCCCATTGTGAAAATTAGCAAAACATTTTGGTGTCTTGATGGAGAAATAAATTCGGAATATCTCGTATTATAATTCTTCTTTGCGCAGGAGAGTGTGCGAATAAATGAAGCTGTAGTCAAACGAATTTTTATGGCCTTGATTCATGAGGAGTGTCTTCTAGGGTATTTTCCGTCGTTATTAGGAACGCGCGCGCTGAGAATCCCACCAATTATTAATCGATGCACCTATGATTACCTGAGCAACAAGTTTGGACGTTTGCTTTAAGACACCAAGTATTGAACGTATATGCGTAGCGTTACAATCAGCGCCTGAATTCGCAGCGACTGAGAGAACCGATTTTAAGGAGCATTCATTACAAATATTCAGCGTATACAGAAACATCAATAATGCCTCATTACTAGCGAAATGCGAATACCTTCATAACATATTTGATTGAATAATGGATGCAAAACGTATTCGGTGGCAATGGTCCTCAATAACATCTATCCGCAGATCCACATCCTCTACTATAGAATTTACGGTCAATAATGAGAAGTTTAGATGACAAATTCTGGCTTACAAATTTGCAAATAGTTAACTTCTTTTATTGACAGTAGCTATAATGACAACGCCATGCGTCAATTGAGGCCGCTCTTCTACTCTTGCGTACTTACGGCCAATGAGCAAGTTATGCACGGCTTAAAAGGAAAAGTGTGAGGCCTTTTTCAGGCTTAAAAATGCAACAGTTTCATTTGTTTTCGACCTTATCGCTGTATGCATAAAATACATATATTACCCGAGTTTAAACAATGCTGTATTCCCGCAAATAAAAAAGCACGGCAAAGTAATTGTTTTAACATGGTGACTTAGGTAAGTTGTGCAAATCTAACGTATTGAACGAGCTAAAGACTCAGAAACACAAGACAAGAAGTACAGCGCTGTCCCGCGTACTTCTTTTCTTGTGTTTCTGTGTCTTATATATATATAAGGCTAATATATTGTTGAGGACTAAAAACCAAATTTTGATTTACATGTGTTTTCTACAGCCCTGGATGATTATAATATTTTGGAAGATTATATTATATTATTGCACAGTCACTCACTAGCTACTGCTTCACAACATGGTTTTAGGCCTGGACTATCACAGGAATCTTCTCTACTCCAACTAAAAGAATTGCTCGTGCGGAACGTATAGGCCAGAAAATTAACAGTGTAGATTTGCATCAATTCTTCGAAAGCTTCGACCGGCTAGAACGTGTTACACTCACACTATGCCAAAGGGCCTCCTTCTACGGCGTTTGTGGTTTTGCAGCCCGGTTAATAGACATCTATTTGAACGATAACAATCTGTCTGAATAATTAGGAACTATTGAAGTCAGAGCAAATTAAATGCATTCTACAGCACACGAGTACTTTAGAGCATCTGTAATTTATTGTCCACTTACATTACATGGGAAACATTGACCCTAATGTAACCAGCCTCATTTCTTAACTTCACTGGTGAACACGACCTAAAGAAACTAGCAAACCAAACGGCCAGTAAATTATCTCCATTGTCACTTGAAAATTCATTTCTAATTAAGTAGAAAAAATCGAAGCTTCCCTCTTCCGTTCGATATCAGCACGATGTAATATTTTTACCGTTTTGCTTGCAAATGATTCCGCAATTCAATTATCTCCTGCTGTTAACCACTTGGCATTTTCTTCAAATTACTTTATGCTATGAGACTGTCATAATGATAAACTGAGCACTCAACTTTCTCGGGTATTAGGTATCTTTAGAAGATGACGGTGTTCGGTAGCAAACTCATATAAAGCATTTGCTCTTTAATGCACTTTTAAATTCGCAGCTGCATTACCTTTATCCAGCCTGGGGAAAAAGCTCGAAAAGAGCATTTTTAAAGTTCGATGTTAAGGAGGAAAATACCGCACTAGCAGTTGCAAATTAATATATTATGTTACGCCCACACTCATCCCCCTTTCACAAAATATCAAGTAAATGAAGTAGTGCTCTATTAATCGATAAAATCGTATCTCGATCTTCAAAGCTTAAATACATAAAAGGTTCACTGCACTCCAAAAAGTAGCAAGCTTAAGAGTAAACAAGACTTGTCGCCCAACTTGGTACCTTGAAATTTCGTTCGTACCGACAGCGCGCACAAATTAGGAAATGCAGGCAATTTGATTCAGCCTTCTACAAGCTCTAAATAAAGTACAACTCAGTAGAGCTAAAATGAACACATTTGAACAATATTATTTCCTTTCGTGTTATGCTACAAACCATATAGCAATGTTGTTGTTTTGTTTTGCCACTACGTGATAGGCTATCTTATGTTAACTTCTGTAATTAATTATGAGCCCGAGGTAGGGCTAATCAGGCATAAAAATTGTGGCTTTCTTGCGCCTCCCATGCCGCCGTGCTTCTGCTTTTACAACTTCGCATAAGTATACTCGAGTGTTATGCCGCGGTAAAAAATAACCCTTCCAACCTGATATGTGGCCAATACCTATCCTCTAATTAGACGTATTGGCTTACCACTTGGAACGCCTTGCTGCGTATCATAAGCTGGTGTAGCTTTGCGTGGCTGTTTCACACTTGTTTAGTTACCTGCATGATAATTTTAGGTTTACGTTTCGGATTTGCATGCCGAGGTAATTAATCATTCGTAGCAGTTCATCCCTTCAGCTACTTACTAAATTTAGAAACGAAGTTTAGAGTTGCGGCGGTTCGAGCTATAGTTGGTGCAGGTATGACATATTACAAAGCACCAGATCTACACGATTGCTATATTCGTTTCGTTTTAGCTCTATCAACTATAGAAAACAACGCCATCAGCTCATCGCAGAGTATTGAAGTAGTCTCGATCAAGCTTGTATCTCCAGTTGCTTACAATCACGCTCTCTGAGCATTTCGTCGAAGCAAGTGGCGAATAGTTCTGTAGAGATGGCGTCCTCTAATCTAACACCTTTCTTTCTGGAAGATGTATTAATTTTCGTATAAACCACAATAGTTGCTGCTGTATTCTGCTGCACAAGAGACGAAATTTATTTTGAAATTATTCTGCATGTTTATTGCGCTATGTTTAGCGATGCGAAACCAGCCCCACCTGCTTTTGTTCTAATATTTTATTTATTCCAGATAATGAACATCATTCGCAGTGCATAACATTTTACGCTAGTTTTGGGCGACGTCTTCGCAAAAAGGCTCTAAAACATCGCTCGTTTATAATTCGCCTGTTTGTCCCTCGCATGGTGCAATTTACTTTGAAGAAAGTCCTGCACGATTCGATGTCTTCTATAGCACGGCGTGCTCGGATTGCCACCAGGATTGCGCAGTATGTACCCTCTGTGGTTGAAAACAGATAATATGTAACAAATGAGTAACAACAGCGACGCATAAGCACAAGCCCTCACAATATAAATATCATGTACGCACACACACAGAGGCAAGCAGTTTGTGCAATCTATAGAGGCGATTTCCCCCCTTTTGGCGTTCGGGCCCAGTATGCATGTTCTTTGTTATAATCAATCAATCAATCAATCAATCAATCTTTATTTAATATGCGCAGGAACAACCATGTGGTCTTCGTGCTGCAGCACAAAAAAAATGAAAATGCACACACAAGGTTTACACTCACAGATAGAACACAAAAGAAGAAACAAATAACACATGAAATGAAACTGAGAAGAAAAGTGTCACGGAAAGAAAGAAAACAATGAGTATCATGTCTTATATACACATGCAGAGAGTTGTAGACCACATCATGAAAAAAAAAACAATAGATAGAAAAAAAATAACTGACATTGATTACAGGAATAGAAATATACATAAAATAAACTACCATTCCAGGCGCAACAAGTGCGTGGTACTTAAAACAAAGGCTAGAAATACAGGAAAATACAATAAAGAAATGGAATTCAGCACGGGACAGTAAGATTCAAAAATACAGTTTAAAGTTAAAATATAAATAAGAAACGGATAAAAATCAGTACAAGATACATTAAACAGCACTAAACAAGAGAAAACGCGAAACGTGAAGTAAATTAAATATAATACTTAGGCTAGCAAGTGGATGTTATATGTAATAAATACAGTTTACAATACAAAGCTACGAACGTCCAATTTAAATGAAGAGAGCGAGATTTGTAAGATGTCAAGGTGAAGACAAAAAGAGTTAAACAACATCTGCATTCTGTCAAGAGGGGAATGGGAATGAAGAAACGGGGAAACTTGAAACGGTCTGAATTCCTTCACGCTATTTCGCGGAACGCGCAGATGGATGTACTCTAAGTGCTGAGGCCACATAATGTGGCTAAGAAGGAGCTTGTACAGAACAGTTATATCTACTCTGATACGACGGAAGTTAAGGGAAGGAACACTCAGGGGGGGACTCTTGGTGGAGCGAGAGGAGGATGTTGAGCAAGAGGAGCGATATCGATATATCCGTAAAAATGTTTGCTTTACTCTGTCAACCTTGTTCTAGTTCGTTTTACAAATGCCATTCCAAACAACCGACGCGTACTCAAAGAGCGGCAAGCATATGGACGGGTACAGTTTTAAGAACGGAAGCAGAGTACGGAACTCTCTCGAAAGTCTGCCGACGAATCCGAGTGTGCGCATAGCCCGCTGAGCAATGCGTTTAGCATGAGAGGAGAAGCTGAGGGTGCGGTCAAAAAGTACACCAAGGCCATTAATTTCATCAACCCTGTCAAACAGTACAGAATTCCAGAATAATGGTAGAGAAAGCTATGTGTTTTACGAGTAAGTCAGGCCACGTCAGTTTTGGAAGAAGTGAGGGCACGTCCATTCTTCGCACACCAATAAGAAAAAGCAGATATGTCCGATTTGCAACAACAAGCAATCTTGAAAAGAGTGTATGACCTTGAATATTTTTATATCATCAGCATAAAGAAGAAACGAGGAGTTTTTGATCGCAGAGGAAACGTCATTAATAAAAACGGAGCAGAGAAGCGGGCCTAATACAGAACCTTCAGAAACTCCACTGGCTGCAGGGCAAACGAAGGAGGTCTGTCCATTGACACTGACAAAGCAGAAACGATCAAGGAGATAGTTACGTAGGAGGGCTACAAGTGAGACTTCGACGCCAGAGTAGAAGCTTTTCAAGAAGTAGTGGGTGAGTAACAACGTCGAAAGCTTTGCTTATATCACAGTACACAGTGTCAACATGACCTCTCTGAAGGACTTCTGCAGAGGCATACACCATAAACGTGACTAGATTAGCTAAAGTAGAGCGACCCGATATGAAGCCTTGATGATTCGGTATTATGAAATGTTTGAGCTGGAAGGAAAGTACGTTGTTCAAAGCTAATTAGAGAAGCTTAGATGTTGCACATAGAAGAGAAATCGAACGATAATTGGAAACATCAGATTTGTTCCCTGACTTTGAACAGGAAACACACGTGCCATTTTCTACAAGCGAGGAAAGGCAGCATTGATTTAATAATTAGTATGGCAGTCAATACTGGTTCAAAAATACAACTGAAGGCTTTTATTATGGTGGCTGGAACGCCATCAGGTCCAGGAGACAAAGATGGTCTCAGACGCTTAAGATTCACCGTTACAACTCCTCGTCAAAGAAAACGGAATTAGATGGTGCATCAGATGGGAGGCAAACGGAATCACAATGTGGATGTTTGTAAACGAAGGAAAAATGTTGGGCAAAACTGTCGGCAACATCTCGAATTTCTGAACCCTGAGAGTCAACTAAGCTGATACTTAAATCTGGTTTAATGGAACGCTTGCGAACGTAACGCCAGAACTGACTAGGACGATTTGAGGCACTCCTCTCTAAAGACTCAAGATAGGAGTCGTAGTCCCGCTTGTATAAGCGCTTGTAAAGAGAACGCACGCGGCGAAACTCATCTGCCCAATTGTGAAACCCAGGGCGTTTCGCTTTACGATGGACCTGTTCCTTGAGTTTTAACGCCGTTATTAGTTCCCTTGGAAACCAGGAAGGGAACTTTCTATGCGTAGGAGTATGCAAAGGTATGTACCGACGCATACTATCAAGAACTAATTCTGTAAAGCGACTGACTTATCCGTCTGAATCATTAATGTCATTTAAGAGGGACCAGTCGACGGAAGAGAAGAAATTGAAAAGACCGACATAATCACCACGTGCATGCGCGAAACGGGGCGAATTCCTCACCCGATATGAATTAGTAGAAGGTGAGGCAGAGACAGCAGTAGTAACTAGAAGTGGAGGGTGAAATTAGTCACAGCGAGTCAGCGGTATGTCTGAACTCGAGACTCGAACACTTTCAAAATTCGATAGACAGATGTCAAGAATATTACCACAGCAGTTTTCAATGAAATTGTGTTGCTGCAAAGAGTTAAAGGCTATAAAATCAAGTAGAGCGTTACACTTACTTAATATGTAATGATTGTTGTGAGAAGAAATAAACGAGTTCCAGTTGATACCAGGAGTATTAAAATCGCCTAAAATAAGAAGTTTGTGTTTGCTATGACGGGTGATAACATTTTCGATTGAGAGCAGAACATCATCATAGGCTGGAGGAGGAAGATTCGGAGGAATGTAGAAAGCTGCAAGTAAAAGTTTTTCATGTCGATTTAAAGTAAGCTCGAGCCACACACATTCTTCAGCAGTTTCCAGATCGGAACGTCGAACACACTTCACAAAACTGTCAATAGCAATGAGCACTCCACCTCCTCTTGGTTTGGGACCTGTTTCAGGGCGGTCGCTACGAAAAACAGAGTAATTATTTGGAAAGAAATCATTGGAAGGAATATCACTTGACAGCCAGGTTTCGGTAACCACAACAGCGGTATACCAAGAGGACAAGGCGCTAGAAAAAAAATTCAGATCCCTTAGTCCGAAGACCTCGGGCGTTTTGATAATAGATATCCAAATTAGGGGCCACTGCAATTTTGCGTCAGTTCAAAGTGATGAAGCATATCGTCGTAAAGCTTCCCACGAACGTCCTTGTATATGCAACCCATCGGCTACATCGAAGACTCAACAAGCTTACTGTGGGATTGTTCATCAACTTCAATATGGAAGGACGAGTCGGAGTCGTACCTTGTTTTCAGCTGCCGGCAGGAAATGGGGATAATATTCACTGATTTTAGATGGTTGGTAAGGTCTACCGATGTTGTATCGGGACTGAGTTTAGAGACGAAAATAGTCTTCGGACGCTTCTTTTGGTAAATGGCAACGTTCAGGACAAATGAGCTCGATGCGCCAGTAATGGCTCGACTTCGGTGCTTCTTCATCGCACTGGGTGAGTTAACCGCACGGGGAGGAGCAGAGGCAGAAGATGAACAGGTAATATCGCCAGGAGTCATCCCTCGATGAAGAGCGGCGGAGTAGTCCGCAGATGGCTGCTCCTCACGGGTAGGATTGCCCACGGAGACAACGAGAGGACGCTCACACTGCGAAGCAGCGCACCGCACAAGCTCCTGGCGTAGGCCGCGAACATCGGCACGTAGAGAGGCAATGACCTCGGCTTGTTGTACGAAAGCCCGCAAGTTCTCTCCACGAAGGCCACGTTCTCTTCCCGTAGCTGAGCAACCTCATCGCTCAGAAAAGAGATTCCTTCAAGCGCGTCGAGGAGGAGAGCAAACTCACAGCCATGTTCGCCGGTCGCGGTTGAAGGGGGAAAACCGGTCGGGTGGCTGGGCAGGAGCGGGGCGACGGGGGAAAGGAACGTAGTTGCCGGCGCACCTCCGTCGCTAAGCCTAACACTGTCAGACGACGACGACGCACACAAATTGCACACGAATGGCCGAGAGCCGGACTTCAGGAGTTGCAGCTCATCATCCGCCCACGTTACGCACTTCGTGTGAACATGTTTCGCACAGTCGGCACAGCGTAAAAACTGCTGCTTGCCAAAAAACGGGCGAGAGCACAGCGCACATGAGTCCGTATTGGGCGCAATCTTGTTAATAATAATAATAATAATAATAATAATAATAATAATAATAATAATAATAATAATAATAATAATAATAATAATAATAATAATAATAATAAATCTTTATTTAATGTGCGCAGGAACAACGATGTGGTCTTCTTGCTGCAGCACACAAAACAAATGCACACATCTTTTAAACACACAGATAGAACATATGAAACGAAATTGAGACGAAAAGAGTCGCGGAGAGAAAGAAATCACTGTGTAGGACGTCTTGCATACACGGTAAGAAAATTGTAGAGCACATCACGACAAAAAAAAAAAACGATAGAGGGAGAAAAAAAACAAATAACTGTCATTGACTATAGTAATATAGAAATATACATAAAATAAAATCCACTCGAGGCGCAACAAGTGTGTGGTATCTAAAACACAGGCTAGAAATACAGGGAACTACAATAAAGAAATAGTTGAACGCGGGACCGTACTATTCGAATATAAAGTTGAAAGTTGAAATATAAATAGGAAATGGATAAAAAGCAGTTCAAGATACAAACAGCATTGAACAGGACAAAAAGCAAAAAGTGAAGTAAATACAATATTTTGGCTAGAAAGTGGAAGTTATATGTGATAAAGTACTGTTTAGAAAACAACGCTACAAACATCCAATATAAATGAAGAGAGCGAGTTTTCGAAGATGTCAAGATGGAGACAAAAACAGTTAAACAACCTCTGCATTTTGTCCAGAGGGGAGTGGTAATCAAGAAACTGAGAAACTCAAAACGGTCTCAATTACCTCATGCTCTTTCGCGGAACGCGCAGTAAGGTTTACTCTAAGAGCGGATGGCACATAATGTGGCCAAGAAGGAGTTTGTACAGAAACATATCTACTCTGGTACGACGGCAGTTAGGAGAAGGAAGATTTAGTGGGGTACTCCTAAGGAGCGAAAGGAGGAAGTGGCGCAAGGAAAGCGATGTTGAAATATCCGTAAATTTTTTTGCTGTACTTTGTCAACCTTGTCCCACTTTGATTCGCAAGTGCCATTCCAAACAACCGACGCGTACTCCAAAAGCGGCAAGCATATGAACAGGTACAGCTTTGAGAACGGAAGTGGAGTACGGAACTCTCTCGAAAGTCTGCAGAGGAATCCGAGTGTGCGCATAGCCCGCTGAGCAATGCGTTTAGTATGAGAGGAGAAGCTGAAGGTGCGGTCAAACAGTACACCAAGGTCATTAATTTCATCAACCCTCTGCAACAGCACAGAATTCACATAATAAAATAATAATATTAATTAAAGTAATAATAATAATAATAATAATAATAATAATAATAATAATAATAATAATAATAATAATAATAATAATAATAATAATAATAATAATAATAATAATAATAATAATAATAATAATAATAATAATAATAATAATTGGTTAACAGGAAGGGAAAGGCGTGGTTTCACACTTGTTTCTCTGGCATCTAAACCATCACCATCCCGAATGGAGGAAAGTGGGAGTGAAAGAGAAGAGACAGAAAGAGAAGCCGTACTGGAGGGCTACGGAGTAATTTCGACCACCTGGGGATCTTTAAAGTGCGCTAAAATCGCACAGCACACGGACGCTTCTTCGTTTCGCCTCCATCGAAATTCATCTGCCGACGGTTGAGTTCGAACCCGGGTACCCCGGCACAGTAGTCTGGTATATTAACCACTGCGTCACCGCGACGAGGCTGCTGTGCGATGTATGCGCTGTAGTTGCGACTGAAGAAAGAAGGGAAAGAAAATTCACGGGCCTGCTACTGGCTCTGTAGCTGAGCCACCTCCGCTGCCTCGTGTGGACAGAAGAGAAAATAGAGAAGAAAGAGAAAGAAAAGAGGGAGAAAGAAGCGCGTCGCAACAGCCGTCGTCCACCATCTAAACGGTAGAGGGGGCAATGACGGCCTTCAACAGATAAAAAATATGGCAGCAAGCTAGCCCCCGCGCCAAGCGGCAGTGACCTACCAGTCGCCTAGCCCCGTAGGACCAAAATCAACCACCCCCCAGCCGAGCTTTTCCATGCCTGCGCACTTTAAATATCTGCAGGGGGTCGAAACTACTGTGCAGCCCTCCAATGCGGCACCTTTTCTCTATTTCCGCTTTCACTCCCACTTCCTCCCTTCCCTTACAGAGCTGTTCAGGCGTGAACAAAACGTGTGACAGGTACTGCTCCTCTATAAGAACGGCACGACGGCAGCGGGCACGTTTTCCATACACGACCTTGCCGACATATAGCTTAGAAAGACTTTCGCCTTAAAAACAGTGGTGTAAACAAAGCTCTGCTCTCTAGTGTCAGTACAGGAGCGAGAAGCTATGTATACTTACCTGGCTCACCATAGGGCTCTTTGATTTGTATGGTATCTTCTGGAACTAGGTGACGTGGAATCTTCACTACCATGCATTTCTTACCCTCAGCAAAAAGTAGTTTATATGGAACGCCTGAGTAAAAACAAAGCAAGGAGAAAAATGACTAAATACGTAAGTATTATTTCTGAGTAGAGTGATGCAATTTTTATGATTATTATTTCAGTAATGTATGGTGTACACATTGCGTTTGACCACATCACTACTGACTTTTGAGGTGGAAGGTAACCTTTTCATTTTTACACGAGAATGTTCGAGCTTCAGCTGGAGGAAAAGTCCCGCCGCGGTTGCTCTAGGGTTAGGACGCCCGACTATTGAGCGGATGACAAATCCCGACCACAGCGACCATATTTCAATGAGAGCGGAGCGTAAGCCATCCGTGTACTATGAAATATTTATTTCATTCTTCAGTACATAAGTGGAACTTTTCCGGATTCACCGACTTTGGTGGACATCACATGCCCCAGTCGCTTTGGTATGTAATCCCCAAGAAGTTTCATAACAATTTATTTTCGATGGCTATAAATTAAGGGTGAACATTAGCTCTTCTTTAGCATAGTAAACCATATGACAGGGGTATTGAATTATATAGGTTTCGCGAAGCCTGCTCTTCGTGCAAATAGCCGGTGAGTATGTTTCAAGGGAAAAAAAATCCAGACATGTGCCCTACAGAACAAGGGGATGAGAACCTTTGAAGACAATCAGGCTCCAGAAACGAGTTGATGCGATAGCATGCGTATTTTAAGGTAAATTGTTAGATATGCGCTCTTTAAGGTCACATTACGCGATACATAAATACTGAGCGTCGCGGAAATAGGAAACAGCAGCTTCGAATGGGGGGAGGGTTCTGGGCGCAGTTATGTCACGTATATCACATTTACTCCTTCGCGGTACAACATAGACAATATACATTCGTATTTGCTGCATTAGGCATGTGATCGCGGCAATATTAAAACTCTGTTTTTGCAGGAATCAAGCTTTCTTTGTTAAAGATGCATGTTTTTGACGTTAAATATTTCGAACTGCATTGGCGGTAAAAAACATGTATAATCATGAGTCAGCACTTATGTCGACGGGCTAAAACCAAAACTAAAAAGACCTTAGGTAATTTCAGTTAATTAAACCCTGTCACGAAAACGTATGTCCGCCTTGCTGTATAGTGCACTTGCAGTGACCACTCCGATGTACCTTCAACAGGGTTTAAGCTCTGTATCTGTAAATACACCAGGTATATTAGAACATCCCCAAATTCTTGCAGTGCTCTGTAAACGACGCATTTGATACTATGTCAAGCTTTGCGTGTTTGACTGTGCTTAGCAACGGTGGTCGCATTATTTCGCTCTGATGTTTTCATGAGATATGACATTCCCTTGTAAGTTTGTTATTGAAAAATGTTTCTTTACAACTTCTTTATTTTAAAACTATACGGCAATTGTACGTATTGCAAATAGTTTTCTACCAACGTTTCAGCCGTAGTGGGCCTCAAGGAAGTTGAAAGCTTCGCTGCTAAACGAGGACTTTTCACAGTGCATGAAGGCAGCTTAGGAATGTTGATTTACCACGAGGGCCTCATTATTTGTGAAACCTTGGAAGTAATTTAAGCACGACATTCGCAGCATGCCTCTTATTTGCCTACATGAGGTTTCACTTGAAATATGTTGAAGAGGAATGGTTAATTCAAAGCCTTTATAACTTACGCATACACGAATGCGAGGCTGCTGGCTTTTTCGCAGAGGACATCGTTGCTGTAAAGTGCCACCTTCAAACGTTTTAGGCTGAGCCCTTTGGGGCGGCCTGTCTGCGATCACGTAGCAATCGTGCTTTGCACACTGAGGATCCAGTTAGAAAGGCATTGCTTGACGAGCGTAGCCACGCCGTTTCGAAACGAGTCTCTGAAGTGTATTGTCATCTCATCTTGCTTAAAAATTGACATGCAACACTAATCTACTTTACAAATCACTACATTTCTATTTGTTCTGCTACTTCAAGCTCTGCTGCTGACCTTCATGCAGACCGATTTTGAGTATGATTAAGGCGGCTTCAGATCACGAGTGCGTGTAAGAAAATTCTATTTTAACGATAGCTGAATTTGAAAGCAATTGACCATTTGCCGCTTCAAGAACAACCGAAATAATGGTCATTCAGGCCAATTTTAGATGACAAATAAATTTTTTACCCTTTGCCCTACCACGAAACAAAAGAAAACGCTATTAATGTTGGAAGTCACATTTTATGAATTCTAAAACCCAATCATAGGGTAAAATTCGATTTGTTGATGGCTAACGATTTATCATACTTTCGAATGTTGATTGTGAGATTGCCAGTGAAGTCCTCTAAAATCGACAGCAGATTGCATTGTCTACTTTGATAGAAACTCAATAAACATTAGCCTTGAAGATCCAGTCAGTGAAAACTAATCTACTTGCGGCGCGTACAGTTTTGCAGTGTTGCAGTGGCGCTCACAGTCAATCGGTAGAAAACTGACCTGTAAAATGCTTCTAATCTCGTGTTCTATTCGTTCCCTGTCCGATAAATGTTGGTTTAATTAGATTTACTGAAATACGCATTGCTAAAACCAATGTTTCAAACGTTTCAGCGTAACTGGTGGTCTCTGACAACTAGCCTCCATAAAGCCGTTTGTTAAACAGGGGCGCCTACTATGCCCGCTGCTGTTTGCTCTATACTTGGACACACTTTTCATAACCCTTATAAACAGAAGAACACTCACAGCTTCCCATATTATGGTGCCCGAATAGAAGGCATTCTCTTACGCTGATTACTTCAGTTTTTCCTCAGCTAGACCACAGATAAGATTAATATTTTTACGGAGGGTTTTGGTCCAGTGCAGCCTACTTGCATTAGTCATCCTAAGAGTATAGTCCTTCGCTTCTTATTCTGGGTGCACAGCTCCTGAATATGCTAGCGCGAAATTGATATGCAGGTCATCCAACTACCTTGGAGTCTTTTTGAATGAGTGGCAGTAAACACATAGCGCGTTGCTGGAAAGACCGTGCGCAACATCTACAGCGCTATGCTCATCATTTTGTCGCCCATGATATATGTACTTTTGCGTAGGATCACCACCTGTAATCTTCTTTACATAGGGGTGCACTAACAAAATACAGAAGTAATTATACAAGACAATAAGCGCAAGCTATCAAAAGTTTAGTTTTAACCGTTACGTGTTTTTAGCTACTTAAGAAGATGCACCATACTAATACCAATATTTATAACTTTGATGTTACGAAAATATTCGGAGTTTAAGCATCGATTTAGCCTAGTTTTACGACCACAAGCTTTTATATGGTGTAGCAAGATGGTACACGGTTCGATTTTGATTAAACTTTATTGCTTTTCAGATGATTTGAGACTATGTGACACCAGTGCTGTCACCAGTGATATTTCCTTCTCCTCCCGAGCGCCCCTGTTGTCTATCTTCTCAAAGCCCTACGGCTTGCTTACGCTAGACAAGAAAATTGTCGACTCGTTCGCAGGCAGTCGGCGTAGGGTATAGCACGCTCGGTCGGAGCGTGGTAGGATGCCGGTTCGAGGCTTCACCTGGACACAATTCACTTCTCGTTTCCGCCTAAGTCGCACATTGTCCTTCTTTTCCGGACGTCTAGGTCATCGTGACAAAGCAAGGCGAAATTCGAAGTTACACCCCGTGTAGCAGAGCTTCTAATCTAAAACATGAAACTGTTCAAAATAAAATTTAATTCAAAGTCTGTGTGTGTGGTCTTCTGTCATCCCTTTTTAATTGGTCAGCGCGCCCCTATGTTAGCGTATCACCAACAAGCCCCATTTTGATTACTGCCTGTTCTCGTTGTCTTCAATTAAATTTATTATGTACTCAAAATAATTCACTGTACAATGTCTAATATCCATCCTATTTGTACAGCTTACACTACGTTTGTGTGGGTATACTCTCTTGAACCTATGAGACGTGATAAGTTTTCCGGCCTGTAAGCGCTGGCGGCCTTTGTAGAGTGGACCTGTATGTCCGAGAGATAATTTGAGATAAGTTTTTTCCTGACACTTCTCATCCAATAGTGCGTGTGCGGCAATATGTGGCATGTTGCGTTCTACGAGTGCGCCTGGTCTCCTCAAGTGCGCGAGTACAACATGTGCATGTGGCACTTTGAGATTTTCTGGTGAAGTGCATCGGGTGCGTGTTTCTGCGTTTGAGATGGCGTGGGAGAGTGCAGAGTTCTTTGTAATTGTGGCGCTGTTTGTTCAGTGACAAGTGGTGTTTGTCCAAGACATGTGCGGCATGTGACGTTTCATGAGTGTCGTTAAGTGTGTGAATGGTCTCCTAAATATCTCGGACAACAAGTGAAACCTCACTGTACTATGACGTCATCACCCTTCATTTACACCCTACCTCTCTTTAACTTCCTCTTCACCTTCCCCATGGTGTAGTAGCAGGCCAGGGTCACTTTACCGCCGGCTGACCTCTCCACATTTCGTCTCATTAAATTACTCTCTCTCTCTCTCTCTCTCTCCCTCTCTCTCTCTCTGTGCAGCAGGATGGAAAACATGGACGACCTGGACTAATCAGGTTTGCAAGTGCTACATAATTGTATTCCTACGCGCATTTCTCCGGAGTCAAGTCGAAAATTCTATTCCGTAAAAAGAGCACTCATAAATGCATAAAAGCATGTCTATCAGGTGACACGTCTGGCTTGGCTCACTGCATGTTGACAAATGGCGGCACAATGTTAACTCGCAGCAGCCCTCCGTAAAAGGTTTGACCATGCGGGTTTTATTTCTTGGTTCTACTGGCGATTGGAGTATTGTGTTCAATTTTAAAGTACTCATCTAAACTGCGTTTTTAGTTGCTGTGTTTTGCTTGAACAGTACATGATCAGTGCTTAAATACTCGACTAAATATATTTTGTGTGTCTGCAGCTTGATTGGACGAGAGATTTCCACCCTTTAAGCGCTTCACACGTCTTGTTAGACGGAGTACACTATGTCACAAGAAGATGTAATACAGACCAAATATCCCGCCATGCCTCTCTGTTCCCTCGTCGAAAAGTATTGCTGTCTCTACCTTCCACACGTTTAACTGGAACATTATTTACGCCCTCCCACATTACATCACTCGATGCCAGTTGGACTTCCAAGACCACTTCCTATCAACATAAATGTCTTCCTCTTGACAAAGAAATGAAATTATTCTCAAAATTCAAACAATCATTTCTTCTTTTCCTTTCCCTGATGAAACTACTAGTCGCGCGATGACAAGGAGGAAGAAATTCATGCAAAACGTCGTGTTAAGAGTGGCTTACATCGCCATAGGTTCCACGGTGGCACAAAAAAACTTCTGAGATCAAGTACAAGTGTCGACAGTCGCCGCGCCCTTTCTTTGAAATGTCGACGCTTACAGTAAATTGAGACAAGACATGATGCAACGCCTGAACCTAAGATTTCAGAGCTCTTAATGTGTACCAAACGTCACTGGCCACGGCATTCTGCTACTGCACATAAGATATGCGTCTTCCCCACGTAGACTGTATTTCAAGCAAGGCAATGTAAATATGAATGCGCACTCCAGTTGTCCTAGTAGGCTGCCCAAACTGGTAGAAATAAATCGAATGACAATAATAGCAGCATCTCCACACACAGATCTTCACAGATTAGGTTTGGTACGCAATACCAACCTAAGTATTGATTTTATATCCCACGTGTTTCTCATTTATAAATACGCACTTACCCTTTGTTTCCAGCCAGGAAAGTCTGGGATCCCTCACACTTGCTAAGTACATCTGGTCCATTGCTTCCGTTTGTGTACTCGAAGAAAATGCCAGATGAGCGGAGGTGGTTATCCTATTAAAAATAGGACCGACGATTCGGTACTGGGTAATGCGAAATTTGCACGCGGCTGTTCAGATATTTTGGTTTTGTCGTATAGTGCCGTAAAAAAATTTGCGATAGACATCTGTACATATGAGCAGTTACAGCTTATTATATATTTTCTCGAACATCACTGTCCTCGGCTGTTCAGATATTTTGGTTTTGTCGTATAGTGCCGTAAAAAAATTTGCGATAGACATCTGTACATATGAGCAGTTACAGCTTATTATATATTTTCTCGAACATCACTGTCCTCTATTTCATATTCATTTCCTCCTCCTTTATTGACCTAAACAATCTGCCGGAAATACACCTACCGGTAGCGCAACCTTCGAAGGCCATGACACTAGATATAAAGAGCGTTTTCTTCAAGCCATCTCAGCCACCGTGCATGGCCTGAGGCTTGTCTGAATCAGGACACAATAGTACCGAGTCAGAATTCCCATCAAAGTTTCATCGTCATCATCATCATCAGCCTGATTATACCCACTGCAGGGCGAAGGCCTCTACCATGTTTCTCCACATAACCCGGTTCTGTGCTAGCTGCATCCACTTGACCCCTGCGAACTTCTTAATCTCATCCGCCCACCTAACTTTCTGCCGCCCCCTGCTACGCTTTCCTTCCCTTGGAATCCAGTTTGTTACCCTAAGCGACAATCGGTTATCCTCTCTTCGCACTACATGTCCTGCCCATGTCCATTTCTTCTTTCTAATGTCTACTTAATGTCTTCTAATGTCTTCCTCCTATCACCGTTTGCTTAATCTTTGCATGTAAATGGAGGAGACGACAGCGCCAAGAGGTCGTTGCGAACCTCAACGCTGCAATTCAACGGACTTTCCGATATCTATGAGTTCCAGTTAACATGGAGGGTTGTGGGAAGCTGATCCCCCGTACACCTGTACCGAATTGGCTCGCCTTATTATATTCGTCTCACTGCTTCGCCAACGCCAACGGCGACACCGCTCAGGCCAGGCACGGCGCGTCAAAGCTGTGCCTAAAAATTCGCATGTGACCAAGTTTCGGAGTAATGCGAAATTCGAGGTAAGCGCATCAGTTGTTTTAGTGTCTCCTTATGTAATTTGAGATCGTCCCTCTCTTTTTCATGCCGGCTTTCATCTGAATGTCTCCTATTGCTGTTTCACGTGTCATCAGCTTACAATCTTCCGCCACGTAGACGACGCTACTGGTGTTTACCATGACCCAGAAAAACTTCGAGCCAACAATATGGCCGAAAATTGAATTTCGAAGATAGGACCCTCGGTGGTCACGTCGTTTGGAGCATGAGGCTCACTGTCGCTTGGGCACGGCCATAAAAGAAGACACGAAATACAAAGGTGGGCCAGATATACAAAGCGAAAAGTAGAAGATTACACAACATCTTCGTCGGGATCTTGTTTACTCGCTGTTTTGGCTATCATGTCTTTCACATCGACTACAACCTTCTATTCTGCAGCCACTCAGTCCTCTTTCTTCCTTCAGTTATAGGTGATGTCAGAGAGGTAATTTTGAATGTCCGTAGTCATACAGCGTGTGGGATCAGTCGAGTGAACTAGACACGGTGCCTCGAATTTCTGGACATATTTGCAGCCCGCCATGTTGCAGTCATTAACGCATCTGCTTAAACAATCGCAGGTGACCAAGTGCAATTGTCATCAGTCACGGATTTCAATCCGTGTTTGCCAAGAATAGCGAGACACTTTCTGCTGTACTACAACCATAAATAATATTGCACAGTCTATAGCCTCCTTTTCAGTGGTATCGATAACATCGAATATCATGAGCCTACAGCAAGGGTAGATTATGACTGTGCTACTAAGTATGTGTGTGATATTCTGCACGTAAATGGACGGACTAGTGATTAAAAGCTAGTAAATACCTGCACGGAAGTGAAGCTCCGCGAAATAAACTACAACTCATTAAAATTAGTCGCCCAGCTTACTGGTTACCCTGACTAGCCTTGTCTTCTGATCTGCGCCAATATTGGCATACACGAATTTTTATTCGGCTTTGTAATATCTCAGGTGATCTGCATATGTAAATCGTGTCCGCAAACGAGAAATTTGCGCCATCTGTCGCGTTATCAAACTGCCCTCTGCATACGTAAAGTCATTACCGTACCGCTCTTTTTTTTCTCTTTTATCCTTTTGTTCCCCTCCCCACGTGTGGAGTAGCCTACTGGGCATCACCCAGTTAACCTCCCGCCTTTCCGTTCTTCTGTTTCTCTCTCTCTCTCTCTCTCTGTCAATAAATGCAGAAATCATTGTTTTATCGCAAAGGGGATGTCTGCCTTCGCCGTTATCTGCGACAGGATCATTTCGAGAATGATCCGATCAATGCTATCCCCGGCCACATGGTCTCGTCTACCTTAAAGTTCTTCCCGATGCTGCTAGACCTGGCCACATGGGGTAACACAAGACTATGGAGAAAGTACCCTTATGGTTATGGAAGATACCTTTCCGCAAACTGGAAGTATGATGCTTTCTTTCCGACCTGACGGTATACATAAAACTGAACTGCTCATTCGGCCACCCCTCTTGTGCGTATCATACCACCAATAAGCCTATTCCAGTTATGTGTATCCACGTTTTCACCCCTTTTTGAAAGGTGGTCAGTGGGACCTACTATGTTATCGCCGCCATATACAGTCTCTAAAAAATTGCTCAAAGTGCCAGCAAATGCTGGCACTTTGTACTATACTGTGAGGAGGAGGAGGAACATGAGGAGTTAAAACCCGTGAAAGAAACCGGTTTGCTACCCTGCACTAGGGGAATGGGGTGAGTGGATATAAAAGTTGTGAGAGAGGGATGGGTGAAGTCAGTAGAGTCACATCACAGGCATGTCACGTCACATCACGTCACAGTCATAGCACGCGCAACATAACAGCAAAATCATAGTCTTTTGATTAGGCCTGTGCTTTTCATAAAGCGGGGAAGGGCCTGGGAGGCCTTCACCGCAGGCAATCGCCGTGATTATTTTGAGGAATATGTACGGTAGTCCATCCTTATCAGCGAACATGGTGCTCACCTATAGACCTCCTGTTTTTAAGTGTATTTTAAGCCGCCCTGTGTGATGCCGGTTGCGGTCACACCACTACCTTTGTTGACCTGCCTACCATAACTAAACAAATGGACAAACGGAGCGACCAACCAGGAGTTGGGAGATATTATGGTAGAATATGTAAGGACTTGATACTCTTTTTGGGACACTTGTTTTATACAGGTTTCTGTCTATTTTAACACAGCGTGCCAAGAGTTCACTACCATCTTCAGTATACGCGCATCATTATCTTTGGTTAACTTGTACTTACCAAACTGACTGTTTAATGAGGCTATGAGACTTGCAATAGAAACAAACAAGAGCGACCTGAGCGGGCTACCTTCGAATTCGTCCGTTACGAGAAAAACTAGCAGTTTATGTTTAGGCTCCAATCTGTGCAGTGAAACACACCTTTGGAGAATTTTCGAGCGTGAGTATATGAACAGCACGCAAGAACCGGGCATATGATTCCAAGTTCAGATATTTAAGATTATGTGATACCTGAGGTGTCAACCTGTATAATAAATAGTGCAGCAGCAGGATAACCATGGGAATCAAGGATTCGGCGTATTATCTCGCGAGGAAATTGAAAACATTGTTTTCAGGACGTCGTCATGTTTAGATAATCAGCCAGTTTTTGTAGATTCAAAAAAAAGAGTTTTGCTCTCGAATGTTCGACTCTCTATGTGCTTGGTTGCTGGTGATGACTGTGTAGTGTATATTATAGTCACTTACATAGTTACCTAGAGCATTGAATTTATTACTTTGAGAATTCAGCGGTCAACGCGCAACTTAGTTTAATTGGCTAGCAAATATCTAGCATTCCTCAGGCACCAAGTTGGGCATTTTCCGAAGATGTTGAAGTCACTAGCTGTGATTTGCTTATTGGATTTAAACTTGAATGTATGTCACACACCTTGATCACTACAAAAGCTAGCTAAAGACTTACGTGAATGGCTAAAAAATTTCTCAACTAAATCACTCTGCACAATCGCCAGACATCGATGGGTAATCCTTGGAAGGAGAAATCAACTAGTTGGATCTTTTGCTTCGATGGCAAATGATCAACCTCTGTCATTGTTCACGTTTTGCAGTTGGCCAGTGCAACGAGTATCATGCATTGCACGAGCGTTGCCCACACATATCTAAACACCCGTGTGACACGTTGTTCCCCAATTGATTCCACATCGCTATATTTCTACGTCAATTATTTCACTAGAAGCATCTGGCTGAAATAGCTGCTCTAACAAATTGTTATCATAATAGCTCAGTAAGGACTTTTGCGAGAATAAGAGGAGTGACTTCCCGATAAATCATTTATTATGACTGTAACTCTGTCTCGTACGCAGTAACCCGTCACCATGCTGGCCATTAAGATAAACTGAAAAGAATAGGTGTAGCTAAGTGACCGGAAGACTACACACATAAACACTCACAGAAGGTTCTGTAAGTGTCGTTTGAAAGGGCATGAGTATCCATTTCACTGGTGTTCTCGGTTTCAAAATAATTTTATCCAGGGCTTTCTACTCTTACTAGTAGTCCAATCACAGTGTCCGATCTGAGAATGCGCCGGTTTTCAATAAGCTGCATGGTCGTCATATTAGTTGTAGTCGACTGGTCAGCGCTCACGTGCAGCTGCACTACTGCAATATCCGTTCTAAACTAAACTACAGTACACATTTAAGATTTAGCAACCAAAAGAAATTCATAATGTTAGTGTTTTGCGAAATTTATTCACTGTTTCATGCAGGCGAGCGTTAAACAGTTCAATTTTCTCTTTTATTGCAGTTGTTACCGGCTGATTAGGCTCCGAGTATCGTATTATTTTCACTGATATGTGAATACCTTTTGATGTAAGCGATTGTTTTCACCTGCTGTTATTGCATGCGTGTTTTCTGCTGCGCCGAGTCTTTCGTGTCTCAAGAGTACGTATATCTAGACTTCGCACACAATGTTTGTTAACTGACCTTAGTAACAGTGTACTTCATTATTAGTCCACATCATTTAATTCTGTTCGCAGAACATTAAAAAAAAAGCCAGGTTCCAAACTCAACGCTGACCCCGAGGATGATGCTTGAAAGTTTACTTGACGTTGGGCCAACGAAATTCGGCTAAGCCGTTCCAGAGTCGCGTGAAGCTACATTATGTCAACCAAACAATGGATGCTCATCTCAATGCATCATCGCGAAAAAAAAGAAAAAGAATGCGAAAAGTGGAATGTCTACGCCCTGCGTTGTTTTGCATTTATTTTTAATGCGCTTGTACCTGGTAGTCAACAACAAGACACCAGAGTCATTCGCGATGCCATAACGGACGACTCTAGGTCCTTTTTATTACGATGTAAGCAGAACCACAATGGGAAGAAATGCGGACGAAGCTTGTAGACGCCGGGCTGTTCGTACTCCTTTTTGCCTCTACTGCACTTACCAGCATTAGTTTCATTTTTGTTTTCATTTATAGCTCAGGTCACAAACACGCATTCATAAGTGCATGTTCTGTGAAGACGATGATGACTGTATTATTTACACAGATGCAGCCGTAACCCTAACAAGTGGTTCAGTTGCTTTTATAAGCTCAACCCACCCTCACCTGAACACCATTCGAGCTTAACTTACCGACGCCAAATCAAATCTTGCCTTCGAACTACAAGCTATTTTAAACGCCATAGAAGCGTTACCTGCCGACCCTACGTTTAAACAAGTACACATAATGACTCACTCTAAAGAAGCCCTAAAACATTTAAAGAAAGTCCATGGCACTCTTAGGGTCTCACAGACTATACATGCTGCTTGTCACCGTCACCCAGTGACTATAATCATTCATTGGGTTCAAGAAGAGACAAATTTGAATACCATAGCAGCAGACGTGCTTCCTCATGCAGCAGATGTGTCGCAACCTATTCATAATTCCTTGACACCGGATCCACTCCTGACCCATTTGACATCATCAGCATCTCTCAGGCAGCGTACACGTGCTCTAATTCCCCCGTGTACGTACCCCCTTCCCCCCAATCTAACAAGGGTGGAGGGGGTATCTCTGAGACGGCTGAGAGTCGGAGTGGCTCTTAAGCCCGCCGTTCGACACCAGTGGCAAAGTACTACTATTCCAGTTCCCGACAAATGCCCATACTGCGAAGAACCCGCTTGCGACACCACTGTCCGGCATCTAATATGGACATGCCCAGGAACTTCGCATATACGCAAGATCATTTTACAAAAAGTTGGACTTTCACCGACTAATGACTCTCATTTCCACTTATGGATAACAACATTTATGCACGCAGTTTATGTGACTTCTTGCACATCACTGCACTCCACACATTCCTGTGACGCTATACCACCACCTTTTATGCCGTGTGGCAAACTCAGCGCCATAAATAAATAAATAAGTGCATGTTCGCTGCTGGCGTTGGAACTGAAACAATGTTAGCTGCGTACATGCAGGGGCTGTACTGATACAGCGTTCACACCTAAGCAGAGAATAGGCTCGGGCACGTTGGTGATTCATTCTTAAGCTGGAACTAATAGCGCACAAACGAACACGGGACGAGTGAGTGAACACGGACAAACGTTGTATACGTTACACGGAATAGCACTTGTCCTTGTCCACTCGCTCCTTCCGTCTTCGTTTCTACGCTATTAGTTCCAGCTTAGAATGGTTCACGCCTAAGTTGATTCTACTCGTAATAAACAACAAACAAGGATAAGAAAAACAGAGGTGCCGCAAAAGAACGGAATGTGTCGCCGTTAAAGGGCCTTTGCTCACCCATACCCGTAGTGTCACACGAAAGCAAGCGCGCTCGAATAGAATTCTTTGTAATGTTCACCTACTGGCTGTATACATTCCTATACAAGAATCCGCAGCCGTACACATTTCTACAACAGAAAAGGCGCCATATATTGTTATAAGATACCTGCCATACCGTCTGGCCATTTTCATCCGTTGGAGACATCAGCTGGAACCTTTTTTCGTTAGAAAATGAATAAAACTGGAGTCCTTAGCTCCTTTTGCTTTTGCTATATCATCCAGGAACGTGACATGTAAAGGTTCCCATTGCACGCTGGCATCAACGTCAGCTAAAAATCATTCGAAGATGCTGCTCGCAGGCACTCCATGCGGCTTGAGTGGCCGAATGATAGCATGTACCAGCATGCACCGCTGCAGCATTGGTTTCGTGAAACCGGCCAGTGGGATCAGTCTGTTGAAAGACGGCGGTTCAAAAATAAACTATACGTTTATTATGCATTTTCCGGGATGCTTGTCACCGCTATGTAACTGAGGTTAACGAATGCTTTCTGCAATTGTTGTCATTGCTTTTGAAAAGAAATACGCTATCTTTTTTTTTTACCTCGTAACTACTTTGACGCCTGTAAACCATGAACCTCTACGGCTGTATAGGAATGGGACGATGGTTCAATTTTGTATAATCGAACCATCGTTATACATACGTAAGTCACAAGGAAATTGCGCAGATCATATCAATAAACAACTCTGAATGCAACAATACTTTCGGTCTCAAGACGATTCTAACAATGCTATTTTCTGTTCAAAGAGAAATAAATAACAATTTTTTAAAGCATTAAATTTAAAGCTGCAAATTGTAAGTATTCTAAATCACCATTTAGAAAGGAAACCATTTTTTTTTTTTTTTGACAACGAGGAAGAATAGCGCGGAATATAAAACTTGTTAAGAAACTTTTCTATCACTTTAAAGTTTCTCTGCCTTCAACTGAAACCAGAATGCAGGGTTTAACTTGTTACTGGTATCCGTGTTCGACCAATGTATGTATGTGATGTCTACGAAGCCACTTAATCGACTCGGTGGGATGTTACGCGCAACAGATGAGAGTCATCTTGATGAATTCCTTCGTAAGCCTCTGATGAATATGTTTCATTGTTATAGGTAATGTCTTTCTTAAAGTGACATTTAGTATGCTAGTGTCTGTACTCACTCTGTATGTCCATCGCAGAACTCGATGCGTAGCGTATTCGGGTCTTGTTTTTGACGTTCAAAAAGAAGACATCGATCTTGTATTGTAATCTGTTGCAGGAAGACATTTTGAAAATCTACTCCATATTTTACACCAGGAGGAAACGCCTGAATGTAAGAAAGAAATTTTCACGTTACACATATGTACAGGGAACGGCTTCGCACCCTTCAAAAAATACCTTCTTCTTGAGCACATCCATGGCATTCGTAACGCTTCTGACGAGTAGCCAAGCTTTTTCCTCTATTAGTGAGTAGATTCCCGTTTCTGATGGTCAGAAGCTTATTAACAGGGTGTCGAAAAACAATTAGTCAACGCAGTTACATTTAATGGTGCTCAAATATAGTTCACTGGCGCCTCTACATTCGAACGTGCTTCAATGCCGGAATTCCATACCGTTTAACGGGCAAACAAGCGAGGTTTTGATAATAGCTCAGGAAACTGAAGCGGCATCGTACAGCGACTATGCTAGCTACAAGTATTGCCGCAGTTACATTAGCGACCACGTTTGCCTTTATATGACTGGCACATTTCGTGCACTAAGTGTAAGGTAGGAAAATTTTGAACTGATGCTTGTTTGTGAATTAATGTGTTTGTGAACGCATGAATTATTGCGCAGCACGTAGCCGTGGGCACTCAACTTGTCACTTACTGCAGACGAAGAACATTTTACAGTGCGAACAGTAAAGGAATAATTATGAGAAATTGAAATTTTTCTATCGACTAGCAACAGAATCTTGTAGCTCAGCTAAAAAGAATCTCAAAACCAAAGGAAAAACCCAACGATAACCGCGTAGCCACCACCTGCAGATTTTGAGAAATCGAGAAATCGAAAAAATGTCGGCGATAATTTTAGAGCCTCTGCTAGCGTTTCTTTCCGCCACCATTTTTTTCCAAAGGTGCCAAGTTCTTTTTTGTTGTGTAGGACATAAGTTTGAATGGCGGAGCGTAAAACTGTAATTGATTGTTTTCAGTCGCAAAAGTGTTTCGTACGGCTAGAAAAATGCCGATGTTGCTAGAATGGGCTTAAAGCTATGCTTTACTAAGAAACTTAGGGGAAGAGCGTTATCCTCAGTGTCCTTTTATCGACTTCGGTATACATAATAAACTTCCTATCTTATTATTTGATATACATACATATTGCTTCCTCTGGTACAATTAAATAGAAAGTTGGTTTCCTGCGCAATTTTTGCAGTGCTGTGTTCATTTAAATGACGGCCGAATTAAAAATGTAGGGGAAACCTTAATATCAGAATTTTAAACCAACTGTTGTGATATAAAAAGCTATTATTATTTTGCATAGAGTAGAATGAGTAAAAATATATATTCATTTGTCAGAGGAAAGTTTCGTTATTCGCTTTTAACAAATGCATACAGTGAATAAGCTACAAAACATTGTATTTTTGCAACACTAAAAAATTAAAACGATTCCAGTAACGTTCGAATTAAGTGGAATGGAAGCCTATCACTGAAGTTAATAGGCTAGGAATCTCTGCCACTAGCACATTAACGTGTCTCTTGCTGAGGGAACGAAACATTTCAGAAAGGAAGGAACTTCATGGTGCATTCAGTGTAACCGTGTTTTGTACAGAAGCGTCACATTGTAATTTACGTGTAGATAGGAAATGTAGGTGTTTGCGGTTACCTTAAACAGTGAGGGGACCGTTTCCACGTTTGGGAGCTTTACAGCTAGGACGTACAAGCTACAGGCACATTGCATAAGTGGTATGCATTGATAAGCAAATAGAGATACGGACCCTCATTTCTCCTTTGAATATGACTTTCGCAACATATGCAAGAACAATTCTGTGTCTCTCTGTATTCAAATGTGTCCGAAAGGCAAGGGAGATCACAGAACGCTTGTCGGCATATGTGAGATAAACGTAATTCTGTGGCTGAACTATTAAAAATAAACAGAGATGCGGCTGAGAAGTGAAAAATAGAACCTTAAAATAAATAAAATCAATCGGAAAAGTAAAACAAAAATACTACAGGGACACTTTAGCTCTGTCTTTGAGGGCATGAAGTGATAACATAGGCGACCGCCCGATATTAATTCCGCTTCAACCAAGCTCCATGAACGTGCCTCAGTAGCCTAGCTGTGGAGTAAATGAATCGGCAAAGAGCCCTGAAAGGTTGATTCTTATTCCACCTTCCCACCTCAAAGGAGGAACCCGGTATGCCATTTTCTTCGAACTTGCTCATATCATGTCTCGTTCAGCTCCACAAACCCACAAAGAATCAGTGCCCGCAGCTTCCAGCTTCATGCCCACGATGTTTCACTCACAAAGCCGGCCCTGGCAATGATACCGACGCTAGAGTTTCTGTGTACCAAAACCTTCAACGAACTGCCCCGGCCATGAGAGTCAACGGGGGTATATTGTATAAAACTAAAGGCTGAACTCAACTAAGCAAAATTTAAATGCACGCTTCTGTGAACAATTGGACCTACGAAATGCTTTATGTGAAGGCCATTAGATATTTTGTACTTGAAAGGCGAAGCCATTCTGGACGCAAAAAATTATCAACCATGGGGTGGACGCCATGCAAGAACTTCAAAGGCACCCGACCCGCACTAATGGCTCCGAAGGGCCTTCAGGTCGACCAATCAGGTCTGTATGCTGGTGAGAATTTGTTGATGGAATAGTTAAGTGGTATACTTTATCTGGCGGCTATCTTTTAACGCGATAGCGTTGAAGGCTCCGTTCGCCGAAACCCCTGTGCTGGCATCGGCGCTACCATTGGTGTTGTGAGCAAAAAAATCACGAGCATACCGCTGGCAGGCGGCAGCTGACAGCTGACATGACAGCACACTGACTGGATGTCTATAGGGTCAGCCTTTTCGGATTTAGTAAAATTTTTTCCTTGTTATGTTCGCACATGTGCTTCTTCTCATCACAGTGTTTCCAAGTGTTCAACAGGATGATCGGAAGTTACAAGCAGTTATAAAGAGAGAGTGCTATAAACAGTCAAAAAGCCGCCTATTGTGATCCGGACAGATTCAAATTCAGGCTTTTAATGATGAGAGCTCGGGTTTCTTTCTAATACTTTGTCTCTTTGCTTTCTAAGCTTGCTGTATAATTTTCCCAGCAGAGGCTTATCTTCACGTTTGCAATAGGTGCCTTCAGATATTGGCAACGAGGTGGTGGACAACATCGCCTGTCAGGTATTCCATCAAAAAAAAAAAATCCTCAGAGTTACCAAAATACTCTTAAAAAAAACCTGTGCTCAGCTATTTCAGTACTCGGTGCAGTTGACAAAATGAATAAAATATCCTAAGCAGTTTTACTATCTCACATTCGCACAGACTGTGCTTTGACTCCTGCTCGGATAATTAAGACTGGCATGGCATCACTTCTGCTGTGTTCGACATGTGTTCTGTGCGGGGAAGATACCTGAAGTGCGTGCTCTCCAGTGTACACCACGGAAAGTTATGTGCTGTTTGTTTATCCCAAGAAATGAGCCACTCACTCAAAGGATTTGTTTACCCGTGTGGAAAGCGGTCTTGAAAGGTTTCAGGGAACCTTTTATTGTCCCTCGAAGACTGGCAACTGGGCTCCAGACGGAGACAGCAGGTGTGAATATTATGTATTATGTGTGATTTTGTGTATGTGCCTTACTAGTGTTCCGCATTTAATTCTTAAGCGTCGCTGCGTTGGAGCAATTGCCGAAAAAATTTGCACGCCTCACGTGCCTAGCTAGCTACAATCTCAACCTCTCAACCAATACACATCCCAGTGCTCATGCATGCACGCGCATCTGTAGGTCTCCTGCCAGAAAACATTTACAAGGAGTATTTAACGCAGAAGTAATATTATGCGCATCAAAGGAAAAAGGTTCATGATCTGGCTTCTGTAAATATGGAAGACCCTCCTCTGCGCTAATGCATACAAGCGCAGCAGTTCGTACCTTCCCGGAAAGCGTTTACAAGGATCATTTCAGATAAACTTTGTAACACTTGCAACGGCGAGAAAAACCGTAGCTATCAATCTCATGTAAGCATTAAAGCGACTCCATAGGAACCCTGAAATAAAGTTTGCTTAAACGCGTGGCGCCACCTAGCAGCCGATGGGAGCTAATAATGAGGCGGCCCACAAGCAGACGCCGTGTATGTTGCGGCCGCTTGGTTCCTTTTGAGCACGCGTTTTTTTACGTTTGAGTGCGATTTACTCATTTAGTGGCTTCAGTGGTCTCGTGCAATGCTGCGACTTCTATGGATGCCAACAATATTAAAAATAGGCCCACGGGTGGCGAGAAAGACTGCCACAATCGCGAAGGGGACCCAAGCGTACCGCTTTCTGGGGAGAACCTGCGCAAAATTATGAAAGAAGTGGATAGTAGCTGCGAGAGAGTTATATAACGGAAATTCGTTTTCTGATAGGATGAATGGCCTACAGACGCCAAGCTGTAAAATAAGACGATTGCCTGTCGAGTGCGGGAAACGGTATAAACTTCTGGCTCGGGGCGGCAGCACAATAGTTGGAGCACTGTCTTCAGTACGCGCATCACTCTGTAAAGTTTGGCTTGTACTGGTATATGCGGTGCAGGATCGAGCGAGGTTGTTCTTTTAAAGAACGCAACGTTCAAAAAAGCTACAAAGTCGCGCTGCAGCAGCATCGAATTTCAGCCGCATTTCATCGGAGGTGAAATTAAAAACAAATGCTCGTTGGGTCTTTAACCGGACTTCTAATGCGGTCTCTATTCGAAATCTTAATGCCAAATTATGTTATAAATTACAGATTTGGATAAGCATAATTATCTGTATATTAGTTCTTAAGGTGCTGAAAAAGTCAAACTGGCGGGGTGTGGTGGCCCGTGACTAGCTGACTTGTCATTGTACAAATCGAAAGCCACTGTGGAGAACGTTTTTAAGATAGTCTCAGTGTGAATGAGGTGAATGAACTTTTCACTGCATGTATCCTCGCTGCCGCACACTTTTCTCTTCTTAGTCCTCAGGCCTCGTACGAAGGAACCATTAACTGTGGTGCATACAAAAAGCATCCTCTTTAAGGAAAAGTACACGTGCCCTCATTCCCCCGTGTACATTCCCACTCCCTCGTAACTTAACGAGATTGGAGGACGTTTCCCTTAGAAGGATAAGAGCTGGGGCGGCCCTTACCCCGTCGGTAAAATGCCGATGGGAATCGCAAGCTGAAATCGGACCAACCACATGCCCAAAATGTTCCACACCAGCTACAGAAGTGGATGTTCGCCACCTGCTATGGACTTGTGCAGGGACAAGGGAATCAAGGACACAGATTCTGCGCGAAGTGGGCCTAACCACAACAAGGGAAGAGGACTTTTCTAAATGGCTCACCGACAACGCTAAGAGCGGGAGCCTGCTTTGGTTCCTCACGGAAAACCATTTACATGAGTTTATATAATATGCCTTATGGCAAGTTTGCGTACAAAAAAAAAAAACAACAATACAATAAAGCCAGTACGTCTTTAGCAGATACCCAATTCATAAGTAGCTTATAAACTTTATGAATCCACAGCAAAAACAAGATATACCTGTCCTAATACAGAAAAACAGATCAGCCTGGAGTAGCTATGTGGAGAGGCACAGTCGCTCCTGAAAAAAAGTTTGGTTTGGTTTCGTTTGTGTGGTTTAACGTTCCAAATTGACTCAGACTATGAGAGACGCCGTAGGGGGGACTCCGGAAATTTCGACCACCTGGGGTTTTTTGACGTGCATTGACATCACACAGCGCACGGGCAAAGTGTTGGAGTCGGTGAACAGACTAAACGGCACTCCTCCCGCTTAAACGTCCCTCTTTTAACAGCTCGAGGTATGCAAACAAGCTTAGAAGAGCACTCGTATACAGCCGAGAACCATTACGCCGAAGTTTTGATTTCTTCACTGTACACAATAATGTTTCAAACATAAATGGTCAGCTGCAAAACAGCCTTCCAATTATTGGCAGCAGCATTTAACATTTTAATAATTTAATTAGAGTTGAAGAAACGTGCCAAGCACTACCTTCTGGCAAACAGACGGCATCAGGGCCCGAATGAATGAATGAATGAATGAATGAATGAATGAATGAATGAATGAATGAATGAATGAATGAATGAATGAATGAATGAATGAATGAATGAATGAATGAATGAATGAATGAGCAAAGCCTTCATGAATAAAAATGAATAAGCCTTCTTAGCTTCCTATGCGTCATAAAGAGACGCACAAAAATGTAAATGAATTTGATTTATTTTCGACAATAAATAACAAGTGCCTGCAAGCGTTCACATGGAGGATACTGTGAGTATCGTTGTTTTGGTGGAATCTAAATATTTGCAGTGGTATGGACTCTATAAACAAGTTGCCGTTGAATAAATGCACTTGTTCAGAGTTGTTCGGCATGTTTAATGTTAATTTCCTATAGTCTTTTTTATTTTAACAAAATTGGAGATGCGGACAACCAATAGCCAGAACAGCGTTGCCTATCATTTTATGCCTTGTCTCCTCTTTTCATAAATTTGTCAAGTTTTCTAGCAGGAAGTGACCAAAAGAAAGGTTGTTCTGCGGAACAAACATTTCACCACAGTGCTACGGCTGAAACAGTAAGGAGCTGCACCCTGTCTGCCTCCGCACCTTTTCAGTCTATCACACCATTCGGGTGCGTCAATGAATTGTAATGAATTCTAGGTTCAATATGTACCATCAAGCATCTTTTCCACCCACTGGGCAAGGTTCAAGCAATTGTTTGAATTTGTTAGGGCAATTAGCCACTGTTAATCATTGTCTTTATAACCTGAATTCAATGATTAGTTTGTTTCTGCGTTTGATTGTTTGTTAATATTGTACGGTATGATTACCCTACATTTTTCATTTCCTTTTGTCATTTCTTAAAATATGCACTCCCCCACCCCACTCCTTCTATAGCTCCAGATGGAGCTGCAGTATGTACAAATAAAATAAAATGAAGAAGCGATGCAGGGCCTTTGGCAGACGCCTACTATTCAATGTAAGTTGCTTTTTTTTTTGTTGTCTGTATACGAACCTTGAGAGTGTTCACCAGCGCCACCCTCAACCATAGCGGCGGACGTGGAACGTCCTGTGTTACCGCCAGCGTCACGTAGAACATGATCAAGAGTGAGGGCGAAAGCTATGCTAGAACCCTATTACGCTACCTATGGCTTCAAGACTGCCAGAACCGAGACCCCCGTAAGCTACAAGCAGATAAATTATAACAAGCGCCCTCATTTCCCCCCCCCCCTCTCTCACAATAGCATTAATGATATGGCGCCGCAAGATGAGCCCCCCAGGTTGGAAGGCGTCCCACATGTTACTGGGGATGAACAAAGGGCGATTCCTAGTAGCTCCAGGACGAATGAAGTGGCTCGGCTAAAGCCAAAAGGATGCTCAGTTGTGGATGTGTCGGGAAGCGACCGGAAAGTCCGATGTTGCAAGGAAATATATCACATAGCAACATGGAATGTAAGATCTATGACGCAAGGTAAACTGGTTGTCGTCAAGCGAGAAATGGACAGATTGAACATTGATATCTTGGGTATCAGCGAGCTCAAGTGGACCGGAATGGGAGAATTTAATTCTGGCGAACATTATGTCTTTTATTGTGGGCACGAATCCTGGAGAAGGAATGGGGTCGCTCTCATAGTAAACAGAAGAATGGGCAAAGCAGTGGTAGGGTACAACCCCAAAAACGACCGAATGATTTCACTTTGGATCCAAGGTCACCCTTTCAACATAACAGTTATCCAAGTCTATGCGCCAACCACTACTGCTGACGAAGCTGATGTTGAGAGATTTTATGCTGACCTGCAATGCCTTTTAGACCGCACTCCATCATTAGACGTCCTTTTTTCTCATAGGAGACTTGAATGCTAAGGTGGGCAGTGAAGAAATATCCGAAATTACAGGCAAGTTCGGTCTTGGCGAGTCAAATGAAGCTGAGCAGGGGCTAGTAGAGTTTTGTCAAGAAAACAACATGGCCATAGCGAATACTCATTTTCAACAGCACAAGAGGCGCCTGTACACATGGACTTCACCGGACGGTCTGTACAGGAATCAGATTGATTATATCCTTTGCCGGCAGAGATGGAGAAGCGCTACACAAGCAGTAAAAACAAGGCCTGGGGCCGATTGTGGCACCGATCACCAGCTTCTTGTTGCCAAATTTAGGCTTCGACTGAGGAAAACGCAGAAAACTAGAATACCTTTCAGATATGATCTGGATCAAATTCCATCAGAATATGCTGTAGAAGTGAGGAATCGATTTCAAGAATTAGATCTAGAAGAGCGATAATTTGAAGAGCTGTGGGCTGACGTTCGTGATATAACACAAGAAAGTGCTACTAAGGTATTTCCAAAGAAAAAGAAATGCAAGAAAGCAAACTGGTTGTCTGAAGAGGCTTTGCAAATAGCTAAGGAAAGGAGGATGGCAAAAGTTATGGGTGAAAGAGAAAGATACAAGGTTCTCAATGCGGATTTTCAGAGAATAGCAAGGAGAGATAAGAATGCCTTCATGAACACACAGTGCCAAGCAGTTAAGGACAACAGCCAATTGAGGAACACAAAAGCTCTGTATAAGACAATCAAATATATCAAAGGAAGCTTCTGTGCTAAGCTGGGCGTGATAAAGGACAAACGAGGCAGAGACCTCACTGAAGCGTGAGAGGTAAAGAAAGAGTGACGAGAATACACAGAAGAACTGTACAAGAAGGACCCGGATGTTCAAACCCAACATAAAACTGTTGTGATCACTGATCTCGAGCCGGGCATCCTGAAGTGTGAAGTTGAATGGCCTTAGTCAGCCTTCCTAAGAACAAAACTGGAGGAATTGATGGCATTCCAGCTGAGTTGCCTCAAAACCTCAAGCATGACGCTGTTAACATTCTGCATACATTATGTCAGAAGATTTGGACAACCCTGCAGTGGACACAGGATTGGAGGAGGTCAGTTTACATCCCCATTCCAAAGAAGGGCAGTGCCAAAGATTGTTCCAACTACCGCACGATCGCGCTTATTTCGCATGCTAGCAAGGTGATGTTGAAAATCCTCCAAGGTAGGCTGCAGCAGTATGTGGATCGGGAGCTTCCGGACGTGCAAGCTGGGTTTCGCAAGAGAAGAGGAACTAGATACCAGATTGCCAACCTTCGCTGGATCATGGAAAAAGCAGTTCCAGAAGCCCATCTACTTCCGCTTTATTGATTATGCAAAAGCGTTTGACTGCGTAGATCACAACAGATTGTGGCAAGCTCTCCAAGAGATGAGAGTTCCAATTCACCTCATCTGTCTCCTCAGGAACCTGTATGAAGGACAAGAGGCCACAGTCAGAACTGGGCAAGGTCTTACCGATGGTTTCCGATTGAGAAAGGAGTGAGACATGGCTCCATACTGTCGCCCTACCTATTTAACGTATATGCTGTGTGCATCTTGAGGAAGGTCAGTCTGGACGAGCCTTCAGCTGGAGTGAAGATTGCTGGAAAATGTATCAACAACCTTAGGTATGCGGATCATACTACTTTAATGGCAGAAAGTGAAGTGGACTCAAGAGATATCTGATGCGCGTACAAGAAGAGAGTGAGAAGTTTGTGTTTAAACTGAACATTAAAAAGACAAAGATCATGGCGTCTTGCCCTATCAAGTCCTGGAGCATCAAGGGACAAGAAGTGCCGTGACAGATTTTCTCTTCTTGGGCTCCAAGATTACCTCGGATGCTGACTGCAGCCATGAAATTAGGAGACTCCTGCTTCTTGGGAAAGAGAGCCATGGCTAGCATTGACCGCCTAGTTAAGAGCAGAGACATCAGACTGTCAACCAAGATCCGTATAACTCGTGCTATGGTCTTTCCAGTTGTGATGTATGGATGCGAGAGTTGGACTGTGAAAAAGGCTGACCGCCGAAGAATTGACGCGTTTGAATTGTGGTGCTGGCGGAGACTCTTGAGAGTTCCTTGGACTGCCAGACGATCAAATCAGTCTATACTGTCGACCATAAACCCTGACTGCTCATTGGAGGGTCAAATTCTAAAGTTAAAGCTTAGCAACTTTGGTCATCTGACGAGAAGAGAGGAGTCGTTGGAGAAAGATTTGATATTGGGAAAGGTTGAGGGTCACTGGAGAAGGGGTAGGCAGCGAACGCGATGGTTAGATGGCATCCTCGAGGCGCTGCAGATAAAGTTATGTGATGTTAGGAAGATAGTGACAGACCGTAAAGCGTGGCGTGATATGGTCCATAGGGTCATGAAGAGTCGGACATGAGCGACTGAATTGAATTGTTAGGCCGGAAATTTAGACTACAGAATAAATACTGTACGAAGAAAACAGGGCAACACCTGCATATGCACATGAAAAAAACACCTACAATCAATAAGTGCTGATGATCACCAAACTATGTACATAATCTAATGCCCATGGGTGCGTAATCTGATCAGCGGAACGACGAAGGGGAGTGTAAAAGAGACGAAAAAGAGACGAAAAAGAAACACATTAGTCAGTTTCTCGCGCCGCTTTCTACCGAAATTATGAGCCACCTAACCCAAAAATGTTCTCTTCTGCTATAACTTACATGTGAAGCATATCATACAAGAGGTTGAGTTGCAATTTGCTTACGCGGATAATAAGTAGTTTGAATTTCATTTTGTCCTGTCAATGATTACCTCATGATCATCTGAGCGAGTTGGTCACATATATATCTTTGTGAAGCAGCTTATGCAGCTATCTTGTCCTCGTGGTGTCCTGTTGTTTCATTAAGTGCTAAGGTGTGTTTTACTTATGTTCAGAAGAAACGTAACTTTATATTATATTACCAATGAAAACAGCTGTATATCAACCTTCGGAAAGTGCTAAAGCGCTCTAAAAGCAAAGCGAAATGAAATAACCTTCAAAACTTTGTATTGATTTAAAATCTCTTCATCGTCTGTGGGTGAACCTTCAATGCTATAGCAGAAATAGAGCAACATGTTACGCACGTTCATAATTCTTAATTAATTAGAAGTACAGAGGTGCTGGCATCGATCGGAGCTGAGATTTATCATGCACCTTGAACAGGTTCTAGGAGGGATGATATAGAACTTCGATGTTTTGCAGTATTAGGAAGGCACAGCTATACCCACGAAACCTTAACATTAACTTAACAAGGAAACGTGACTGCACCTTGTTGAAGTCCAGACGAACGGAATTCTCTGCCGCCAGTGCATTACGGTGGTTTTTGCTGAGTGCGAAAAAAATTAATATAAAGAATGCTGGTTTCTTCATTCTGCTTCTAAAGTCATTTCAAAGCTCTGCGAAGAAGCGCCACACTGGAGAGCATATACGTACTTATAAAACGAGGGACTTGTCAGATTTGACAAATAGTGAGGCGTAATCTTTATATTTTGCCTTTCCTTTCAACGAACTGTTAGACAAACACATGTACGAAGCCGCATTGTCCCAATTGAGGAGATAGTACAATAATATTTGAATTTCTCAATCATGCCACTTGTTTTGCTGATACATCATCATGATGAATTACAGTTGTCGTCTGTGTACGTGGAAGTAAACAATCTGTTTCAAGTCTACTAAAGTAGCAAACATGTACATATATATATATATATATATATATATATATATTGTGTCTAATTATGTTTCCCCTAAACAGATTACATTACTAATTTCTGTGATTATCCAAGTAAACATTACAAAAAAAAAAGGACATAAAGTACCATCCCCAACGCTTTCCTTGGCCTCGCCGACTGTTGGCTTCTTTCCTTCATATATATATATACATATATATATATATATATATATATATATATATATATATATATATATATATATATATATATATATATATATATATATATATATATATATATATATGAAGAGAGAAGCAAGAGAGAAAGATACAAGAGCAGCCTTTCATACTTAAACCAAAACTGTGCTCGCTAAATTGAAATTCACGTACCGATGCAACATCGATAGGTGGACAACGTTGGCTAGATGCTCAAACATGTTCGTACTTGAAATATAAAATCCCACTGAAACTGGCAGCAAATCGGGATACTTTCAGGGTCGAAGCGGTGCGAGGCGTAACTGTGAGCTGTATATGTCTAACTGGGCTGTATTTGAAGAAACAGCATTCAATGGCATAATGCTTGTGTCGCTGTTGTGAGTAGATTCCTCCCTCTGCAGCTGACGGCATTCATGTCGCAATAGTCTGCGAAGAGACGCATCTCATTTTCTCACGGAAACTAGGAAGTAGCCCAGCCGTGGTGCATATAAGACGTTGACGCTCTAGACAGATGTAGTTCGCCATCTATACGACGCTTGGAGGATATAGAGATTCTAAGGTCTGTATTAAAATACCACTGGAATTCACCATTGTCCTAAGCATCACGAAAGCTTGGTGGTAATGCTCTGCAAGCCGATTCGAGACAGGGATTATGCTCCATAATTCAACTGCGCACTTTTGATTTGGTATTAGAGGGTTAGCGTCCCCAAGCGACTCGGGCTGTGAGGGATACCTTAGTAGCGGAGGGGGGGGGGGGGGGGGGGAAGGGATGTTCTGGGTGGAGGGGGCTCCAGCAATGTCTTCAACCTGGTGTTCTTTAACGGGCAAGGACCGCACAGCACACAGGTGCCTTGCTTTTCACCTGCATCGAAAGGTGGCCGTCGCAGCCGAACCCTCGTCCCGCATCGTTCAGTTCAGTAGTTGAGCTCCATAATTACAAAGCCACCCCTTCGAGGCAGTATGCAATGCGGTTTCTCTGAAGACCTAACGATGTTAGTTCTGGCCAAACATGGTTGAGCGAATTCTGCCGAAAAGTAAGTCCGTAGCTTTGTTTGTCGCAGAGCACGAATGGGCCTAACTCGAACAACGTTGCTTGGGAGGAGGCCGACCCAAAAGGTGGATCCGCCTGGTTGATGGTAGTAGCAGGGGTTCTTGAACACTCACGGTAGGAATATCATTGCCTTCTAACTGTTGCGAGGGATTAGCGGTGCGCCAAATCTGTTTTTACTATTTGTCTAAAGACTAGATGCTCTTTTTTATCTGTTGCCACATTCTCTCACTCGTTTGATTATATGAAGTATATGCATAGCCAGTCTGGAACCCTTCTAGGGCATGTTTAACAAATGCCGTCGAAGCTTCTGAAAGCATGGTCACTATAGATTTATTCACTCTTTATAGTCAAGCGACGGGAGCATATTACATATACATTTGCAGTAAACTTCATTAAATCTTTCTACACGTCATTTAACTACCAGCATTGTTTTTTATTCGCAATATTTTTATTCCTCACTAAAACAAGAAGGAAAGTTTCACATTTCCATCACACCGATGCGGTGGTCAACCTCTTCAAATTTGCGTCCATGTGCCTGTACCCCTACCTGAAGCTGCTTTCTTTTTTTCTCGAGGATTCACCCGACAGGCCGGCCGTATCCCCCCCCCCCCCCCCCCCCTTGCCTCATCACTGCCTTAAGCCTACACTCAAACACTTGCAGCTGAACTGGAGCGAGTGCAGCGACGTGCACTTCGCTTTATCTATTCTCGCTTCCGAAGACAAGATCAGGTAACCCCACTTTACACTTTAGCGAACTTGCGCCCTCTTCAATGGAAACAAAAAAGATTCATTCTTTTCTATAAGATTATGAACAACATGGTACATATCGATAAGCAGCAATACATAAGCGAAACTACTTCACGTATCACTCGGGGTAAATATTGCAGACACGTAAAAGAACAAAAGTTTTCTAAGCACTGCTACAAGCATTCCTTCTTCCTGTCCACAGCGAGAGAATGGAACAGACTGCCAGAGAATGTGGTGCTCGCATCGGGTGTGGATGTGTTCTCTGCCGGAGTTCGTGATTGTTGGTATAGTGCCTGACATAATGCGCCTTGCATTTGTGCTGGGCATGGTGTTTTCACATTGTTTTCTGTTTCGTTGCAGCGATATTTTTGCGCATTTTTATTTGTTGCTTAGAGGTCAGTTCCATTTTTGATATGTTAAAACTTGGCACCGACTGGATGGTGCTGGTGTTTTGTTTGTCGTGTTCCGCCTTTGTAATCTGTACCCTGTATCGCTCCTATCTTGGTCCTGACCGGACTGATAGTATCTCTAATAAATAAATAAATAAATAAATAAATAAATAAATAAATAAATAAATAAATAAATAAATAAATAAATAAATAAATAAATAAATAAATAAATAAATAAATAAATAAATAAATAAATAAACATTTATTAATGCTACAGATGCCAGAACATTAAGTCCAACACCATGTGCAGCACCGAAAATGGTGTGTTCAAGGAGAATAGAGGGATATAACCTCGACGGGGCTGTTAAGGAACTAGTGACAGTTCGAACATTTGTGCTCTCGTGAAGTACAGGTTCAGATTTCGGAGCTTGGCATACACATTGTTTTGTGCCGCAGACACCACTCACAGGGCCCACTTTTATGCGCTTGTGCATTGTAGTGGCTGTAGTATAAATGGCGACATAATCATCCTGGAAGTGGCCCACAATCTCGTGCGACGGGATGCAGTCACCCTGGACTAAATATCCGCGGTAGCGTAATTTTCCGAGTCTGGAAACCGAATAAACCACCGCAACGTTCTGGCACTATGTTATCCGCACATTTAGGACACCAGTTGTATATCAACATCGACATTGCTGATGACGTTAGAAGATGGCTTCTCCCAGAAAAAGACAAATTCAAGGTTGGAAGGCCCTGATATCAGGGACCTTCCTCAGTTCCGTGTGTTCGGCATAGCTATGGGTTTGTACTGCAAGCAATATTTTTGCGCTTTTTCACTCAGACGTTCCTAATGTATTTACGCTCGAGGGCTTCGAGATGTAGAGAAGTGGCTTGCCTGTTCATGCCACTGTACGAAGGCGCTGGGATAGAATTCTTCGTAGAATCATGAAAAAGAAGATACGTTGATTATAGCTTGAGATTAGACATAGAAAGACGCCGTATCCAAAGAAACAGCATCTTACAGGAACGTACAGGTTTCATATCTGTCCGGTTTGCAGTGACTAGGTTGACGCTGGACCCGAATGTGCTCGTCCCTGTCCTGTACAGGACGCATACCGGCGAGACATTTATTTTTTTGGAGCTCGAACAGATTTAATCCGGTCAAGTTTCGCTCTTGTACCGGGGAAGGCACCAAAAATATTTCACCCTCTCAAGTTCTGAGGTTGTAGTACAAAAAATCAATGTTTTGACTAAATTATACCAAGTAGGGCGTGAGAAAGGTTTTCTTCGCAGATGGAAGTTGATAGATATGACAACGTGCAATGCACTGTACAAATGTGTTACATTCTGCGCACGGTGTGATTGGCTGCAAGAATAGCTACGCCTCTCAGAAAAAAGAAAAGCAGCGATAGCTTACGTCGTTCTGTACGTCTTTCCCAAGAGCAATTACCGGATTTGAACGCGCTCCCTTCCAATAGCTTTTTGTATTGTGAAGGTACCATAATAGTCAGGCGAACGTCACACAACTTGCTAGCCTGTGAGCCTCCTGATTAGGCCTTTCGCATTGAACGCCTGCCGTGTTCGGGGCTCAGAGACTTTATATCGAGGTCTGTTTAGTGCTTATACTGAAGGCGCCGGAGCCATCGAAGCTTAAACAGGTTTATCAAGGTGCGACTTAGCATTTATAAACGGAGTGAGCGGCCTTCATCTGTAAGCACAACCGATGTAATAGTACGCCTTGAAATGAATGGCTGCCGAACAACGTGTAACGATGAGTTCAAGAAAGCGCGTTATGTTTCTCCAGCAACAAAAAATGTAGCTCAACATAGCATGAACACTGCGACGCACGTCCGAAATATGCACTGCCAGCTACATAGCAAGCAACGCAGTGTATGAGTAGCTATCACGAATGCACTATCATTTTTATCGACTAAGTGCAAAGAGCATTGGTTGTAAATACTGGCGCTGAGGCGCTTTAAATTGCCTTTTCAATTTTTCTTACTTTTTCTAAACGCACCTTTAATATTTTACTGAAGTCTTTATTAGCCAGTTTCGACTTTCTGGTCCATCATGCTGGTCCATCATGTAAAATGAGCCGGTATACGGAATTCTGTTCAATATTCACGTCAGATGTTTCTCTAGGGTGAAGTTAGATTGCCCAATCATCTCAAGCAAAATTTCTAAAAGTGGAGTTTCAAGTCGAGAGCTATGATGTCGCAGAATAGAATTAAATAAATGCGAACAATTAGGCTCGAGCGGGACATACAAGCGTGAAATTCCTAAAAGAGCGTTGGCGCAAAGTTTGATATTTTTTTATCAGCAAAATATGTCCGGCACGACGTCCATCCCGACGTTTTCATCTTTAAAGCCATTTGTCTTTACCGTTGGCTCAGAGTCTTGAAAAATATTTGATGTAGCTTTGACGGAATCGATACCGCCTCCGGGCTTTTTTTCCCGAAACAAAAGCAGCAACTCATGGCTTCAGATCCCTTGCTCGTATAGACTATAGCTAACAAACGTCTTGAAATAGAACTTGGGACTAAAGCTGCCGGTATCGACGAGTGCATACTGTCGCTCCTCCCTGATCACCGCAGTCTAACTGGTTTAGTTTAGTTGTGGGCTTTATCGCACTAAAGTGACTCAGGCAATGAGAGACGGCATAATGGAGAGCTCCGGATATTTCAACCACCTGGCGTTCTTTAACATGCACTGACATCGCACAGCCCATGGGTGCCTTGCTTTTCGCCTCCATCAAAAAGTGGAAGCTGCGTCTGGGATTCGCTCCCGCATCCTTGGGCACATAAGTCGAGCGCCCTAACCCCTGCTCCACAACGGAAGCCATTACTTACTTGATAGTGGGTTGTCCTTCACTCGATGGAACGAGCGCACACTGAGAAAATTGTCCTGTCCCCAGCTTAAAGTTTCTTTTGTATTGCAGTGATCAGGCTTCGGACACGGGCAACATGGTCGGAATTTCGGCATCAGCAACATTTCGGCTCCTTGGCCCTTTCAGTGTTGCTCTGCAAATCTTCTTCGGCTTCGTCTGCACATTCGGTCGTGTGGCTGAAATAGGCTTGATTAGGTCCTGGCTAGACGGCCAGGAAAGCCTATGAAATATCCGATAGGCTGCCTCCCCTGCTCCGAGTCTTTTCGCCACCCCAAGCATATCCAAGGACGCGGAGATTGCAGCAAGTTGGCAGCGTGGTTTGTACTGTGCAGTCCTGAAATAATCAAGTTCTTCCTTGCAAAGTGTTTTCTTTCACGTCGCACTTAGTGCAAAGATAACTGGTTTGGTTTCATTGGGGTGGTGGGGTTTAACATCCCAAAGCGATTCAGGCTATGAGAGACGTCGTAGTGGAGGGCTCGGGAAATTTCTACTACCTGGGGCTCTATAACGTGCACTGACGTCGCACAGCACACGGGCGCCTTGCTTTCCGCCTCCATCGAAACGCGGTCGCTGAGGCCGGGATTCGATCCCGCATCCTTGGGCACAGTAGGCGAGCGCCGTAACCACCGCGCACCGGTCAAATAAATAATTGGCAACAGACTCACTTGGACCTTGCGTACGTCGGAGCATTCCCTCTTACAGGGCAAGTGGGTTGCTTTCGTTGTCGGGAAAAGGTGCTTGCAGCTTCTCAGCATCCCCTAACTTAGAAGGCGGTTATCCCATGCACTTGTGATCGTAAGCGATTCTACTACTCATGAGGCGCTAATAAAATTCAGGATGCCATTTTTACTACATTTGAAAGCGACTGTTTATGAAAAAACTAAGATTAAACGGTGGTTACACAGGCTTGTAGTTTCTGTCGCTTCTTTCTCCCCGGTCGTCTTCTTCCCGGAGTTGCTGTCTCGTTCTTCTCCAGGGCGGCCAGACGAATCTTCTTCTTTGGCCGCGCCCGCTCGCTGCGGGTCGTGCGGCAAAGGCCCGCTAACACAATAACATTGCAAACTCAGCAAAAATGCCTGTTCAGGTGCCGTGGAAATGACACGAGTTTCGTGGTTAGGAACGAGTGAAAACTTCTCAGTAGCCCAGAAGGCGCTTCAAGACCACTGTGCTTAATGCGATAGCGTAAGCAAATTGTTATAGGGCGACTTGCCTGCGTTCTGACGCTGTCACCCTCACGTAGGCTGGGAATTCAAGTGATTCGAAACAGCGTGAGATCAAGCTGTGACCTGCTAGTAGAAATGGGCACCAGGAATTAGTCGGAAGTCGATCCGTGAACCAATTCATGCAAGGATGCCTGTTAGAGTGCATCGCATTACGGGTGTCTCTAGCATGTGTGTGCATGAGGAACGGATACGCTACTGCACTGTTTCGTTGCTATAAAAACAAGAAAAAAAAACGATACTTATTCATCTTGAAGATCAGCCGCATACGGCCATCCATTTGTCTAAAATGTTCACACCACTGTGCAAAACTTGTTTATCTTAAGCGTTTTCGTCACATGCTTGGTTCTTTTTTTCTGTCACAACTATTCAGACAGCTTTCTCAATTGAATGTTTTTATAGAGTCAAAAAAGGTCCGTATTAAATGGGTGCTGTTGAACAATGGTTGCTCGTCGTAAAGCGTGCAATCTTGGACTTACTCTTGTTTTGGTATCCTATGAAGAGAAATGTGCATAAGAATAAAGTACGCCCTTTGGACCGTGTTACGTGTTTACACTGCAAAGCAACTGCTATTAAACTTGGCAAATATTCTTGGGCGTGCATCGGGTTATGCATTTCATGACCAAACTGAAAACTACCGCTTTGAAGTAGGCCTCACGACGACAGACAAGAAACATTGTTTACAGTCATTAATGTTTGACAAAAATATTTATTGGAGAGATCGGTATACGCGCAATGTCAGAAAAGAAGAAGGAGTGACGATACAAAATGGGATCTGCATCGCACAGCTATGTTTTCATGCAGCCTACATAGCGCCGCTATCACCCTGTCGTAGCCCCCGGCGCCCATCTTCATCAAATGTACATTGAGGAGCAACAAACCGCAGGAGGGTGACGGTGCAGCTGTCACAGTAAACAATCCGACGGCGGTGCAACAAAGATTGTTCCGTTTTCGCAAAGCGCCCTTTTTCAGAAAGGTCGTATCACACACATGCAAGGTTTTAAGTGCGGTATAAACCGGAACCCCGATCAAAATTGATAACGGATAAGCCGCAGAAATTATGTTGCTCTTTGGCATCGGTTACGATCGTTGCAATTACTGTAACGAGTGCGACCGGGCTGCGAAACAATTTTGAGATATATCCGTAAAACACGCGGTGTGTTGTCAGTTTTGCGCATGGAGTGTACTGTATATACAGCTTGAAGAGCTTCTTAGTGGACGAGTTGGCGCCTGGCTATTGTTACTAACTAGTTGCACACACATAAGTGACGGACACAGTAAGACAGCGAAAGAAGCACAAGACAGAAGAAAACGTTGCGTGCGTAATAAATTGCACGGGTTGCAGAACACGCCGTATTGCCCCCCCCCCCCCCCCCCCCCCAAAGGAAAAGAATGATAAACTGAAAACAGAACACAAGTCAAACTATCTGTGTGTAAGGTTGCTCGTTTTCTCCAGTGTAGTTTTCCATTTATATAAAGCCGGCCACATTAATTAACCTCCAAAACACATTATTTAGAGGATTTTGACTGCGACGAGACAGGGTCGTCTAGGTGTAGTGCGAACACGCAAGCTGGTGGTTGATATCGTTAAAGCAATATTTCTTCCAATACGGCCCCCACCGAAGCTACGTAGATCAGGCCAGATGTTCCAGAAGGTTCGGGCTTCAAATTACCTGCTACATCGCTTCAATGCGCAGCCGGATCGAGTGCAGTGACGTTTTGAGAAAATCGACTCTGTTATGTTCTCACATCAGTGGTGGTGGATAAAGTGGTGAAAGGCGTTCTTTTTTTCGACACTTCAGTTGCACCGGCCAAAACGAAAGCACGCCAAATGGAGCCTATGAGTTAATATTTCTTTCGGTAATTACACTCAGTTCTTTGTTCCATCCAGTTTTCACATTTGAACATTGGAGCTTCGCTCCTGGCATACTTTAGATTGCTAAGGGAACTAAAATAAGCAGACATCGCTAGGATGAAAGGGAAGAGAAGACAAAAGGGTAAATAACATGGAATCGTCTTTACAACTCAAGAACAGACCGGTAAATTGATGCCCAAGGCGGCCTTCCCACCATCAGCATCATTCTGAAGTCTCGATCAACCAAATTGCATATGCCGGCGACGCATGGCATGCGGCTGCAATGCAGATGCCATGTGAATAATTGCCATGTCGTCGAACAATAGGAAAATAACTTAACTTGCGCGGCATTTTTTAACAGATTCATCATTCTGTTTTTGAGTTCTACATTGATATATATTTATCTAAATATGTTACTCAACTCACGCATTATAAAGAGTATGTCCTGAAAATAATGAGAATAATTGTCATTAGCGTTGCGTGCATATTAGTATGATTGAGAAACCAGTTTCTAGGGATCGCGGGGGAGCCTTCAGCTTGACAATGTGACGCGTTCAGTGGGCTTGGAATAGGCGAAGCGATTGGACGGGCCTGCACGTGCACCCATGTTTTTTAGTTGCGTCGAGGAAAGTGGATCGAACATCGAAACAGCAATATACCGTCAAGGTTTGCAGTAAATTGGGGATGTCGCCAACAGAGGCACTAGTCATGATCAATGCAATGATGCGATTTACTCTCTTAAGCATTTACGGACGCCCGTAAAGACGCTGGACAAGCATCCGAACCGTTCAGCAACGGTCCGGATGCTTGTCCACGACGGCTACGGTCGCTTCTAATGATTGTTTTCGTGTTTTAGCGAAACCCGATTTGCGTGTGTTCCTATCTTTCTAGAATCTCGGACTTTCTGCAATCATACGGACACTAAAACGTCGATAAGTTTTCACTACAACACGCACACGGTCGTTATTGGCGTCCTCGACGGGTACTCGGACTAGCTGTTGCTGGGCTGGAAGTACTCACGGCATCCATAAATGCTTTTTGCCGGTTGAACAGCTGCAGCCAGCCCATCGCATCATTGCCTTTTTCATGACGAGTGCGTCAGTAGGCGACTTCTCCAGTTAATTGCAAAAGAGAACCACGTATAACTGTTCTAATTATTTCCTAGTTTACTCGACACTGTTAGGAATCAGTAGTACACGCTCAAACCCGTTTAGTTGCTTCGCCTGTTCGAAGCGAACTGAACTCGTCATGCTGTGAGGCTGGAGGGACTCTTATTTTAAATAAATTGGTTTACAGGAAGGAAAAGGCGCAGTATCTGTCACACTTGCTCTGTGGACACCTGAACCGCGCCGTAAGGGAAGGGATGAGGGTGGGAGTGAAAGTGGAAAGACAGAAAGGGGAGTCGTAGTGGAGGGCTACAGAGTAACTTCGACCACCTGGGGATCTTTAACGTGCGCTGACATCGCACAGCACATGGATGCCTCTTCGTATCGCCTCCATCGAAACGCAGCCGCCGAGGTCGGGTTCGAACCCGGGAACTCCGGCACAGTAGTCGGGCGTCTTACCACTGCGCCACCCCGGCGGGGCACCCTTATCATCAGCCGAGGCCGGTTTCCCAATCACACTCATACGCGAAAAAAAAGCCACGGTTAGTCTCTTACTTTCAGGACAGACACTGTATTCTAGTATTTTATTGCCTAGGAAGCTAGGCTATCGAATGCGGCAATTTCTCCATGAGCGACACCATTGCGCAGTGCAGCGGCCACTCGTGTTCGGGATGAAACGATAGCCCGATAACAGAGATTGATGCTATGCAAGTGGCAATATATTTTCAATATGCCCTGTGTTATTTTTGCAAAAGACAATTTTTCAATATGGTTGTGACGTTTGCGGTGTGCAGTGATGCGTTGGAAATAAGCGACAAGAGCATGCGCTCTACAAGCAGGGATAACAGAAAAAAATATTGAACGTAAGTTGCCAGCAAAAATGGGTCGGAGCTTTACCGCGAATTAGTTTGGAACGGTTCATCGGATTTTTTTCAGTTCGGGTTCAGTTCCAAGATGGCGGAACAAATTCCAGTTCAGTTCAGTTCCGGTTTTGGGTGAAAATTCCAGTTAGGTTCCGTTTTAGGTTCGACATCCTGAAAGCGCCATCATGATTCTGTCCAGTTGGTACGCATAGCTAAGGGAAGTGGGACCTAAGACGCCTAATAGGCCAGATTCTAAAACGGGATGATTTGCCAATTCGAAAAAGGAAACAAAAGCCTTAGCCTAGCTGCTATACGAACAATTGAAGACATAATCCACCAAATTCTTTTGGAAGAAGCAGGTTCCCACTGAGAACAACCATACGAAAGTTGCGAATATTGTGCGCATTGCCTGCACTTTCTTTCTCGCACAATGTAGAAAATGAAAGACGTAGGCAAACTTTGTGAACAGGAACGTTTTGTAGATATGCGCGCGAACAAACACCGATGTTCCCCCCTCCCATCCACGCCTGAGCTTTTCGCCTAATAGCTACGATTTCTGACTCCCCAATATGCCCCGCTGTTGCGAACCTGATGCAGAGGAACCCCTAGGTAGTGTAGGAGGCCGCAACTTGAACTTATTCCCCTTACCCAAAGGACTCAGCCAGGTACCCCCTTGATCCAACCAGGTATTTTTTTGTTTGTTAAATTAAAAGCCGCACCTGATACCGCGCACAACTGCTCAGTCAAATGCAAAGCCACGAGTAGACTATTTTTGTCAGAACAAAAACGGCGAAGGTAGGCCAATATCTTAATTCCATATTGAGACACGGAGAAACTTCGAAAAGCAGCACTGTTAATAATGCTGCGAGAAAGGGGTTCAAGATATAGGGCAAGCAACAAAGACGACAGTGGACACCTTTGGTGAATAAAGGATTTTAGTGGAATCAGTTTCGTTAGCTCTTGGTAAAAAAATTAGCGTTGTATAGGACTCCTTATAGCACAGCCTTATTCTTTCGACCAATATATCATCAATGTTTTCACGCTGCAAGATGGGGAAGAAGAAATGGTGAGGTCTTAATCAATATCTTTCGAAAGGTCAATCTGAATTAGAGCTGCTCAGTCGGTCTCATCTGATACTGTCGCCAATACCGAAAGCACAATATGGATACGTGTTCGTAAGCGGCGGCCTGTATTGCCACAGACCTGGCGCATTCCTACTACGTTTCTGACTATACCAGATTCATACAGCCACAATGAACCCTAGAGAAACGTTTTGTAATTTATATTGCGCAGGGAAATTGGGCGATACCTTTCAACAGTATTCAAGCTAATACTATCTGCTTTCTGGGGTGAATAGAGTATGCCCACAATAGAAAGTGGCAGGCAGGAAACCAGCATCATAAGATGCTTGGAAAGCTTCCAGAAAAACAGGTGCAAGGCAAGAAAAAAATGTTTTATAAAACTCGCTAGTAGTACGATTCGGTCCAGAATAGTTCTGCATTTCAGAGTCAGAAATAGCGTATTTAACCTCGTCCAAAGTGATAGGTCCCTCTATTACAACACGCTGCTCATTGTCAAGTTTAGGAAAAGCTTCGAGCGAGCGACTCAAATCTGATCTCCAGTTATGGCCCCCACGACTCCTGAAGAGCTTCCGATAATAGCCCAACAAAGAATCCAGAATTTCAGGTGCGTCATTGATAAGTGAAACAGGAATATTGAATTTCCAATATTTTCTCGCAAGTGCTGCCGCCCTTTCATCACTCAGGGCTGGTCAAAATGGCTGCTCGTCCGGACACTTTTTGGATATAGACCTTATTAGAAACCCAGTATACCTCTCAGTTGCAAATCGTTGATGTTCTAGCTGCTCTAACATTAATTCTTATTTTAACATTTCATTTCTTAAATACCAATAGATGGCGCAAGTTTAAACGTGAACTCTCCCTCTTGGCAGCAAACACCCTCTTCTTCATCATCGTGCCCAACCACGATCGCACTATGCTATCGCTGAATAAGCTCATGCCTCGTGTAACGCTTCTACACACTCGGTTGCTGTGCAATGAACATCATAATGAAGTTCGATCTGCGTCGGTTCTTCATTTAACCTGGGTAAATGCGCCATACACATACGCCATCTCGGTTATGACTAAGACCGTAACCGAGCGAACAGGCCTCCGTGGCCACCCAGGACA